>NC_138978.1:74232759-74828592 GCF_964341445.2 Mesoplodon mirus | reverse complement strand
AAGAGTGTATTTTTTTCCCTACTGGGAAGATTTTAGAGCCTAGATAGAAATGATAATAAATGGCATTTTGCTTAGAAAAATAAAGCCACATTGTGTCATTTCCTACTTAATAGTCAAATAAAATTCCTGACATGCAAAGACATGTATCTGAGTAGTGCCACCAAAATACTCGAACAATTTTAGCTTTCTGCATATTTAAAGTTGTGTAGAATCAGAACCATCTCAAAAAATGAAGCAAATATGGCACATTGGCTGCATTCCAGCAACTACACAGAACTGCTGATGTTACTAAAATCTAGACAATTTAGTCCCATATGGGAATCCATACCACAATTATATTGTCCCTGCTCTGACACAGCCCTGATTTTGCCTTTCTTTAAGCCTGGCTTTTTATAATTTTAATTCCCTTCACCAATAAAGCAATTTGTATTCACAAAGTCTGCCTGGCTAAGAAAGAAAGAAGAAGAAATCTGTTACATGACCTTGGTCTCTTTACAGTTGATTACAAGGAAACAAACTCTTCAACTCACCCACTCTCTCATCTTTTTTTAATTGATGTGGAAACATCACACTATAAACCGTTGAAGACTACACACAGCAGGCTGGAGGCTCATGAATTATAATGTAGATGTTTTTAAAATCACTTGGTTCGCTCATTTAGCATGATGAGGTAAAACCCATGCTAAGTTCACACAGACATACATCATGAACAAACACCTACATATTAAAGAGATAGCATTCTCCTTTTAAAAAATGGAAAAAGCTATTACAAAACGTTGAGATCTAAAAAGTGGTTTTTACAACTCCCCTTCCTTTCCTGAACTAACCTGAAAAATGTGCTTGCTTGATTCATTAAGGCCTATCCTGACACTTCATAAGTTTAACAAAAAGTAATCATTTCCAGGACATTGTTTTCTCTATAATTTGGCCCAAATAGTGTCAAATATTCACATGAAATATATTTTCTTTTTGACTCACCTTGCCTGTCTTACAACACAAAGTAGCACAGAAGAAACATGTAGAAAGTATAAATCATATCATACAATTAAACTTGATGAAAAAAGTGAGATTATTAATTTTTAAAAAATCCTATGTCACTTCCTTTTCCCTAAAAGAAAATAAAGGTGCAAGTTACCTGTAATTATTAACAGCAATACTTTTAGAGAACTGAAATATTAAAGAAGCAATCCTGAAGCTCCTTAATCATCTGTGTATTGAAAAGTCTGTGGTCTTCTTTAGTTGTGGTCTTATTTGAAAAGGGAAGACAACATCCCTCGTGTTACCAGTAGCATTTTGATTGCCTATGATTGCTTATTTCAGAAGGGTTTTATTCCATGTTCAAAATGTCTGGTGACAGCATCTGGCTGTAACTGAAATATTTCATATTGTTTTAGATACAATATAAATTTTACCTTGAGGGGTAGGGATAGAGTTTATGTATTAAAAACTTTTGTCCAAGATCAAGAAATATCTCCAGATAGTCTTTGTATACCATTCACATTTAGCACTAAGATACAGTTAAAATTGGAAGCTCTGATTGTATTCAGAGTTAATATGATTAAGCTTGCAGGGCATGCTCTTCCTTTCCTTTCTTCTGAAAACTTGTGCGAACTTGTATATACTCACATATCAAACCAAGAAAGCTATTTTTTCCTTGTCAAATAGTTTTTTAAAAGGAGCCTGAAAAAGGCACTATGAAAGAAGACAATCCAATAGTGGAGAGTTCAAACTGTTCATGTGTACTAATAATGAAATACACCAAAGTATTTTGCATTCTTTCTACACCTTGACAATGACAAAAAGGAGCCAACATAAATTTGCCCCCCGCCAGGGGGTTAAAAGCAGCTCTCGGGTTCACTGTAACTGTAACGTATGTCTAATAACAGCCTTTCGGTAGAATTTTTTTTTTAAATCAATATTATTACCAATGCATATCTTCTCTTGTTCTAGCCTTGAGAATATAAAATTGTGTTTTATCATGGCTCATTTTACGGGGAAATGAGTACCATATGTATTTCATACATAGTATTAAAGAGTTTGGATGTGTTTGTCAGGTTAACACTTCTGGTTCTAGTAGGGAATTTTGTTTTTCAGCCCTCTTTTCATTACTCACCTAGGACCTAATTTACCATCCTTACTCTGAAAAAATTCCCTCCAGTATTCAAAATTGGGCTGCTGGGGTACTTGCATGTTTCTGTCGAATCTGCTTTAAATGGGAGTATATGCACCTGAGAAATATTATTATATTCAGCTCTCACAGGATCATTATCACTCCTAACACAACTAACATGAATGTTAGTTCAGTCTAATTTAGTTCATTAGCAGGATAACTCCTTTGATTTCTAAAGTGGCATCATGACACTTTAATCAGTGGGTAGTAACAGCCTGTTTATTACCATCATTCATTTAACTTTTTCTCCTAACAGTGGTGTTTGCTGGGTGAGAAGAAACTGAATATAGAACAAAGCTCCACAAACTTTTTTTTTCTGGACTTGACTGTGTGCAGTGAAAGACTCAAGGCTTCCTTCATCTGTTGCCCTGGAATTTCCTCTGTTGGGCAGAATTGCAAGGATTAAAAAAGCTGTCCTGAGCATGTATTTCACTAAATCCTCACATGCCATTCAGAGTGGCTGCTGCCTGAACAAGTTCCTCCTGTTTGCACACAAGAAATGGCTGGTGCCGACAATTCAATAGAGAGCTTGCCTGGCACAGCGAGTCAGGGTGTTCGTTCAGCTTCGTGCCAGTTGTTAATCCATTTGCTTTACATAAACGATGGAAAATAGGGCTTTGTTACTTGAACTAGTTCTTCAGGCTCTGTGTAAAGGGTTTTTTTTTTATCATTCACGTTTTCTTTGTTTTTTAACAATTTCTAGCATCCTAATGCTTCTTGTTAGGAATTTGGCAATATGATTTCTACTACAAGGCAGGCAGGCACCAGGTTTACAGTACATTTATATGCACTGTCAAAATGCTGCATATTCCACCTCAGTTACAAAGCACGTATCTGAATAGGGCAGGTCAATACAATAGGTAGAGTGGTAAAAGGAATGTGCCAGAAACAGTTTTTATGTCTGTACTACTATAGGCAACATCATTTTTGCCATGTCACTTACATAATTTTTTTCTAAGTGATTTTGCACAAAAGGAAGACAATACACCTTGAGCAGAACGAGGACTATATTGTCCCCAAGAGAATATGTGAAGGCAACCAGACCCTAAGATATGGTTAATGGGGTGTCAGAATTACTAGCAGACTTGTTGGCTTTGTGTGTTTTGTGCATTAATTTCCAATTCATTTTGGCAGTCAGGGTACTCTGTTACTCTAGATTTTAATCTTTCTGAAAGACAGGGATTTGATTCACAAAGAATGTGGCAGTGGTTGAAAGAAAGAAGGAAGCAAAGGGTGACTTGAAATGTGATTTCAGCATGAGAAGGGGGAAGAGGAGCTATGATACTGCATACATTAAAAGATGGATGGACTGCTCCATTAGTGGAGCAGAAGTTTCTAGAATTGAGCTGAAAGAAAAAGGGCAGAAGGAGTGGGAGCATTTTGAGCTTAGTTGTTCAAACTAAGTCCTGAAGAATATTTAATATATATTCTTGGTGTGTATTTCACCTGCTAAAGGTTATGTCAGAGGTACATCTGGAAAATAAATGAAAGAACAGCATTTGTAACACTCTTTGTGAGACTGCAATACCCTCATTTGTGTTTTCCACTTTGACTCTTGGTGTGTTCTGTATAAAGTTGTCGTGGGTGTACAACTCATGCACAGAGCCTCAGACCAGTAGGGCCTGGCACTTGCTTTAATGCTCGACTGTCACAGGATTGAAATCCCTTTTTTTTCCTCATAGGGCATGATTTTCATGTATAGTGTAATCAGATTGATAGAATATGACATCAGCCAGTGAATGTCTTGATCTTAAACAACTTGCAAAAATAGATTTTTATTCCTTTCTTTAATCCTAATTTGATGCTATTAACCAATTCCATGATTTAAGTTGACTATTAATATCAGAATCGCTGATTTATCAGAATGTATTTCCTAATAATAAGATTTTCTTTTTAGCCTCTTTATTTTATTATTATTATTTTTTTTTGCGGTACGTGGGCCTCTCACTGCTGTGGCCTCTCCCATTGCGGAGCACAGGCTCCGGATGCGCAGGCTCAGCGGCCTATGGCTCACGGGCCCAGTTGCTCCGCGGCATGTGGGATCTTCCCAGACTGGGGCATGAGCCCGCGTCCCCTGCATCGGCAGGCGGACTCTCAACCACTGAGCCACCAGTGTTTTTTTTTGAGATATAATTGACATAGAACACCATATAAATTTAAGATGAACAATGTGGTGATTTGATACACACATATATTGCAAAATGATTACCACAATAAGGTTAGTTAACACAACCATCACCTCATAATTATACTTTTTTTGTGGTGAGAAAATTTAAGACCTACTCTCTTAGCAACTTTCAAGTATATAAAACAGTATTGTTAACTGTAGTCACCATGCTGAATATTAGATACCTACTGGATTGGCCAAAAGGTTTGTTTGGTTTTTTTGGTAAGATGGCTCTAGTAGCACTTCGTTGTCTTTAACTTCATTTGAAACAATTTGTTAGGTTGTATGTGACGGCTGTCATATCAACGTGCATTTAAAAAAAGACATCAAAATTGGTGAATTTTTGTGTAGCCATTTTAATATTGAAGATGGAAGAAAAGAAGCAACATTTTCAGCCTACTATGCCTTATTATTTCAAGAAAGGTATAAACGCAACTGAAACGCAAAAAAAAAAAAAAAAAAAAAAAACGAGATTTGCGCAGTGTATGGAGAAGGTGCTGTGACTGATCAAACATGTCAAAAGTGGTTTGTGAAGTTTGGTGCTGAGATTTCTTGCTAGACAGTGCTCCACAGTCGGGTAGACCAGTTGAAGTTGGTAACGATAAGATCGAGACATTAATTGAGAACAGTCAACGTTATACCTCATGGAAGATAGCAGACATACTCAACATATCCAAATCAAGTGCTGAATATCATTTGCACCAGCTTTGTTATGTTAATCTCCTTGATGTTTGGGTTCCACGTAAATTAAGCGGAAAAAACCTTCTTGACCGTACTTCCGCACGCAATTCTCTACTTAAACGTAATGAAAACGTTCCATTTTTAAAACAACTTGTGGCGGGCCATGAAAAGTGTATACTGTACAATAACATGGAACATGGGGAAGAGAAAGTGGGGCAAGTGAAATGAACCACCACCAACCACACCAAAGGCTGGTCTTCATCCAAAGAAGATGATGTTGTGTATACAGTGGGACTGGAAGGGAATACTCTATTATGAGCTCCTTCTGGAAAAGCAACTTATTAATTCCAACTAGACCAACTGAAAGCAGCAGTTGATGAAAAGCGTCCACAATGAGTCAACAGAAAACACATGATCTTCCACCAGGATAATGCAAGACCGCATGTTTATTTGATGACCAGGCAAAAACTGTCACAGCTTGGCAGGAAAGTTCTGATTCATCCACCGTATTCGCCAGACATTGCACCTTCGGATTTCCATTTATTTAGGTCTTTACAAAATTCTCTCAATGGAAAAAATTCAATTCTCTGGAAGACTGTAAAAGGCACCTGGAACAGTTCTTTGCTCAAAAGATAAAAAAAGTTTTGGGAAGATGGCATTATGAAGTTGTCTGAAAAATGGCAGAAGGTAGTGGAACAAAAGGGTGAATACGTTGTTCAATAAAGTTCTTGGTGAAAATGAAAAATGTGTCTTTTATTTTTACTTCAAAACCGAAGGCAATTTTTGGCCAACCCAATAGAACTTATTCATCTTATAAGTGGAAGTTTATACCCTTTGACTATCATTTCCCCATTTCCTCCACCCCCAGGCTCTGGCAACAACCATTCTACTCTTTGTTACTATGAGTTTGGCTTTTGTTTTTAGATTTCACATATAAGTGAGATCATATAGTATATTCCTTTCTTTGCCTGACTTATTTCACTTAGCAAAACACCCCTCAAGGTTCATCTATGTTGTCAAAATGGCAGGGTTTCCTCTTTTTTTTTTATGGCTGAGTAATATTCTATTACTCTTTATCCATGGACACTTAGGTCGTTCCCATGTCTTGGCTGTTATGAATAACACTGCAATGAATACAGGGGTGCATAAATCACCTTGAGATAGTGATTTCTTTTCCTTTGGATATATACCCAGATGTAGAGTTGCTGAGTCATATGGTAGCTCTATTTTTAATTTTTTGAGGAACTTCCTGTTTTCTATAATGGCTGTACCAACTTACATTTCCACCAACAGTACACAAGGGTTTCCTTTTTCCACATCTTTGTTAGCACTTGTTATCCTTTTTTTTTTTTTTTTTTTTTGAAGTACGCAGGCCTCTCACTGTTGGGGCCTCTCCCGTTGCGGAGCACAGGCTCCGGACGTGCAGGCTCAGCAGTCATGGCTCACGGGCCCAGCCGCTCCGCGGCATGCGGGATCTTCCCGGACCAGGGCACGAACCCATGTCCTCTGCATTGGCAGGTGGACTCTCAACCACTGCGCCACCAGGGAAGCCCTCCTTGTCTTTTTGATGATAGCCATTCTAACAAATGTGAGATAATATCTCATTGTGGTTTACTTTGTATTTCCCTGATCATTAGTGATGTTGAGCATCTTTTCATGTACCTGTTGGCCATTTGTGTATCTGCTTTGGAAGAATGTCTAGTCAGGTTCTCTGCCCATTCTTTTTTTTTTTTTTTTTGCGATACGCGGGCCTCTCATTGTTGCGGCCTCTCCCGTTGCGGAGCAGTCTCCGGACGCACAGGCTCAGCGGCCATGGCTCACGGGCCCAGCCGCTCCGCGGCACGTGGGATCTTCCCGGATCGGGGCACGAACCCATATCCTCTGCATCGGCAAGCGGACTCTCAACCACTGTGCCACCAGGGAAGCCCATGCCCATTCTTTAAATCAGATGATGATGATGATGATGATGATAATGATGATGATGATGATTTGCTATTGAGTTATATGAGTTCCTTATATATTTTGGATATTAACCCCTTCTCTGATATATGGTTTGCAAATATTGTCTCCCATTCTGCAAGTTGCCTCCTCATTCTGTGAATTGTTTCTTTTGCTGTGCAGAAAGTTTTTAGTTTGATATATGAAATTCTTAATAATTTTATCTTTGAACTTGTATAAATAAGTCTGAGGGGACAATGGAATATGCACATACATGCAACGTATGTGTCTACTGTTTCTTGTGTCCTCGTTCACATAGAACTTTGGTGATGCCTCATGAGCACAAAATTTTGATGGACCCGTAATGTGTGGGAGTTCAGTGAGTCTCAAAGTGAGTACAAGGTAAGAATGTTATGTCTGTTATGAGGTGGTGGTGATGATTAAGACATAAAATGAAACTAAAATATAGGGCAAAACATAGCCTTTTTTCCTTTCAGTCCTTCCTTACTCTGTAGTGAGGTAGAGAGTGATGATAGAATGTGCATGTATCAAGAAGTGAAATGAAAATAGTTGAGTTCGTTTTGTGTAGCATTTCCACTGTTCTGGTAAGAATAAAATGCAAATACATATCCAAGTTATGGAATATGAATTGTGTAATTTCCGCAATTCTATGTGACTTAAATGTTCTTATATTTGCATTTGAAATGGGCATCGTGCAATATAAAATTGAATAAAATTCATGCTAATAATTAAAAATTTTACTCTACTTAGGAATGACATTAAGTAACAAATAAACACCAACCCAAGTCAAGAGAAAGAGACCTTGGAGGAAAGGAAAAGAAAGCTGTATATTTTAGTACCATTATTTTGAACAACAGTCTCCATATTTTAATTTTGTACTGAGCCCCACAAATATGTAGCTGGCTCTAAAAGTAGGAAATATTTGTACCAGGAAAATAGAAAATGTGCTGTGTCACCAGGTAGCATAAGGTAAACTTTCACGTTTCTAAATTATTTTATCTTTGAAGGAGTGTTATTCAATCTAGATTACAATAGTAAATGGAGCCCTTTCTTGTGGTATCAAGAATCAACTCAGGCAAACATGTCGGTCCCCTGTCATTGTTCTACTCAGCACAGCTCAGCAACATGATGGCTACCTCTCTGGTTATGAAAAATGATGTATTACCAGTTGCTTCCACGTGCTGCCTGCCTCCTGAGGAACAAGATAAATGGCTGCCATATAATGTGCAATGGAGGACTTGAGAGTAATACACTTTCATAATATGTGGTCAACAAGGAGAGTGTCATTTTATATTCTCACCAGCAATGTGCCAAGGGTTCTAATTTCTCGACAGCCTCACCAATTTTTTTTTTTTGATAATAGCTATCCTAGTGGGAAAATTTACTTTATCTTTTATGTTTCATTAATATTTTTTCCTTTTTGTTCTGTGTAAAACTCTGGTGATATGATTTCTAAGTGACTGATACTGAGTTGAGGTTATTTTCAGCCCAAGAATATATTATTCTTTCTTTCTCACCAGATCTATTAGGTTTTTCAAGAGAGCATAGTAATACTCTGTGTTTGTAATTGCAGATTATGTGTATATGCATGTATATGTATGTTACTATCATTCTATTTGTTTTTGGTATATTATCAATACGTACTGCCATAAGAATACTGAGAAAGGTAGGCTAAATATTTCTTTTGACATCTTATTTTTTACCGAAATGATAGGCTTCTGTTTTGGGATTTGCTAGTGGTGGAATCAATATATCTCTTTTTAACTTTTTGCACTGAGGTTCACATCATGTTGCACCGGCAATATGTTCCTATTAAATAAGACAAACAGGTGGCTCTATGTTTTGTGGTAATTTTAACAATTGGGTTCAAGTCCCATTCCCTCTTCTAAATTAAGTGCAAGGAGATCCATCACCCCGGCCAATAACTTCCATGGCAGGTTGTGTGGACCTCACCATATAGGCTCCAGTGATCATGTGTGTGAATCATAGCATTTATGCTGCCTCAGGCACTGGCATATGAAAGCACAGCCTAGATCCAGCTGATTAAGCTGTAGCATAAAACAACACTTCAGTAGTCAGGAACATGACAGCCCACAATGGTTTATGTGACCGAAGAGTATAACATTGTAATTTACTTCTCTAATACATGTCATATTTTCTCTTATTGTTTCCCCTTATGGAGTGAAATATGTAGGTTAGAGATTGCTGTACAAGCTTCATGTGTTATGTCCCTCCAAAATTAGAGGGTAACAAACTGTCTTTATTATCCTGTGCCTTTGGTTAGCTGCTACAAATCACAGAAACCACTGCAGGTGAGCATCTAGTGGTTTAAAAAGTCAAGGCAAACTAAAAGACTTCATGTCTCTGCCTGAAGCTATTTTTGAACCACAGTACAGCTAGACACAATTATTATACTTCCTGGCCCTTCCTTCTTATTGTACTTTCCTAACCATTTTTTCTTTCTTATTGACAGGAAACCAGGATTTATAAAGTCTGGCTCAATGCAAATATTTAAAGACTTAATTTTTTCCCTCCCCCAAAACATAACAATATAAGTTGAATAGTGTTTTGGTGAGTTTATTTTTCTTTTTAAACTGGAATTCATGGCTGTTCTCCAACTGAAAACAGCACTAGTCACAGATAATTTAAAGAGAATAGCTTGCTTGTTTGTCAAGCAAACATGTGTAATCTGATGAAATTATTAATGTCACAGTGTTAACTCTCTTCTCATAAATACAGTTAACATTGCTGACACTGCAATTATGTTCAAATGTTCCGGCTCTTTGCTTATCCGCTCAATCTGTCAGTCCAGTACGGGGGAGACAAATTGCGGTGGGCACTTGACAATGCACAAAAGAGGTATAAACCTCTTCTGATTAAACCTTGATGAAAGATTAAATGGTTCTGAATGCTTGCCAGATTCTTATGATATGACATTTTTAACGAGTGGTAATAAAAAGCTCTATTCAATAGGTTTTTTTAGAAAAGATGACAAAGATGACATATATACACATATATTAAGATGTGCATAGGCATGTGCTAGAGTAAGAAAGAGCACAGTCACCTCTTATCTTGGATTTAAACTTTGTAAACAATATCAATCATACTACTGGCTAGATTATTTTTTAACATCTTTATTGGAGTATAATTGATTTACTACATTGTGTTAGTTTCTGCTGTATAATAAAGTGAATCAGCTATACATATACATATATCCCTATATATCCTCCCTCTTGCGTCTCCCTCCCACCCTCCCTATTCCACCCCTCTAGGTGGTCACAAAGCACCGACCTGATCTCCCTGTGCTATGCAGCTGCTTCCCACCAGCTATTTTACATTTGGTAGTATTTATAAGTTCATGCCACTGTCTCACTTCGTCCCAGTCCCAGCTTACCCTTCCCCCTCCCCGTGTCCTCAAGTCCATTCTCTACATCTGCGTCTTTATTCCTGTCCTGTCCCTAGGTTCTTCAGGACAAGCTTTTTTTAGATTCCATATATATGTGTTAGCATACGGTATTTGTTTTTCTCCTTCTGACTTACTTCACTCTGTATGACAGACTCTAGGTCCATCCACCTCACTACAAATAGTTCAGTTGCGTTTCTTTTTATGGCTGAGTAATATCCCATTGTATATATGTGCCACATCTTCTTTATCCATTCAGTCGATGGACACTTAGGTTGCTTCCATGTCCTGGCTATTGTAAATAGAGCTGCAATGAACATTGTGGTACATGACTCTTTCTGAATTATGGTTTTCTCAGGGTATGTGCCCAGTAGTGGGATTGCTGGGTCGTATGGTCATTCTATTTTTACTTTCTGGCTAGATTTTTGTAGTCATTTTTTCTGAGAGGAAACAACACGTATTGAACATTACCGATACTAGTGTCTTCTCTTGCCTTCAATCTCCTAGTGGAAAGGCTGCTCACAGTATCCCATTCATAATGAGTGGTCCCTACTTTCATTTTGTAGAATCCTTATTAGAATTTTTGCCATATCTATTCTGTCAGCAGTCAAGGAGGAGTAAAGATTTAGTGTATGCATTAACCTTTTGATTGTTAAGCTTAGTTCGCAGCTTTTCATTTTTGGCTTTAGAGCAAATAAAAATAGACCAGTTTATAATAATGGTTAACAATTATTTTAGTACTTACTATGCCCCAATAGTGTTTCAGGCATTTTTAAATATACTTTAAATCGCTTAATTCTTATATGAAGTAACTCCTAGTATTTTTCTCCTTTTGTAGATGAGGAAACTGAGGCACAGAAAGGTTAAACGACCTGCTTAAAGTCACACAGCTAATAACAAGTGGAATTAAAACTTGAATCTAGATATATTACAACATAAACTCATAATAAACTTGTAGATAAAGAATTTATAACTATTCTTACCTTCTTAGATTTACAGATTATTATAGAGTTGTTTTGTTCCTTAAGATTAGGCCTATTCCTTCTCCTCAAATTTCCCCACCTTGCATAGATAAAGAAATCCTTGACTAAACTTCATGAAATAATTAGAACATATATTTAAAAGTCTATAGCATGATGGACTGGTAATTATTTGTGTTCATATTAAGAAGTACACTAAATTGAAAAGTTTCTTTAAATAAAAAACAAAGAGGGCCTCCCTGGTGGCGCAGTGGTTGAGAGTCCGCCTGCCGATGCAGGGGATACGGGTTCGTGCCCCGGTCTGGGAGGATCCCATATGCCGCGGAGCGGCTGGGCCCGTGAGCCATGGCCGCTGGGCCTGCGCGTCCGGAGCCTGTGCTCCGCAACGGGAGAGGCCACAACAGTGAGAGGCCCGCGTACAGCAAAAAAAAAAAAACAAAACAAAGAATGTTCTTGTATTGCAGCACTCGAGTGCCTGGAGCAAATGCATCCATTAAATGTGAGAAATGGGGAACGCAGATGAGGGGACCCTGGCTACCCAGACCATTTTGTTGACTTAGTTGGAGCAGATAAATAGAAATAATAAAGAAAACTGCAGCTTTCTACACAGTGTTATTGCCAAAACCTTGCTGCAAATTCAGAAGGAACTTATATAATCGCTCCTGGCCCTGGCCCTTTTGTTCTCTTTACATTTGGTGAAAAAAATTGTGTAGTTGTGCTTTTCCTTTTCTACTACATACAACACACTGAAAAACCTGTGTGAGGAGAGATCATGCTAAAAGAATGCAGAGGGTTTTAAAAATACTTAATAGAAGAAAAAAAAAAACAATTATCAGGTAGAAAGGTGAGGACAAAGCAAATTTGCCAAAGGAAAAAAAATGTTTTCTTTTTTTAATTGTGTTAAACAGTTGTTTCCTACTCTGAAAGTTCATTATATTTATTTGTCATCAGGGTAATTGATCTACACTTGTTGCTAAGTCTGTTGCTTGCCTTCTGATGAACGGATTTATTAAATTCATTTCTAATCTCTGTCTTCTAAATTCAATAAGCACTATAAAATTTCTTTCCTTGTATGGGAATTCTAAGGTCTTTTTTTTTCCTCAACAGCTTGAATTCCTGTATTCTGATTAAGATAGATGAAGTATTTGCATTCTATCCATATTCATAATCCTCTTTCAGAGTCAACCTAAAATAACACATTTGTTGCCCAGGCAGTCACAGGCAATGTGTTCGTATTGCTCTGTAGCTTTTTGTTTAGATGGATAAGGGCCTATCCCTTTTCAAATTCAACAGAAGAGGTGGTCAGTAGGTGAATTCAGGCTGTTAAGAAACCAGAGCAATCATTGTGTCTTTTGTCTGTGACAGAAACTGTAATTAATGACCCCCCCCCCTTTTTCACTAAAGAAAAAAGAGATGTGCAGTTGACAGACATTTTATTAATAGTTTCTACCAACTTGCTATGCATAAAAGGCTTTATTGGTTGCAATGCCAGTGTAAGGAAAAAAGTTCTTTTTGATGAAATGTTCAAGATGGTTGTTTTATGGATGAAAAATGAAGGCAATCTGTCTACTGCCACTGAAAGTTTGAGTTTCAATAATAAAACTATTGTGACATTTCCCATTGTGTTTTTTAACCATCTGCCTCCTACTGGTCCAATCAATGATAACTTTACCTAGGTCCTCTCTACTTAACAAGAAAACTGCCAATATTGTGTCTCATGGTTAATTTACTAGAGAGATTTATTATTTTTTTTGAGAGAGATTTATTATTGATAAAGGTGTTTGCACATTTGATGACTGCTGTTCTTTCTATAAAAGGGAAATTCTTTATTCTCATATTTGAGGGTTAAATATGCAGCTTGACAAACAACAGTGGAGGCTTGTATCCCCTCAATAACTAGAAATCTAGAAACTGTTCAAGGAAGCAATGAGAAATGTATACAATGACAAACTCTCATCAAAAATGTAACATATGACTTTAAGTAAGCATCTGTTATATTCCTGCTTAGCATTGAATGAAAAGCACATTTTCCAAAATGTTTTCTCAAAATGGGCATATTAAATCCATAGTTATCTGAATTAGAATTTTTCCCCTATTAAATGCAATTTTTTCTTTAGAGTAGATGTGTTGTTTCAATGATCTCTGCTTATCAGTTAAGAAGGGAAAAACACATTTTACCACATGGATTCACGATAAAGAAATGAAGGTGCTTTCTCATAGCTTACTTAATCCTCCATTACAAAGGGGTGAGAAGAAAAGGGATAGTCAATATTTTAATAAGTCTTTAGACTTTGTTGCAGCCCAAATGGAGTTTAAGAAATGTGAAATATGAGATACTAAAGCATTCTAATCATTGACAAACTTGCAAATATACCTGCTTTATTTTTCTTATAGTAATCATCATTATTAATTTAAACAGCCCTCAGTATTTGCCTATATCTTTCACAAAGTTCAATCTTTAAAAGTCTCAAATAGCTCACATTTTGGAAGAAGGCAGGCAGCTGGAAATGTGCTCTTTGCACATTGATCTTCAAGCAGTCATTCATTTTCTCTGGGAATTTTTATGTTAGCTCCCTTATTGGGAATATGCTAATGACATCCGCCATGATTACTGATTTTCTTTGAATCATTATTCCTCTGTGGGCAAAGCAATCAGAAAGGGAGAACAGGAGATTTCCTTCTTGCTTGTGTGCCTTCTTCAACCATCTGCTCTCTCCTGATTTATCTGAATCAGATCTGTAGTTTTCAGATTCTTTACTCTGACACTCTAAGGCATTTGATAGCTTAAAAGGAGTTAATCGTTATCTATCTATGTCACAAATATGGTTCTTGGTACATTCTAGCTGTAAACTTACCTACCCAGGGTTTACATGGGCAAATTAATTTTTTAAGTAAAAAATGGTAATGCAGGTTAGCAGCTTCATTATATGGAATGTGTCAGTTCTGAACACTTTTGCTATTAATGGCCTTGGGCACAGACGTTGCAAAAAAAATTTAAAAAAAAGTAACCAATGTATTAAATCAAAGTATTCCAAGAAAAGAATTGTGGATTCTCAATCTCCCAAGGTGAAGAAAAAAGTAAAACTGCGTGGGCTTCCCTGGTGGCGCAGTGGTTGAGAATCTGCCTGCCAATGCAGGGGATACGGGTTCGAGCCCTGGTCTGGGAAGATCCCACATGCCGCGGAGCAACTAGCCCCGTGAGCCACAATTACTGAGCCTGCGCGTCTGGAGCCTGTGCTCCGCAACAAGAGAGGCCACGATAGTGAGAGGCCCGCGCACCGCGATGAAGAGTGGCCCCCACTTGCCGCAACTAGAGAAAGCCCTCTCACAGAAACGAAGGGCCAACACAGCCATAAAAAAAAAAAAAAAAAAAAAAAGAATCAAGACTTCTGAGTGCCAGCCCATGCCCTGCCACCAGAATACGGTGTACTTTTAGAAAAGTTACTTAATTTCTCCCAGCTCCTGTTTCCTCTGTGGTGACAGGAAATGAATGTCATAGGTGATATTTAAGGTTTTCTCCACCAGCAAGATTGTGTGACTCTATTATTTATTCCACAAAACACATTGTAGATGATGGGAAAGTTACTTTATGGTTTGGTTTTAGCATGTGCATTTGATCTTGCCCAGGGAAAAGCCGTTTCAAAATAACTATCTACCTTCAGAAAAGGGACTCAGAGCCTTCTGATTACACTTTTAAAAATGATGAGTACAGTCGAAATTTAAAAAATGGGACACCATATCTTGCTTCAGTTTACATGGAACAGATAAATTGCTAAGAATGTTGCTGATTGATGGAAGCAAGTCTTCCACTTCAGCGAGTGAGAATCAGCAAGATTCTGACACCCCTAGCAATGCAGAGCTAACTTAATATGCAGAATTGGCATTTAGGCAAGAGAGTTTGCAAAACTTGGGGCTATTAGGTCAGTGAACATTGTCAAAACATGAAGATGTGAGTTTGGGAATGTTGACACTCTTTTGGTATTCAGCTCATTTAAAAGTGAATAGACCTGTTAATGTAAAATTGTTTCAGAAAGTGCCTGGATCTTGTCCTGCTCACCCAACAACTTCTCTTATTTCCTCCACGTTAAGAATCAGACTGAGAACAACCCAGCTGCCCCCATGTTTTAAAGAGTTATGGGATTTTTGAATAAGTATATAGCATCCACTGACCCAAACTTCTGATGATGAGACTGCTGGCTTGTGCTGTGAACGACCAGTGATCACTCCCTTCACCTTATAAATGTAATTCTTCTGATTCTGTACATTTTCTCTGGCAACCATTACTGATTTGTGTCCTGGTTTCTGTTTGATAGTTCTGGCTTATTACAAACTGAGTTGCAAAGCCAAGACTTAAATAGAAATTACTTCACTGATGTGTTTCAGCTGACCAGAGACAAACTCACACCCAAAATAACCTCCACTCCCTTCCTTCCACATATTCCAACAAAGGGAAGAAACATACAGGCACTCTGTCTTCTTTTTTGATGTACTATACAAATAGAACACTTTTGAGAAAAATGACTAAAAATAGGAGAGCACAAGTATATCTTAATATTTCATGAGCTAAATTTCAAGGGCCTGAAATTGAAGATAGGCAGGTAGCCAATGATACAGGAGAGAAATATTTATTGCAATCATTGGCCTATATTTGAAGAACAACAAATATTCTTTCACTAGGAGTTCAGCTTTTGTCTATTGTAATACACTGTCTTGTAGTTGTGATGTGCTGGGCAACGTGATATTGCATCTGCTCAGCTATCATGCTATTGCATTTAGTTTTTTAGGATTTTGTTTGTTTGCTCCATATATATATATATATTTCACAGATCTCCTTAAGATTGAATGACTCTGCCTCTTGTGATAGTTAGAGGCGTATAGCATTTAGATAAGGGTATTTCTCAATAGTACTAGGATTCTATATTATTTTTAAAAAGGATTTTTTAATTCCTTTTTTCAGGTTTTATCTATTACTTACATATACTTTTTTTCTATTAAAAAGTATACATTATATATTTGGTGTCTGAAGAGGTCATAATTCAAGTCATTTTATATTACTCACATACTCTTCTATTCCCCAAACATATGACTTTCCCATTCTGTTTCTGGATGAGGAAAAAATCCAGAATGGAAGTATATTCATCAGTCCCTACATCAGCACATTTCCAATCGACGTCAGTAGTACACCCTGCATCAGCACATCAGAACAGTATCTGGACGGCAATATTAAATGCCTTACTGTTTAAAATGTCTTTCTGAACTGAGAATATTGAACAGTATATCCAATTTTGAGGATGATTTTATTCATATGAAATCAGTTTTTCAAAGTTTAGAAATGAAGCATTTTTAGTTTAGGTTTAAATATTGCACAGTGATGATTTTCAACGATTAGAAACACGTTTGTACTATAGCACATCTAGGCCCAAGTATTTCTCATTTACAATCCATTTTTTTCCTAGCAATAATCTAAGTATTTCTAGGTTTTATTATATTTCTTATTCCCATGTGATATTGGTCAATAGACTGTCATTATCACAATAAAGTTCTCTACATTTAACTGAGTTTTGAACTTATGAAATACACACAAATCTACTTAAAATTGATATTAAAAAAGTTAATAGAATTTAAAGTGTTCTTCACTTCTTTGGTCATTTTACAAAAATAGTTATGTAAAAACAACTTCTCGTTTGTATGTTTAACATTTACCATTTGCTTTTCTTCTTTTATTTATTCAAACTATATATGCAAAGTCACAAGAGTTTTAAATATATTAGGTAAAGATAATCAAAATATTAGATTGGAAAAAGATCACTGAAGATCGGCAGTTTTATTTTCTATTAGAAACAGACAAAACAGTTATAATTAATGCACACTCTTTACTAAAATATTTCACTGAATTGAATGCATTTTGTAAGTATTTGTAAGGCAAATGTACTTTAGACTGACATATATGTATATTTTTCTACATCTCCTCTTCAGCCTGCCCATTTTTCAAGTAAGTAAGAGGTTATCTGAATACTCAGATAACCTCTGCTTCAAACTTTAGAGTATAACCTTGAAATGGTTATGTGAGTTGACAGTATTATTGAATATACAACTTTAGCTCCTTTATACTTCATCAATATTGCCCATTTTCTAATATATCTTTAAATGTGTTTATGTTGCTTGAAATTCAGGCATGACTAGGCCCCTTTTATATTTCTTTGTTTTCAGTTCATGCAATTAGCCTGTCCGGTACTTGTGTCTGGTCATCTCAACACTTCCTACTACATTTCTAAAGTCTTAAACACTTTCAAACAGGTACACATTTTGTTGAAGTTACTTTTTCCCTGTTGAATCAATAGTCACAAAATAGAATTAGAAATTAAAGTATTCAGTCATTTAGAAATCTGCCAAACATGAGATAGATTTTCTAACTCGTATATCCAAAGCATGAGAAATACATCTCCATGTACAGTCCAAATGAAAAAAGGACAAGGGGGAAGATTTCTATAACTCTGGAGGCAAAAGATAAATTCAGAATCTGTAAGTTTTCTGGGAGGAAAAAAAGACATAATAATTATAACTTGATATTCATTTTAAATAATTCACTTCTATTCATTAGCAGTATACATTTTATTGAAGTTTTATCCCTCTGTAGTAAATGTTCCTCATTAATCTATAAATAATTGGATTTGGCTTTTAAAATCTCAGAATGTGTATATTTTTCTCTTGAATAGTTAATACTTATGACAAAAATGTTGATTTTTTACGATTCCTTTTTGGATTGTCTTCAGAGACAACTTTTGAATCACACAAAAACAACAGATCTTTTCAACCAACGGGCAGTGTGTCAGGAGTTGAAATAGAAAGATGACAATAACTTGGTTCCTGACCTTGAAAATCAGCCTTATAAACAGATGACATAAATAAAGTTCAGGAGGGTCAATGAGAAGGATGCACACACATGGGTTTTTGACCACGTGTACACTGTCTGACTTGTTTATTAATCCGACTCACTAAACATGGCTACAACTACCTTTTGCCTGGTTTCAAAACCAAACTCCTCTCAGAAATTACAATCTCCTCTTGCTGAGGATGTTCAAAGGAAAGATTTAGGCATGTTTTCACAAGAAAGTTAGCACTATGGCTTGTATATGGAAGGCATCAAAAAATTGTTGAAGCCGTACATGCACACAAAGCACGAGGAGAGCATTGTACATAAGGCGGAGGTGTTGGCTCCGTTGATGTCTAATCTCTTGTGGAGGTTAACTCTTGAGTCTTTACTTTTAGGTGCTGATTGTCTTTGATCTTCAGTCCTTGATTCATCATTTATACATGATTCATTGATAGGTGAATCAGGCTGGACTGCTAATCAATGTTTACTTGAGTGGATCTGGTTCTCTCTTTCCCAAATGCTTGTTTAGTCTTCGTGGAGTCAGGGGCAGTGTTCATCAACAAACTTCCTAATGCATAAAGGTTACACCACTCTTTGGTACCTGTTGATACTTTTGTGTACTCTACAGCAGTGCTAAGAAATTATTATTTCCCTAGGATACTTGTGCTCATTGCTCTTGAGGCATCTTAGAAACACCTTTTTAAAAATAAAATATTGCATTTAAACCAAGCCACACACGTACCATTTAAACATATAAGGAACATTTTGATATTTATGTTTTTATTCTGCTTCAGTAACAAATACACTTCAAGGTATACCATTTTAATATGTGACAGAAAACTTTTGTCACAAACATATTCCTAAAATCATTTGAAATCTTAAAACAGGAGAGACATGGAAACTCTAGGCTTTTAATTTGAGTTAATTTTGCCTTTGCAGACAACCTCCCTTATAGACCTTTACATTTTTCCTCTGAATTTTCTGATCTTGAAAATCCCCTTATGATTTTGATTTCTTTTCTCAGTTTCTAATTATTGTACCCCACTGTAAACTTATTTTCATTCTTAAAGCACTTAAAAAAAAAATTCCTTGCTTTTCTTCTTTAGACTCAATTTCCCAGTCTAGCTGAACTAACAATGTTCTATCTAGGGGCATTTGAATATCATAGCTTGTCAGAGCACTCAAGGCATATGGTATATTTATCATCCTATAAAGTTTTTAGTTTTTCTTCTGAATTGCCCTCTGAATCTGGTTTCTAGCTTAACTAATAAGACAAAAAAGGAGTAAAATGAAGACAAAACTAGATTTTCCAGACATTTTATGCACAGAATCCTTCATTTGCTTATACTAGCTTCACTCAGATTTCACTTACAGGAAGGGTATGTGAAATATGCAAACCTCCTAGTTTTGAAGAGGAACAAATAAACGATATTTGGGCATTTCAAAATTGTTTTTTTAGTACAGTGCTTGGAAAGATGAAAAATTATTGTAACAATACATTTTCCTTTATAAAATGGCTTTTTTTTCCTTTTAAGAGGCTGTGCTTTATGCCAAGTCATCCTGTTCATGAAGCAAAAAAATAAAACCCTACTTCCATCGTGTACAAGATAACCTGCTATACACTACTTGTAACTGAATCAAAATGGAACCGAATCATAGTTTAGAGAAGAAAACTAAAAGTGGCTTTTCCTGCTACTGGTTTTACTCAGCAGTAAAGAGAAATCCTTGCAAGTGTTGTTTACACAGTACAAAATCCTTGTAAAGTTGTAGTGGAACAAGTCTGGTATCTGACCCAGCCTTTAGGGCTCCTTAAACACCTGTGGATTTATGGAGTTCAGATGTCTGCAAGGGTCTGTGTGGAAGTTCATTCAGAAACCTGGAGCCCAAATAAAATGATCTGTTGACATGGGCAAGCTGTTTTGTTTCTCTGTAGTCCAATCAGCCTTTTGAACTTTTAGGAAAGAAATTAAGATTTAAGAATGTACTCTTTAAATAATTAGATTTAACAACAAAAAATGTGGAAATATTTTTTATTTCATTGTGTGATTTTGATCAATTAATCTTAGAATTTTATTCTTAAATTTAAATTTATAAAAGCCAGATCAATAGGGGATTTATTCCCCTACATTATGTGTGTATAAGTAGCCCCCAGCAGGTATACACACACATCTGGTGAGGGGAGCTGGCCCTTTTATACTGAAGACTTACACAATTTAAAACATGAAAATCTATACTCTTTGGAAACATATACCCTTTAAAAATGATCAAATATAGCCACAAAGTTGTCTTAATTAACTCCATTACAATTGCTTTCATTTGGGGATTTGATTTAACCTTTTGAAAATCAAGACACCATGATTTAGAGAACATTTCAGTCTTATTTCAGAGAGCTTGAAATGAGCTTATTTTATAATTGTTAAACATGTGTCTTCCATTTCCATATGTCTATTAAAAGCTTTATGAAAGGAAATATGGTTGAAAACACCTTGTTTAAACTCAAACATCGAGTCACATCCAATGTAAAAAATACTCTTGTCAACATATCTCCTATTTTTATTCTCTAATCATTCTGTGACTGACAATATGTGTGGAGATGTGGGTAAGACTTCACAGTGTCTGGCTTCCTGATTCTGTTTACACATTGCTTTTTTTTTTTTTTCCTTTTGCTTCTGAAAAAGAATATATATTCCCATGCAGTTTTGGGTTTATGTAGTATTATCACTGAAAGAATAAATTACCATGAAGTACAGATAGCTGTTTATCAGATAATAATTTGTCTCATTTATGTACTGTTCTGCTCCCTTTTAAAAATTTACCCCAGGTATATTCTGTCATTTGCCAGTACACTTCTATGCTTCTAAAGGCACAAAGGTGCTTGAGCATTCATCTTGGCTGCTTCATATTCTTGACTGATTCGTCTATCTTGTTAGGATACATCAACCATGAATCTTTTTTTAAATGGGTTAAAAAAGATTCAATATGAAAGGCACTTATCACTCCTAACTTGAACTTAAAGGTCTAAAGAGTGTCTCATAGGAGGCTACATAAGACAGACATAGTTTTAGAAATGATCCTGTGATGTTCACGTTAGGTTTGGGTTTAGGTTTCCTAAAACAGCTCATGGAGAATTATTTTATTGGTGAGTCCATGTTCTGAGGATTATAGTTTGTTCCCCCTTGTGATGTCACATGGTAGTCAACTTTGTAGAATAAGTTTGAAGACAAACCAAATAAGAAAAATAACCCCCAAGGCTTGGGTATATTCATACATAAACATATTGGAGAAAGCAAGAGGAGTCAAGGAGGAATTCGTGACCAATTTAAATAAAAGTAGAGTGGTGTATAAGTCTCTGTGTGTTTAATGTAAAATGTAAGGATGTGTATCATGCAGGTGTAAGGCTTAAAATGGTAATGTATAAGAAGGAATTATCTATATCACATCTATAAACAGAATCCTACCTAAGGTCTGCTCTGTTCATAAATACGAAGTAATGATATATTCCTGCTGTGATATATTTGATTAACTTTATACTTATTATTATTCTACTAGCATAAAGCACTGATAGTGATAGAAACACAAGTGAAAAGCAAAGGGAAAATACTCAGTGAATTCTTTCAATGTAAAGTGGACACAAGGCAATTAGTATATGTGGCTAATTCAGATATTTTGGCTTCAGCTTCAGAATCATACAGACAAAACAAGGTACAATGGCTATTTGCCTAATTTCTGTATAATAAATTATATGTGTGAGTTCAGGTAAAAAAGATAGTAATTATATATTTTTGAATTAAAAATTTTTCTCTAATGCACATGTTTTACTTGGGTAGCAAAAAAAGAATGTACATTTTTAAAGTGGATACTGAAATGAAGCCTCCACTAGCACTTTTCCAAGGGAAAACAATGCAGAAAGATACAATGCTTTATTTCAACTTTTTTGAGGCAACAAACTACATTCTGTTTTCTATGTCAGAAATAACCAGTATGTTTCTACTAAAGACCAAATAATTGCTTAATGCAGTCACAGCAGTGCTAAAATATCAAACACTTTGATATTTTAAAATAATATAAGCAGTTGTTATGTTGGATTTTTATTTTTCAAGGGAATATGTAACCTTGCATAGATAGAGACTTTCCAGGCTGAAACAGGGATTAGTGAGGTCTGTTAGGAGAAAAAGAGCTGTAGAAAACAGAATTTGTGGATACAGTGTGTCTGGAAACATCAATGGAACACATAGATATGGGTGGAAAGGTCCTAAAGATTTGCTGGTAATTGGCTTGAAAAGATGGGAAGTGAATCTGGGTGAGATGCAGGGGAAGAAACAGGGAAGGACTAAATATTTAGGGAGGGTGGAAATAAGGAGTAGGAAAACAAGGAATCTACATAGGTGTAGCTACAAAGTAGTTGGATGTACTCTGCTGTTTTCAAAGTGTTTTCTGACCCTCTTTGAAAATAAGCCCGTACTGTAAACGGGGCCAAAAGTGGGTTAGGGAACATTGTATTCTCATTTCACCTTATTTCGCTTTGTGCCAGAGATCTCAGCAGGTAGGTCAATTAACTCCCATTAGTTAAATGAGAAGAAAATGAGGTTACCCAGATTAACAAAACACAACTCTTGGTTCTCCTCCAAAACAAGGGGAGGAAGGCTTCTGGCTGCCCATAGCTGATCCAGCCCCAGGCAACTGTCCACTTGCCCAGGAGCTTCTGAGCTAAGGGCCATAGCTCCTCCCTGCAACCTCACCAGAGACAGTGGAAACAACCTCAGAAGGATGACTAAAGCATTAAAAGTGATGTTGAATATTGCGTTCTTCTAATTTCTTTCTCTTTATGGAATTAATGCATAAGCTTCATGGGGAAAAATTTTCCCATGTGATTTTACATCTGAGATAATTTGAAAAGGAACGTTTTTTTTCCTAAAGCTTGAATTTTGTGGAATTATTTCCCTGTTGACAGTTTATTGGGTTTCCTGTTTCAAAAACTGCAATTAGCTCCTCTATTATTTTCATAAATAATTTCCCAATATCTACAGTTATTTTTAATATGTTTAAAATAATTGTCAGTAGACACTGATAGAAATAACTGGGAAACATTTAATGGACAAATATTTTTAGTGTTACCCAAAGTTCAAATTAAATTTCTTTAGTTTGTATTTATTGTCAACATTATTGAGTAGTTTTACTGACAATGACTGATTTTAACAAGAAATAACATAGGGCTTCCCTGGTGGTGCAGTGGTTGAGAGTCTGCCTGCCGATGCAGGGGACACGGGTTCGTGCCCCGGTCCAGGAAGATCCCGCATGCCGTGGAGCAGCTGGGCCCGTGAGCCATGGCCGCTGAGCCTGTGCATCCAGAGCCTGTGCTCCATAACAGGAGAGGCCACAACAGTGAGAGGCCCGTGTACCACAAAAAAAAAAAAAAAAAAAAAAAAAGGAAATAACATAAATGCTGAAATACACATATGTTATAACCTGGGCATACAAAAGTTTAGGGCATCTCTTCATTACTACAATCAATATGTTGACAAAATTACTCTTACAAGTAGTAGTTAACTTATTTTAAGAAAGTATATTGTGATAGTTGAATGTGGGCACTATTATCAGACTGACTAGCATAAATTCCTGAACTGTGTGACCTTGCCTCTTTGCACCTCAGTTTCCTTATCTGCAAATGGCTTTAATAAAAACTATACATCAGATAATTTTGTTGTGAGAATAAAATAAATTTATAGAAAATAATTAGTAAATAATAAATGCTAGCTATTACTGTTGATCTATGATTATGATGAACAAGGAGAAGAAGAAGCAAGTAATGTTGAAAAAAATGTGTACTTCCTTTCCCCAATATGTTTATCTATACCTTCTGCTATTTACAAAATATTTCCCAAATGTTTTATACAGAGGTAGGGTAGGTTTACACCATATGTTCTGAAATAAAACTTATATTTGAAATATTACTCTATTTCACGGCGAATTGTCCAGATAAACGCCATATAGCTCCTAACTGACCAACTGACAATATTTCAGTTTCATCTGGTAATGTTAGATTAGGCATCTACATTTTTGATATAAAAGAGAAATGAAGGTAACTAACATATACTGTGCTAAATATCTGATCTTTTACCTTATCTAGTCTTCATAATAATCATATGAGTGTGATATGATTTTGTCTATTTTATACATGATAAAACTAGGTTCTGGGAAGTTTAGCTGCAAGACCAAAGTAACGTGGTTAATAAATGTCTGATGCCCTTATTAATGCCTAAGGCTGCATCATTGCCCTTGTTGGTTGTTTACTAGGTGAGAGAGTATGGTAGAAGGTAGGTAGGTCAGTCTAGAGCCAGTTAGCAGGTTTCCACCCTTTTGTTGTATACTAGGGACTGAGCTTGGGATCTGCCAACTCTGTCATCAGCTGGGTGGCCCCAGCCCACAACTTAGCTTGTCTGAATTTCAGTTTCCTTATCTATAAAATTCAGAATTGTCATGAGAACCAAATTTGATAAGGTCCAGAAAATACTTTGCATACAATTGAAGGTATAATTATGACACGTAATGATAATTTTAAAAGGATGATCTTGAAGTTGAGAGAACAAATGAAGACATCTGGTACGTTGCTTAGAGTATGATGTAAAAATGAAGTAATTTTAATTTGCACTATTTCATTCCCTATCTCCAAATCTTAGGTACCTGATGCTTAGACAGTATATAATAGGGCTTAAGAAGGAATCAAAGAAAAGGCAAATATTTTAATCAACAACTCTAATCTTGGGGACAAAAGCCAAGAGACATACAAATTGATTATAAAATAGATTAAAATGCTATTTATGTAATAACTTTCAAGCACAACACACATCAAGATAATTTATGAAGAAATAGGTTAAACACTGATGGTGAAATAACTGTACAGAAAAACAGAATACATTAAGCACTTACATGTAACTCACTGTGCAGTTTTAGGTATTAACACTCATGTTATTGAGGAAGAGCTGCAATAAAATGCAATGCATCTAAAAAGCATCCCATTTTTGGTCCCATTGAAACAAGGAAAAAACCCTCAGATAAATGCATGCAGATGCCGGTATTTTTCTCATAATTGCAATGATCAACAAGCACCACCAAAAATGCTAAAAGCAATCAGCACAAACTTTGAACCACAGAGAAACACTGATGCCCGTGTAGAGACTTGCTTGGGGTGCATATTATAAAGGAGAATCTGAACACTGCTGCTATTAATAAGACTACAAGTTGTAGCCCATCAAACCAGAAGGAGCCTTGAATGTACTTGCTGGGAATTGCTTAAGGCTTAAACACCAGGGTCTTGAAACAAACTGTTCTTATCACCTTTTTCCAAACAGAGATTAAAATTTACAATGAAAGTGCCAGCACCAGCTGCACTTAAAGAAAGCACCACAGGTCTCCACAAACTCCAAGAAAATGGAATGGAGCCCAGTTCAAGCTGGAGGTGTCATCTTGCTCAAGTCAGCTGGGTGACACCACGCTGAAAGTGATGAGGTGCTAACTAAAGTGGATGAACAGAGTCTCATTGTAGGTAACTGCCAGTGGCCTCCACAGAACCAGCTAGAACCCTGGGCATACTGCCCAGCCTGCCTGGACGCAGGAACCAAGCATGAATTCCAGCATTTCTTACCTGGTACTTCACCTTTCAGATTTTCCCCACAATGGTTTTAGTCGGAGATGATGACTCCTCTTGTCCATTGCACCTATTTACCACTTCTCCTGAGGAATAATTATCACATGATGCAAAGTGCTGAGCACAGACCCCTTCTGAAAGCAGAGATTAAAACAACCACCACCGGGCTTCCCTGGTGGTGCAGTAGTTGAGAGTCCGCCTGCCGATGCAGGGGACACGGGTTCATACCCCGGACTGGGAAGATCCCACATGCCGCGGAGCGGCTGGGCCTGTGAGACATGGCCGCTGAGCCTGCGCGTGTGGAGCCTGTGCTCCGCAACGGGAGAGGCCACAACAGTGAGAGGCCCGCGTTCCGCAAAAAAAAAAAAACCAAAAAGAAACCACCACAACCACCACTAGATTAAGGTCTATGTTAAAAAATAAAAACAAACGAAAACCCAAGCTGCATATAACACAGATGTACTACACCTATGGGAAACAAGCAAAAATCACACCCAAACATACAAGAAATGTTCTCTTCAATTCTGCAACAGAGCATCAGATTTGTTCCATCATATTTTTCATACCTCTTCCTACTGAAACTACACAAGACGATGTTAAAGCCAGAACTACATTATAGTGACAGATCATTTAGAAATGTTTGCAGCAGCCCTGGTAACTGCTTTTCAAAACAGAACACGTGACATGACCTAAAGCAGCTGAACCACTAAAATAAAGAAAACACACGTTTTATTCCTATATCTAAAACGATAACTTTATCAAAGTTTTCCTGATGTTAGACTGTTTAATACACAGCACATTGATTATCCAATCTGCAGTATATTTATTCAATGTTCCTGTGCATCTCTTTAGTTTTTCACATGATTAGTAAGTAGACTACTGAATATATTATCCAAATGAGGCAGTGCCGGGGAATGTTATCCTGTCGCGAACCTTAGTAGCTTGTGTAGTCTAAATTTCTTCTCTACCCAAAGACTTCTACAACAGTCGTGAGTCTGAAGCCATTACTTTGCCAGGAAACTTGTTTCTTTGCTGTATAACGCCACCTTTAAAGAAGTTCTTTAATAGATTGACTGAAATCTTATATTCACATAATCTCAATTCATTGTTCTAGTTCTACCCTCTGTAGAAACAGAATAAATCCACCTCTTCTTATACATGTTTCCTACAGGTTGACATGAAAATGTTATTTTCTCTCAAAACAGTCAGATATCAGTAGGAATCCCTGCTCCATGACTTATTCGCCTAGTGTCCTTTTGGTCAAGTTATTTAACCTCTTAGTGCCTCCATTCCGCATTTGTAAAATGGGCATCATAATCCAGCGTGGAGGGTCGTTGTGCTCATTATATGATATGACACATGTAAACTGTAGCAAAGTGCATGCTGGGTATAGAGTATTGGTTCAAAAGTAGGTTGCCAGGAACTGTCAACCGAGCTGGAGAACAGAAGGGAAGGTGGGTCTATGAACAGAGTAGATAAATTTTATTTTAGACAAGTTGAACTAAGGTATGTGTAGGACAACCATGGGTATTTCTACTGGGCAGCTTGAACACAAGGCCAACATTTAGGCAGTCTAGACTAGGCAGGTAGATTTGAGCATCAGGCAGGTAGATTTGAGCATCAGTCATATAAAAATACAGTTTGATCCATGGTTGTCACGAACATTTCTGAGGTCAAACATATGGAATGAGAAAGCTGAGGACAGAATCTAAGAAAATATTGTCAGAGTAGGAGGGGCCAGATGAGGGGCTGGAGAAAGACGTAATATAACTACCCAAAATCCACAGGGTCTCTTACGTTAAAATAACGTAATGTTACCTGAAAGGTGTAATGAAAAATGTGTAATGAAGCACTGCAAACTGGACATTTAGCAAATCTTTAAGTAGGAACTTAGTGAGATTCCAATGGAATGGAATGACAACCATTGTAAGGAGCTGAGAGGTCAATGGAAGAAGAAAAATGGAAGGCTACTGGGCACACTATTCTCTCAATAAATTTGTCACACAAGAGAAGGAGAAAGGATCTTGGCATGAGGGGAGGGAGCATAGGTGGAGGCTTTCATTTTGGAAAGGAGGAAGGCTGTTGTTTCCATAGTAAATACAATCCATCTTTTTCTCCTCTTTTTGAGCACTGGAAGAATATTTGCCTCATACCTAGATTTCTAGAATTTTGGGCACTCTCTACAATTCTTTTTTTTTTTTTTTTACTTAGAGTAGCCCATCAATCATGTATTCAAGTTCTCTCAGTGGTTTAAGGAATAATAATGAAGACCTCAAAGATGTGAATTAGTCTGAAAGAGTCAAATGATCTTATTCTCCTCCTTTTCTTTTTCTTTTTTGGGTATATGTTCTTTCCAAACCATATATTTGTTTTAAATTTAAATATCTAGTGGGAAGAATATTCTACTCAGTGGAAAAAATAAATTCAGAACTAGTTCCTCAATGTTGGCATAACTAGGATTCTCTGACATTGATGGTGACTCTTCGTTCTCTGAACACTCACTGGTTTTCTTGTTGTGGCAGAGAACTTTACCTTCTAGAATAGAAATGGAAATACATGGCTTTTGTGACCCTACTACCCCATTCCTGCACTATGATCATGACACTCTTTCCTACACAGATTGTAGTAGCCTTAAAATTTTTTTAAAGAAACTGCTCCAAGATTTTTTTAAAGAACCTGCCACTATTAACTGAAGTTGACACTTGAATTGACAACAATTTGATATCCCTACACTTTGTTCCTTTTCTATCTATTTGATCTACTTGTCCCAATGTTTACCCTACTGCTTTCCTTGTCTTTCATACTTCTCTTCCCATCTCCCATAGATTGTTGTTTTTCTCCTTAAGGAAGATGAAACCATTTACAAAATTATTAATGGTTGCAGCATTCTTTTTTCACCATCCATGAAATGATGGATATTAGATTAAAATTGGCCCCATTTTTATTTCAAGAAATAGAAAAACAGAGATTTCTAGTTCCCTTTCATAAAATATTCTAAAATATGCATAAATGTTTAAAAACTTTTTGAGAAAGATCTCATCTATCTAGCTTAAAGGCGAATTGATACCTTTGAACAAAGATGTCAGGCAGCGAAGAAAGAGAAAGAGCTACTGGGACTTGGACCAAAGTAATGGAAACTGTGATGGTCAACTGGGCTCAGGGGAGGGGCTGATTATCCACACTTCTTTTCAGCTAAGTTCACATGCCTAGATAAAAGAACCATTGCCATCTTATACTTTGAAATACAATAATCATGAATATGCTATGCTATGGGTATATTTTTATGCCTATGAGTATATTTTTCAAAAATGTTCAGGCATGAACTTTTTTTTAACTAGAAGTTTAACATTTTATTACATTTGTTGACTTTGAAGTACAAAAACTGATGTCAGTGACTTCTAAAACAGAAATAGAACACTGAAGCCTTAGAAACCTAAAGAACTAATCATGTTGACTTTTAGGCCCTGGGTCCTCAGTGCAGGGATCACAAACCACCTAACAAGGTGTTTTGCTAGAGAAGGTTAGACTCCAAACAGCTGGCAACATATATCTCTGTCAAAGTTACAATCTTTCTCACTTTTACTCGAATCTACATAAAATAATGAAAAGTGTTGATCATACTCAAAACTCAGTCTCCAACAAAATGACCAGTAATTGAAAAAACAAAGGTAATTGGCCATGAATGATGGAAGAAATTTTACTAAGGATCTTACTAACTGAACGAGTTTCAATAACTCTAAAACACTGGAAGTATTTGAAGCACCACAAGCATTAATATGAGACTATTGGTAGGGAAAATTTAAAAGAGTTCTGGATGGTATAGCATCATGCAGTGATTTGACTATACTCTATAATTTCTAAAATGGACTGCATTTGCTGAACTGACCAGCAATCCCTTCCCTTGTCTACCAGCCACTTCATGCTTGTTAAATGACATAGGCATTGTTTTTCCTAACAGAAGTATCAAGTTTATTGAACATGCTAGACTCCATAGGTACAAAAGGAAGCACTTTCTCTCCCAATTACTACTGCCTTCAATCTTACAGTGTCAGATTCATTTATTCATCCATTCAACCAATATTTATTGCATACCTACTATGTGCCAAGTACTGTTTTAGGCCCCTTAGAGTATGCAAGTGGAAACAAAACAAAACAGTCAAAACACGACTCTGGCTTCCTGGAGCTTAAATTCTAATGGAGGAGACAGACAATAAACGTAATAGATCTTTTAAAGCCTCTGAACGTGGAAATATTCCATATATTTTCTGGTCTTTTTCATGTATTAGAAGTGTCACTTTCAGCTATTAAAAAGTCCAGTTCTAGCCAAACCAGAATGTTCATTTTACATACTATTCAAATCTTCTTTCTTTTCTCCAGCTCAAGCCTGCTCACATTAGGAAACCTCCAATAGGGAGAGGGGAAGTGGTCACTTCCTTCTGCCTCCTTGCTCTCCCTTCTCTTCCCCTCTAACTATAGCCTCTGACTTCCTCCATTTGCAAGAAACCCAGGTTAAGTGTTTCTAAGACCTTTCTTCCAACTTCAGCTCCATGTACCAGGGGAGAAAGTTGCCTAAGGGTTATTGCAACCCTACAAACATCTATATAGTGTGAGGTGTCAGTCTCTCCTTTGGATCTACACCTCAATCCGAACAAACGGTTCTCTTTTGAAGTTCTTCTTTGTTTGGCTTGAGGTGGGGAGAAAGCACCATCCCTTGTTCAATGGAAGGAAGATGCCACAGTGCTACACTTGACAGGCCTATATTTTTCCTTTACAAAGCATTTTTCACTCTCCAGTTAGTTTGACAATATTAAGTTAGAAGTGGGTGATAGGATGAGGGTCATAGAACCATTTCTACTACCTGTTAGCAAGGCTCTCCTGGATAGTACAGTACTGTGCTGTCCAACAGGAATATAAAGCAAGCCGCATACATAATTTAAAAGCTTCTTTTAGCCACATTTAAAAAGTCAAAAGAAAGAAGTAATATTTCATTAATCCAAATTAATCCAAAATTTTATTATTTCAATGCATAGTCAACACAAAATATTAATAAGGTATTTTATATTCTTTTTTTCATACCATGTTTTTGAAAACTGGTACATACTTACTGCACATCTCAGTTCAACTAGACACATTCCAAGAACTCAACAGACTCATGCACCTGGTACCTACTCTCGAATGCACAGGGCTAGTCCCTCTCTTGAAAGTAAGGTAATGGTCACTTTTTATTCTCACTTTTTGGATCTTTACTGAAACTAGGGCAATTGGATAACTCAATTCAACATTCTAAACCTACACAAATCTTTCTTGCATATCTCACCATTCCCTCTGTCACTTCTATCACCATTATCCCCTACCCTCCATGTCTGATTTGCTTACATTGATCCATCTAGGTCACATAACAGGCTCTGGAGTCCTAATCGTGAAGAGAATTTCCATAAAATAGTTGGGAAATTAATAAATGGGTCTTCAAATAGACATTCCTGCTCTGTTTCTTTCCTACTCCCGCCAACTATTTTTACTTTCTCTTTCTTCTTAAAGTATTTAATATGTTAAATTATAATCTTATGTAAAATATTGCCAACTTGAAGTGTGGATAGAGAATCAGGCAAAGAAAAACAGAATCTTCCTTATGTTGTTCTAAAACTTCATTTTCTTTCCTAAAATTTCATTACAGTGCTATTTTGTTTAGAGTTGGGGGTTAGCAATGTAGGGTACTACCAGGGCATAATGAGAGATATTTAGACTAAAGATTTCTTTTAGGCTAGTGGATTTTCCAAGTTCTCTTGTTAATGTTTTTGGCTAAAATGCACATATAGGCTATCTGACACGTATTCAGAGAAAAAACATGTAAAGTTGGGATTGAGAAAAAAATATATCCAATAACTCCCTCAGATATAGATAACATGGTTCTTTTTTTTCTTTGTTTATTTGATTTTTGTTTTCTTTGAAGTTCTTTTCTATTTTACATGTAGGTCATGATACTCATGTCAAAGGAAAGGAGATTTAAATTATATTTCTTCATATCAGTATGGAGCTTCAAAAGGGAAGTTATTTGGTATTTCAGGGAAAAGTAATTTGAGGGTTAAATACTGAAGAATAAATCCTGAAGCCTTCTAAAGCTAAGTTTTGACAAAAATTTACATTATCTTTAGCCAAATCACTAGTAAAATAGCCAATATCCTGAAGTAAATGATTCCAGAAATACCTTAGATTATTTATTCTCTCAGAATTCCTATTCTTTTTTTTTTAATATATAAAATTTTTTATTTATTTTTGGCTGCCTTGGATCTTCGTTGCTGCACGTGGGCTTTCTCTAGTTGTGGCGAGCGGGGTCTACTCTTCATTGTGGTGTGCAGGCTTCTCATTGCGGTGGCTTCTCTTGTTGTGGAGCACGGGCTCTAGGCGTGAGGGCTTCAGTAGTTGTGGCTCGCGAGCTCGAGAGTGCAGGCTCAGTAGTTGTGGCACACGGTCTTAGTTGCTACGTGGCATGTGGGATCTTCACTGACCAGGGCTCAAACCCGTGTCCCCTGCATCAGCAGGCAGATTCTTAACCACTGCACCACCAGGGAAGTCCCAGAATTCCTATTCTAACAATGGGTAAGATGCTTACAATTTTAAATTTGGTTTTATCCAGTTATGAATAATAAAGATCTCACTTATTAAATGAAATTTAAAATTTAGATTTTGTCCAGTTATGGATAATAAAGATCTCATTGTGCTTCTGCAAGTAAAATATGTGGAAAAATCCAATTAGGGCTTTATATTAGGCCTATATATACTTTTCTTAGCAATTTTAATTTGATTCTGGCTTAAAACTCTGTTTCTATTCAACAGCTGTTTACAGTTACATGAGGTGAATCATTTCAGTTTCTAGTGGCGTGAATTCCATAAATATTACAGTAAAACGCTCTGAAACCCTTCAATATTAAACTACCTTGCAAAGGGTATACATTATTTAATCATTAAATAGGATACTAATGAGTCTTTATTAAACCTTCCAGATAAACATTGTATTGACATCTAGTGGCTATAGAGGCTGATAACAGATATACTATTTTGAAAGCACATGGAGCATTTTAATATGTTTTCCATTTAAAATTCACTTGAATGAAAAAAGGGCAAAGTATACATAATACTGAATAATGCTAATTATTGATAAGAAAGTATAAAATCTCTTTGTATTGGTATGTTAAATGCTAGGGATGGATTTGGGGTGGTCTGAAAACAGAATCGTATCAGAATGCACGTAGCAGAATGCCCAAGAATTATAGGGAGAATACCTAGATACTTGGTAAAAGGTTTACTAAGACATGTCAATAGCAATAGTGTCAACTGCCATTTACACAGTTCCTCCTACGTCCCAGCCTTGCAATGTGCTTAACAGGTCTTATCTCATTTAGACCTCAAAATTTTCCTCCAGATAAGTTATGACTTACACCTGTATGTTACCAATGAGGAAAGAGACAATGAGAGGGTTAGTTACTTGCTGAGGGTTACACAACTAGCAAAACTGAAGTCAGGATATGAAACAGGTCTGTCCTGTTCTTATGTCCAAACGCAGAGAAACCACTCCTCTCTCTATAATATACAAGTAACTATATGTGTTAATGACTTCATCTAAAATTAACAAATTAAAAATAATATGTCATTTCAATTCACTTTTCCAAAACTCATTTTGTGACATTTTTAACTTTCCCTGTGATAACTGAATCTTGCTTTTTGATTCTTGAGCAATTATTCTTCTTGTATGTTATTATGAGCTTGTTTCTACATCCAAAACTTGACGTACATAATCACATGACACATGTGTATTAAATAGTTTAGAAATATAATGCAGAAAGAAGTTGGGGTTCTTTCACTGGTATATATTTGACTTTAGAAATGTGGGGTTATACTTTTGTTTGTTCCTTTTCCTTTGAAAAGAAAAGAGACTTTGAAAAAAGTCTTACTTGAAAATTACCATAGACAAGTGTCATGGCAAGAAGTAAATTTACAAGGTACAGTTGAGAAAATACAAGGTGGTGACTTGGTAAATGAGAATGTAGAACTTGAAAGTAGGTGATGGAGACAAGAGAAATAATAGGGAAGACAAGAAGTAGTTGAGTGTAGAATCTGATGAGAAGGGAAATAGTGAGTGGGAACACCAGTGGGCAGAAACAGGGATAATGATGGATTTTACAAAGCTCAGTTTATGCAGGAAACAGGCCTTTGAGGTGGAAGGCAAAAGGACATTCATTTCTTTTATAAAAATTTTCAAGTAAGTCTTCAATTTGCATAATCTGAAAAAGAATAGAACATAAACATAGATGTTTATAACTCTCAGTTCTGTGTCTTCCTTCCTGGCTCTATGGATGATCCTGACTCAGTGTTAGCTGTGTGAATCTGAATAAAATAAGTTGAGGAAAGGAAAAAAAAAAATAAGGGTAAGGAACAAATGTGTTTCTAAGGCTTATAGTAATTCCTTGGTATCTAGAGAGGCTCTTGGTCATCCATGTTGTGGAACAGCTGTACAAATAGCATCCCTTTGGTGCAAAAGCATTAAGTACTGCTATCAATCCCAAGGCAGACTCTCATCCAGACCTATAATTCTGGGGTTATTTTGGGACTGAAGGAGCCCCTGGGAAAAGAGAATAGGGAGACAAATTGGATAGGATGTGTTTAAGAAACACACAGTTGAGATGTTCGTAATGAGCAAGGGAAATGACAAGAAGTCTTGACAGTAGCATTTTGCACAGGAAAACGATGAGCCTATTGGGAGGAGACAGAAAACTAGAGTCTGAAACAGAAAAGTCCACTATAATGAGATAAAAAATTGCTAAGAGTCTTAACTTAGCTCTTGGATGAAGACTGAAGAAAGGAATAGAGCCTGCCTGTGGGTTTTTGGATAAAGGGAAAGAAGTAGGTAACACTGAAAAGGAAACTTTTTCATGCTTAAACTGGCAATAAGATACCAAAGATAGCTAAAGACAGGAAACTGAATAAGAGCTGAAAACTCAGAGGGATAACAGTTCATCTGTAGTAATTTAGGGGATGAAAGAGTATAAAAGGAAAAATAAGAAAGAAGCTGAGAGTGGATGAGAGGCTGTAAGTGAGTCTGGCAGAGGCACTGAGTATGGTGATGTGATCCTTCTCAGAAAAGATAGCAGATCAAGGAGCCTTGTGCCTGAAATCAACTGCAAGACGGAGAAGCATTTCTTGTAACTATGTACAGAAGAGGACACTGGTGTCTTTTCAGACAAAGTTAGAGAAAACTGAGGCAGAAAGCATATACAGCCCTGTTTCCCAAATTTTGCTACACATTAGAATTTCTTGGAGAGCTTAGAAAAATCTCTTGATGCCTGAGTTACACCCCATACCAAGAAATCAGAATGTGTATGGTGGGAGCCAAGCCTGGGACTTTTTAAAAGATCCCCAGGTGATTCCAATTTGCTGTAAAGTGTGAGAACCGCTTACAGAGCATGCCTTGAAAATCTGAAGGGAAATTGAAGAGCAGATGGTGGGTCAAATGGTCAAAAAAGTAGGACAGAAATTGTCTCATGATATGGAAGCGTGGATTATTAATGACCCACATAAATCCTAACACTAGCCACTCACTGGATTGTACTTGTTTTCTTGACCCCTGACTTCCATGGAGGCTCCCTGATAGTCTATTTTTGTTATTGTGATACATTGGATTTTCTCTTACTATCTCAGTATATTAACATACTGAGCACACAAATTACAGAACTTTGTACGTCAATTGAAAAATGAAAAATGCTCGGTTGATGAAAACTTGGCATAAATTAGTCACAACATATTCAAAAAATGCAGCTTGAAAGCTGAGCTACACACAGGATATGCATGAAAATCTGATGTGGTGATTATTTCGTGCACAGGGTATTGGATTTATGCTGTCATCCTTTAAATATTAACAACTTACGAGTTATCGAAAATGCTTCTATTCAAGTTTGGGAGGTGGTTTCAGTCACATATTTTGCTCTGCTTTGGGTGTTTTTTAAAAAACACAGTTTGTGTGCATTGTTGTCACAGAAAACTTCTTTTCCTACAAGAAACCAACTCTTATCAAAGTACCCTGACAAATGATGGCATGCATCTTATTTTTATTCTTTGATTAGGCTTATTTAATTCTGTATTATCTGCCTTAATTTTAATGCCAAACAAGAGTAAATTTTCAAGTATAATATGCTAAATTTATACCGGTGAATTTAAAACAAAATGACTTATAAGAAACCAACCTCAGCACCTAGGGCCAAGGATGAACCATTAGCATAATTTATACCAGTAAAGATATTCTACCTTAATTATTTGTGGGCAATTATCAATTACTGGTCAATGCTAGAATCACTCACCATAATTATTTCCCTAAGGAATCTTCTCTGGATATAATGGAGAGCTTCATCATATTTCTCTTCTTACAAAAATAATACATCTGTTTTTCCTTCGAGATTTTTAATCTAAGAGAAAAACAAATCTAAGCTTTTACTACCGAGGATTTCTCTAAGACTTGAAATCTTCGGGTCTTAAATATCTAAAGCAATGAGCTGAATGTATGTATCCATGACCAGCTTGAGAAATTTCTAGAAAAGACACCTAAAATATTGCTATTTCGTCCTCTTATTATTTTTGATTAATTTCAGTTCTGAAAAAAAATTTTGAAATTGGAAAGACTAATTTATACTTCATAAGTTAACATTTTAAACATTAATTCCTTTCCTTACATATATAGTTCCTTTCTATTAAAATAGGTCTCAAAGCCTGCAAACACTAACCTTACATTTGAATTCCTAATGACTCCTCCTATTGTCTCACTTCTGTTTGAACCTGTCAATCAATGGTGAAAAGTGTTAATCACTCCCAGAAACCCCAATCTTGCTCACAAAAGTACCAGTCATTGAAAAAATAATACCGATTGGTCATGGATGGGCAGGAAATCTCACTAGGGATCTGAGTGCACAATGGAGTTTATTAAGTCCATTTTGCTCAAGTCCAGCTTTCCCTGCATGCAGGGTTTGGAACTTTAATTTCAAAGTCAGCTAAAACCAGCTAAGGTAACTTATATTCATTAGCCCAGCTCTGACTGAAGTGCTGTGAAATCTCTTGGCTAGTGCTTTTGGCTCTTGATAACAGCAGCAGCATTTATTTTTACTATTTTTCTCCCCTTCTTTCTAAAGAGCAGAAAGAGACTTAGTTGGATGCTAGTTGTTTTAAATTCTTAATTGGTCCATGTTCTTTTTCAGCTGCTTATTATTTTCAAACTTCATTCTTTTAAATGACTAAACAGCCACAAGAAAGATATTTCCCATTAATTCTCCCTATGCAGCAGTGCCCCCTCTCAAAGCCATGGCTGCATTTATTACGGAAAAGCAGTTATGATGTGTATATACAGCATGGGTCATAAAGTATTATAGCCTCAGGTCACAGAAAGGGGTGAAGTTCAGCAGTCTGATTGTCCACATATGCAGAACACCAACAACTTTCTTCCAGTCTTGTTTTTTTAACTGCGGCTTATTTGCTTTCTGCGAGGTGGCAGCTGTAAGGGGCTGGTGTGAAGGAAGAAGAGGAAGACGGTACTATCATTAAAGAATAAACAGTAATTACCTTGTAGAAATCTCTAGAGTGATTGATTACCTCTGCAGCTTATAAGAACTGGCCTGGGAATATACAATAATTGATTTCTATTACTTATGTGTGTTTTCCCTTTAACTTTCTGAAGAAGCAATGTAGTTTAATTGACTTTAATTTCAGATTATGTATTTTTATGACTTTTTCTAGAGTTGGCTAGGAATTAGAATGAACAGAGTTGCTGGCCCCATGAGCCATATTATCAATAGAAAGTAGGAAGATAAGGTGTGTTTGTGAGATATATATTATATGTTATCTCATATCTTGCACCTATCATTGGGTTGCTTTTGTCTTTTAATATAAGTAGTTGTTAGATTTAGATCAGTTTAGAGGAATTCCAGGGTTTATCAAATTTGAGAGTGAGCAGTGTAGTTTTAGCAAGGTCTGGCAAAGACACAGTGGGGATGAAACCTCTTCAAGGCAAGCCTGACAGATAAGTGTGGGACAGTCCCTTGAACAGGGTTAAGCTGGGCACCATCAGACATCAAATTGTGCTGGCCCTGCTGTGATGCCATGGGTTCAGTCACATTCCTATGAAATTGCAGGGAACTGAATTTATTTAACCGACACCTTCAACTTATATCGATACTTTGGCATCGTGAAAATCAGACATGTTTTGGAATAACAGTATGCCTTTTGCTGCCTGGGAAACTGAGGCATGGATTGTCACATAGTGCATCCAGGAGAAAAAGAATCAAATTATATATAACCAGACCCTTGCCCTTGACAACACTGACAGTGGCTTGGGCTAGATAATATTTTGCCATTACATGAAGTAGAGAAGATGGTATTCTCTGAAGCACGGTGTCTCTTCGTTTCCTGCAAATTACTTCTGGAACGCTTCTCTGACATTTTACACATTTTTGTACACTGTACTTTCATATATATAGGTATATGTCTATACCTATATATAGTACCTTTTCACATCAAGCCATAAATATTGGTTAATGGACCATTTTCCTTCTTTTTTGAAAATGATTGTTGCCTTTTCAAATTCTTATTTCCATTGCTTAGCCCAGTCTGTGGCACAGTTTAGGTGACTGAAAATATGTGTTAGGAGTCTATAATGACTGATCTCTGAAATATTGATTATATCATTCATGCAGATGCTATGTCCATTCTGCTTTGTTTGGACAAAAGTGATTAGGATGCTATTTATTCTTTGGTACTATAAACAAAGCAATGTTACAAAATAACAAAAGACAGCAGAGCTAAAGGATACCTACAACACTTCTCTAATTTCAATATACTAAGGAAATGCAGATGGCTATAAAGAAATCTAAAACTCCCTAGGAACTGGTGTACCCATATTTGGGGGACCTAGAAAAGATTTTTAAGTTCTTAATATTACTGTGAACTATGATTCCATGAAAAAATCTACTAGATTAGCAAGAATCATGTTATTAGCATCTGCAGCTTAAAAGATTTAGGAGTTTTCGAAATGGAGAACTTTTTTCCTCCTTCTAAACATGGAGCACGACTAATTATTTTAATGTAAAAGGTATAAAAAAAGTGAGTTAATTTCTGTTATTTATATATTGCCTTATACAAATAAAATCATGTGCCAAATTATTAATTTCTGATATCTAATTTATACATTTCTCTAAAAATAACAGAGACTTTTTCAAAATTCAAACCTAAAGATCTTAGCTCAGTAAATTCTCAACAAGTTGACACTGCCGAATAGCTTTACTGTTGAAAGAATTATTGCTTTTATGTTGTGTAAAATATTTGTAACTCTAGGAAATCAGATTGTAGTATTTGAAGCTGTCACTTTAATAGTGAAGGATTTCACAAACAATACAGTGGATCTAAACAATGTAGCTGAAATATGTGACCACAGACATCAGGGTATCACTTGGACAATGCTACCAATAGCATGAGTGACACTTGACGGTGAAACAGTGGGCGACTGGTACTTAGTGGTCTTGAGCTTTGTCAAGTATTCCTTTTTCTTTTCTTTTCTCTCCCCAGTGGCTACTTGTCATTCTCAGAAGACTACAGACTTCCCTTCCCCTGGACCTTTTTGAACTCTGCTGTCTTTGAACATCATGGATATTGCAAAAGAAACTATTTACTAGGCAGTAATTATATGCCACCCCTCATGTAAAGGTAAATGATAATGAGGTATGTGCGAAGAATAGGCAGCTCTGTCAAAGGGGAAAAGAGCGGCTTTTAAAACTTAGAGCCATGCAAAATGTCTTATAGACTTGTTCTGGAGTAACTGTATCAATTAACCCTGCTAAAAGCTCTAACTCAGATGGGCACTGCACACAGCATGTCTACTAGTGTTTTATTATCAAGTCCATTATGATGAGTTCTTGTCCTAGACAAAGGGAGAACAGAAAAAGAATTCAGGCTGACAAATTAGACTTGAAATCAGTTTCATTTACATAACGACTGGAAGTTCATTAATAACAGAGTTTTAATTATTCATGCTCTTGTTTCACTAGATACAGCAGTTTTCCCCCTGCTGTGCGGGATGTCTGGATTAGCTAAAATGAACCTTAGCAAACTGATAGGCTGCCCAGATTCTCAGATGCTTTTCTATTTTCACACCACTAGAGATGGGGGTGGGGTAGGGGAGGATGGAGTGTGTGTACAGATTGGGGCTGGGGAAAGAGGAGAGGTAGGAAGGTGAAGAGGAAAGTACTAGAGAAAAAGAAAGGTAGCTAGCAGGATTCTTCTGGATTTACATTTTGCCTTTGCGGAAAAGAAAGAGAAGGAAAAAAGGCAACTGTTGTAAATTTATACTTCATGGGAGCTTCCACTTGAGATGATAATACTTTACATATCAATCATTTCAAGATTTCCTGATGGGGCGTACTACTAATATGATTGTGTGCATGAGCAATTCTTTTCTTTCAGATATAGGAGCACTAATAGGGTTTATTTTGGTTTGTTTGCATTTTGAAAAAAAAAAAAAGGAAGGGAGAAGGAGAGAAGAAAAGAAACTTTTTTCTCTCTTTCACATTATCTGGACAAATCTGAGAAACAGGTTTAAAGCCGGCTTCCTTACGACTTTCTTTAATAAGAGCAGTGGTGATATTTTCATTCTAACGAGTAATAAATAATGACACTAAGAATACTTTGCTGCAAAGAATTTGAACTGTTTTCACACACGTCAGTCTTCTCACTCAGCCTCAGCACTACCTCGTGAAGTAAATAGTTCAGGGCCAGTTGGACAGGGGATTATTGCATTTCTGGTTCATTTATTGTCTATATATTTTCCTGACTAATTTAGGTGACTGTCTCACAAAAAAGAGAATCCATGACAAATAAAAACAAGACTCAATTGTTCCCAACACCTTTAGAGTTCAGCCAGAGAGGGAACGAGGCCAGAGGAGAACCTCTCTTCATTTTGAAATCAGACAACAGCTGCAGGTTTGGGTTTCCAGGGCTGTCTTTGGAACAGCTTTGTAACAAAAATTCTTAGTTTGGGGAACAATCATTTACAACAAATAGTAGAAATATTTTAAAGAAAAAATACTTAGTACAGAGGAATTATATTTAACAAAACCTGACCGAGTACCAAACACTTTGTCTAAGTTCTCCTGCTTGATTTAAATGACACAAAAATTATTATATCCATTTTACTGAGGAAGAAATTGAGCCTCAGAGGGACCAAGAGTTTAGCTAGTAAAGAAGGGGGTAAGATTCAAAATCTTGTCTGTCTGACACCAACTCTCCCCCTGCTATATACACATTTGAAGACAATGATTATTTATATTTTTTAGATAAAGTTTGTACAACTTATTTTATTTTTCTACGTTAATTTTCTTTACCCTCCCACTGATAAATGATTTTCTACAAAATAAATACAACATCCTGTTTTTTCAGAATATGGATAGCTTTCTTAGATCTGGACTAACCAGAAAGTCATAAAAGTCAAATATTTAAACAGGTAATAATACAAGGTGCAAGGTGAGCAAGGTGCTAATATGAGCAAGTCCTATTTCTCGTAACAGATAATTCAGTGAAAATTAGACAGACTACCTGATAACTTTAAGTCAAATGCCACATTTGTAGATCACATAGGAGAAAAAATTAATCACCAGAAGCTGCCATCTCTCATTACTTTAAGTTTGCTTCTAAGTGGGCATTTTGTCAATGTACTGTGAAGAGCAATCATGGACTAATTAAGCTAACTTTTCTTCCCTTCCTTCTTTCCTTCCTTTCTCTCTCTCTCTCTCCTTCCTCCCTCTCTCCCATTTTTCTTCCTTCTTTCCTCTTTATTTTCTTTTTTTGTAGGGCTACCAGCTATTCATTTCTGCTTTGAGGAATTCATGTTTACTTGCTACTTTTAATTTTTATTTCATTCCTTCACTCGTGGGCAGATCCCTCCCCCAACCCTGTTTTGGCTTGTTTTATAAAGCTATCTTCATATGGGAAATTTGAATAATTAATTACTGCTTCATTGTGATCAGAAGCTCTCAACATATTTACAATATTTTATCTTTTTATCTCTTTGAAGTATATATATAGATACTAAAGTACAAAGAGGTTACATGACAAGCCTAAAAAAAAAGTGTTTTGAAAAGATAAAACAAGATACTTTACTAGAGAGCTACTCCAAGCAACACACTGGATTCCATAGTAAAATGCAATAAATGGAAATAAATGGACAGTTAGCACTATGTACTGATGAAAATCAGAATCAGTGCAGGTGGCTGGGACATTATTGATATTCAGACATCTGAGATGGTACTTTCTCAAAAACTGTCTTAGCCAATCTAAAAATTAAGCCAGGAAGGACACTCTTCTAAATCTCTGACCAAGGATTACTACAAAAATCTGCTATGTTTTTGAAAAAGATAATGAAAACCAAACTTTTTAAAAGACTGAAACAAACTAAGTTTTCAAAAAAGCTTTAACTGCTCAATGGGCTATGTGTTTGTTCTGCTTTAAAAACATATTTTGTTCTATTTTCTGGGCTCCTTTAAAAACTTAGAAATATTGCCAAAGGACAAAGAAAACAATAGAATGTTGTATGGGGAAAAGGAGGAGACAGAGGAGACATCTGGATTGTGTTTGATCTGGCAGCTCTCTCCCTGTCCGGTTAGGTGCATGCTGCCCTGGGCAAGCAGGAGGGGTCTGCCTGGGCTGATATTTGATTTCCAGGTGCAAGTATTCACTCATCTAAATCCTGACCATATGCTGTCATACATCTGCATAAGTACTGCTGTTTCCTTTTGAACTGGATATGAAACTGAGACATACAAGATAGATGGTCCTGAAGCGGTGAAAACTCCAGCAATTTTGCAGGGAAGATTTAGGCCATGGAAATGTTTCTTATAGCTTGAGTTCTGACATGTCTTTTGCCTAGTTAGAAGTGGCATTCAGAGGCAAATTGAGAGGAGTAAGGAGATCAAAATTTTCTAGTCCTGTTTCTGACCATTTTGATTGTCACGTATAAAGTAAAAGGGGTAACTCTTCAAATCCCTAGAGGCATATCCAATCTGTGGGGGGAGACATGTTAAATGCACAAATTCTGCTAAGTTTCAGTTATACAAGATAAGGAAGTTCTAGAAATCTACTGTGCAACACAGTGTCTATAATTGACCATATTGTATTGTACACTTGCAAACATATTTTAAGGCTAGATCCCATGTAAATGTTCTTAGTACAATAAATAAAAACAAAATGAAACACAAACATTTACTAACCATTGGTAAACTGCTATTTCGCAGGATGTTGCTATTTGCCAAACAGAACAGAAAGTCTATGTAGAATAATTATTGATTTAGTGCATTTGAGTATCATTGGTTTACTCATCTGATCTAGTTATTTTCTTATATTGGGTCTTTGTAAGAATTCAAGATAATACAAGTAAAAGCATCATAGCTGTTTAAAGCATGGGAGTAATCGTTATTATCTGACTGAAAGTTAGGATGCCAGTTTTATCTATTGGGCTTTCAATTTGTAATTTGAAGTTACATAAATTCTGTAGTGGCAAATTAAAAGGAATGTGTGATTTGCTCTCAAGAATGGGACCAATGATTGTAAAGGTGACTCCAGCTGTGGAATGATGTGGGGCCTCCATCTGGAGAATGCAGCAGGTATTCAAAGAGAATACTTTGAAAATATCAAAACTTTCATATTTCATCTCTGGGCCATTTTATATATAAACCCATTACTTAACAAAAATTATTTGGCTGGAAATTTCTGTTAACTCTCACTTTTGTAGATTTTTGGTAGTTTTTATAATTATTAAAGAGAAATTTAAGGGAAAAAAATTGAAGTATAGGGCTTCCCTGGTGGTGCAGTGGTTGAGAGTCCACCTGCCGATGCAGGGGACACAGGTTCGTGCCCCTGTCCGGGAAGATCCCACATGCCGCGGAGCGGCTGGGCCCGTGAGCCATGGCCGCTGAGCCTGCGCATCTGGAGCCTGTGCTCCACAACGGGAGAGGCCACAACAGTGAGAGGTCCGTGTAACGCAAAAAAAAAAAAATTAAAGTATATTTTTGTTAGTGGCATTTTACTATATTCCAATGCTTTGATTGTTAGTTATCATATATATTATATTAATAAGTAAAAACTTAATTCCCTGACAGTGGTAAAGGGTAGATAATACTATTAAAATAAAAGGAAAGAAAGATTTCAGAAACAATAGCTAGTTAGTATTGAATGTCTAGCTTTTCTTTTAGTGCATTAAGAGTAGAGACATTTTTTTTAGCATTATTTTAACATTTTAAAAATAGAAAATGGAATTAATGTTCTTGTTCCATACTAACTGACTATTGAGGAAAAGTATTTTTTCTATATTGAGGACTACAGAGACCTTTAATAGTTTCTGTTAGCAAGGGGGAAAAAAAAAAAGTAAAGGTTAAGAAAAAAAAAATGTCTCAGCACTTGGAAAACTGTCCTTACTACAATTTGTGGCATCTGAATTCGGTAGAATTTTTGTTCTCTTTCATGCCATAAGTTTTTCTTTTAACAGTTGGAAAATGAATTTAGCACTACATTGGGTGACTCCTTTGGTTGCTATTTAAAATATCCAAAGGGTAAATAAAACCTGAATCAGACTTACAATTCTGTGCACTGCATTTCAGTTTAGGTAATAACATAATTAGGGAAAGAGGAAGAAAGGAAGGGAGAAGAGACAGGGAAGTGAAGTGGAGAAAAAGCTGTGGAAACTTAGAAAAAAGGCCAAAGATAGCAAAGAGGGAAAGATGAGGAAGAAAACAAAGGAGACAGAAAATAAAAGGCAAAAGGAAGAGGCCTGGAAGTGGGATGGCGGATCCTTTGAGAAAATGTAAAATCACATACTTAGTGGGAGGGCAACTCGAAAGGCAGATACACAGCAATGGAATAAAAACATCTGTGATGAAGCCACTTGAAAATGTTTTGCTCTCCTAGTTTTAAAGCTGTAACCTGTTTAGGAAAGAGGATGCAATAACACTACAAACTGAATTTCATCAATAAATGGGTAATTATGGGCCAGGTACATGACTAAGTTCCGTGAAGCAACTAAATATGCAACAAGAATAATGATGAATAGAAAAAATAATTTGTATAAGCATTTGCTGTTTCTTTAAATATCATATTCTAGGTAAATTATTTTAAATCCATACATATTGTAAATGTAACACTTTGAAGATAATCTCAGCAATAAATTCTAACAGTGCATTGATACTTAAATTAATTGCATAGCTCCTTACATATTTATTTATTGCTTTGTTTATGAGATTATTACACCTCATATTTTTAGAACGAGAAACTCTGAAATTTGCATCTATAATTTCTGATAATTTAACAATTATTTGAATCCAAAGATTCAAGTACCTAAATGCTAAACATCAAAAACTCACCATGACCTTTATAATATCTCACTATGGTCTCCATCCTTGATGTATCCCTTTGTCTTTACATTCTTTTAAAGTCTTCATTTTAATTCCAGGTGTTTTAAAAATTCCAAATTCCCTTTAGTGTTTGATGCTACATCTAAAATGCTGAACTAGCATGTATGTTTAGGTCTTTGTTAAAAATAATTTGTCCAAAAGCCAGGATACATAAAAATTTAAAAAAATTGTTCTCCCTTTTCCACTTTCTCTTAAATGACTTTTTCAAATACTACAGGGAGGGGAAAAAAACCAAAAATACATGGCTTCCTCCTTTATCATCTTCTAATAGGTAACACACCTTTGGGGTACATGGATAATATGTCCAATACTCAGCATTGCACGCACTGCCACGTTTTATTCTTATGAGGAAAAACTTTTAACTGTTGGCATTTTTCAGGGAGGCAGAAATCTACCAAGTGTCACACAGCACAGTGTTGGAGACAGAATAGAATTCAGGTCTGGCCAATTCCAAAGCCCACACTCTGGGACTTCCCTTGGCGGTCCAGTGGTTAAGACTCCATGCTTCCACTGCAGGGGGCACGGGTTTGATCCTTGATCAGGGAACTAGAATCCCGCATGCCACGTGGTGCGGCCAAAAAATAAAAGAAAAACAGAAAACCCCCAAAACAACAACAACAACAACAAAAACAGAGCCCACATCCTTGTACATCCTGCCTTCTAGTTAGTTATCTACTTTCCACCTTCCATGCGTAGGCTTCTGAAAGTAAGGTTCTCTAGGGCAGGTTATACCCGTCTGTGCTTTGATACAGTGACTGGCCCAGAGTAGGTTCAAAAAAGTTTTGGAAAAGGATAAAGTCCAAGTTTCAACTTTATAATTAAATTACTCTTAAGCTTTGGAGAAAGTGACTGCTTCTCCTTTTTGGTTAGGTTTTTGATTACCTAAAACAGATCTGGATGTTCTGTGAATGGGGTTCTGGAAGGAAGGAAATTACAGTGTGATATACCTGATCATGTACTGGGCCTCTGGACTTGCTGGTCCTACACCAGCAGCCCTCAATTTGTTGTTTAATGTTATTTATACAAACAAGATGTTCACTCTGAGTTTCTGCAGAGGAATCTCTTCTATTGTTAAACTGAGAAATCATCAAATCCTAGGGTGGTATATGCTTTAGAATTATGGGGGCTTTTTTCCTCCCCCAGTTTTGGTTCTAAAACATATTAAGCAAACCTGGCTTGTTGGGACCAAAAGTGATAGAAAAGGAAAGCAAGGAGCATTCCAGAGATGGAGGTCCCAGATGAAAGCTTTGCTCTTAATTTATGAATGTTTGTTAAGCGGCATTTTCGAGTTTGTAGTCCATTTATTGTGATGTTTTTGCATACTCTCACCAGGTGCTTTTCTTTTTTTTTCTTTTTTTTTTTTTTTTGCGGTACGCGGGCCTCACACTGCCGTGGTCTCTCCAGTTGCGGAGCACAGGCTCCGGACGCGCAGGCTCAGCGGCCATGGCTCACGGGCCCAGCTACTCCGCGGCACGTGGGATCTTCCCGGACCGGGGCACGAACCAGTGTCCCCTGCATCAGCAGGCGGACCCTCAACCACTGCGCCACCAGGGAAGCCCCACACCAGGTGTTTTTCAACGAAGCACTAAACTTCCCCTTGTAGACTCAAAGAGGATACCTTCAGGTAGGTTTAATGCAGAAGATTAAGACTGCATTAAGATCAAGTCTTAAATGTTCTGCTACCAATTAGCCCTCTAGTATTTCTGTAAGCCTTGAATTTTTGATGCGATCAATGACACCAGTGGAGCCATCTTCTGTGGAGTGGTTATTAAAGATATAAAAATCAATACAAAGATGATACTTGGAAATCTATATCACAAGATAATGAATCACCATGAGAGCCAACTAAGAAGAATGCCAGCAAACCAAACAGAAGTTTTGTGCATAACAAAGTGTTTCATGCTGGTAGAATTTAAGCTAAATTTTGCATGAGACAGAAGTCTTCAGGCTACACTTATGATACATATGCATGACAGGGTTTTAATAAGATGAAGACATAAGTCCAACTATGCAAAGGGTTTCTAGTGCATTTGAAAAAAAAAAAAGAAAAAAAAGGAGAGTGAAGATAGAGATGTTCACAACTGAGCAACTAATAGCATGATTTAACTTTAATGACAAAATAGCATCAAAACTTTCCCTGTCAGTAATCCTCATTCAATTTCTTTTAAATGAAATATTATTTGCCTGCACCTTAAGTCCGTAAGTACTGATTGTTATTGGAGCTGTGTATTGGAGCTTCACAGAATAGTCCAAATTTAATTTGAACTGGGGATTGATTTCATTTCCTTCAAAGGAAGATTTTTTTTCCTTCCAAAATTGAGCTAGTGCATGACTTTGCAAGTTCATTTTGGTTTTCTCCTTGACCCAATTGTAAGTGACAGGAGAACATTTATGTGTTTTGTCCTTAAGGGATATCACGATATTGCTAATGATGCCACAAATGACTAGGAGCTATTCTTTGGCTTTAGAGATATGGATTCCCTATGATCCCATATCATTCACTGCCAGAAAAAGCAAAAATAAGCAAGCCTGCTACAGTCGCCAGTCGACTACACCACTGTATATTTATTAGATATCGAGTTTTATGCCTGAGATTTCCCAATTTACAACTACATAAATAAAGTTTTATAGCCAGGGATAAGATGAGGGTGTGTTTTTGTATATGCTGGGTGGTGCAAAAGTCATAAATGTTTCTATTTCCTTCTTTCTCTAGGCACATATATGAGTCTCTCCTTGGAACTCTTAAGTGGAAGCTGTTTTGGAGGGACATGCTCATAATCACTTCACATCAAGTCCTTAATGGCAAAGTCTGGCTCTTCATTAATCAGTAAACTTACTGATCTAGAGATAGATGTCTTTGTTTTTCTTGGAATTTTTTTCATCTACTTCTCATCCTGGTGCCAACACATTTTTTAAGAAAATGAAACAATGATTATTTTATTTTATTGAATATTAAGTTTGGTTTTCTCTGTGTTTTCATTACATGTTTCAAAGGTTGACTTAATCACCTGTGAGTTGTTATGAAGTCAGTCAGGGTGGAATTCCCAGAGATTTTTTTTCTCCCAACATATCCCATAACAATAAGAGAGCTACACACACCTTGTGTAGTTTTAACAAGTCTTTGCAGTTTCGACTTAATTTGTTTCCCTCTACTTTATCCCCCGAGGCTCCCAAAGCAAATGAACCATTCAGTAGCATACAACAAGGGGAATTAGTTTAGACTTCAATAAAACACAGACCTCTAGCTGGCAGTAACTGCCCTGATGCAGTGTCTGCAGTTTAAAATATTGCGGTGTCTTGACTGTCCTGACACCTCACAATTGTCCTCTTGAACCCTCACTGCCTGGGGAACCTCAACACTCACAGCTGTTCAGTTCTCAGGCTCATCCTCAATGGTGCTGATATTTCATCTCCTTTATCTTTATCTGTAAAATCTACACTACAGATGCATGAATACACTTAGCAGTTTTCCAATAGTTCTAGACTCAGGGGTTACCTTGGATAGTCTCTTTTAAGTGGTATGAAAAAAAATAAATTTGAGAGATGCTATTCTCATAGGCAAGTGGTTCATAGATAGCATTTGAGGAAACATATTTTTTGTGGAAGAAAAGGTTTTTGCATCTCATCCAAGCTATGAAAACCTTTAGCCCTCATAAGTCAGTAGTCCTGTTTGCTTGGGGAATAGGTTTTGATGTCTTAAAAGATATTATTGACTCATTTACAAATAGCTAATGATGGTATGCTATGTGCTCAGTGCTGGGGATACATTTTGTATCAGGGAAACTGAGAAGGGTGTTCAGCAAGACTGTGAAGCTGTTCCTCCTGTGAGATCATGTTTTACAGTTTTTGGGGGAACAGTTGGTTAGTGTCTTTAAAAGTTTGGTTAGCAAACACATTTAAACTGGGTAAGTGTCTTAACCTGTAGGAAATAATCAAACATTATTCTTAATAGGTGAAAGAAATGAGATGTATAGCAATTATCTAAGAGCAAATCCTTCCTAATGGACTAAATGATAAAAACTTGACCCCAGAATTGGGCAGGTAAATCATATGGAGAAAGTTTAGGTTTCAGACAATGTATGTTTACCAGATAAAAACTGGTGGGGATAAAATAAGCTGGGGGGATAAAAAGGGTCGATATCTAAAAAAGGGCAAGCTGAACAAGAAAATTCCACCTTCCATACAGTTAAGATGGGCCCTTACAAAGAGGAGAAAACCCAAAGAGGGCATTTATAATATCATGTGAACACAAATAGTTTTTAAAATCTATAATTTAATTTAGAAATCAAGAAGACAGATGTATTATTTTATAATGCCATGTCTTATATAATCTAGTATTAATGTGTTTTTCTAGCTTCTATGAAATGAAAGAGTGGTTTTAATTAACAGGAAATTAACACAAGATGGAAGCCAAGAGAACAATTACCCAGGAGTTACACATCAGACCGTTTTGGAGTTTTATCTTTGCAAACAAGCCCAGAAATAGGAATACTTCTAAACTTTGATGAGTCAATGCTTCACCAGAACTCTTAATGGTTAACCTTCCTACTGGCTAGTTGACTCCTATGAATCCAGGGAATTGGGTGAATCCAAATCTTAGCGGGTCTGGTTTCAGGAGAAACAAAGCAGGATAAAAATACAGTAAAGGCAGGGAGAGTTTAAGTTATAACAAAACTCAATATGTTTAAAAAAAGAACAGAAAGAAATATAACAAAATGTTAACAATGCTTTTTTCAGGGTGTTGGCATAAACAATTAATTTTTTTTTCTTCTTTGCATGTGTTGATATTTATAAATTTTCTACAATAGCATTTCTACTTTAACCAGAAAAAAATAGATCAATGAGAAGTATAATCTAACAGTTAAAATTACTATTATTATGTACAGAAGAATACATTTTACCACTGGTAATGCTTTTGGCTATAGAGGAATGATGATTCACACAGAAAGATGTTTTATACGTAGTTAATTGGAAAAGCTTTGGGCAAAATCAGAACAACAGATCCTAGAAGCTGAAAACAGTAAAGATTTGATTGACATGAGGAAGAAAAGGTAAGATAAATGGAAGGTCTTCCAGACAGTGAGAACAGTCTCTTAGAGTGTGTAAGAACATGATGAATGTGAAAACAAGGCAAAGTGAGCCTTATATGAAAGTGAATAATAAATGAGAAGAGATTAGGAAGTAAACTGGCCTTGAATCTGAAAGTAAGAGCAATGACAAAATCCTGTATTTTTGACCTCAGAATTAAGAAACTCTGTTGGGAAATAAGTTTATGGAATGAGTAAAATGAACCTTAGAGTCAGATTGATTTCTACTTTGGGGGGCGGGGCTCTAAGTCATTAGCATTGGGTCTGTTTTATTAACACTATACTTTTCCTTTACTTCCAAGAAAAAGCACATATAATGCTTTTACTCTTCATAATTCTCTTGCTTAGTGAAATATTCATTGATTTTTCTGAATCTGTAGCCCATCTGCTTGCAAAACACTCATTGACTTCATGGGACTAAACAATAAGTACTGGCTGATGTTAATGTACATACATGCAATAAAACTGTCAACTCAGTCATCTTCCTGGTATACCTGAGTATATAAGAAAACCATCATTAGTCAGGGAGGCAGCACTGTCTGAAAGGTGATGTACCTAATGGAAAGAGCATGGACTTTGGCTTCAGAAAGTCAACAGTTCAAATCCTGGCCCTGTCACTTGTTACTTGTTAAATTTGATAAAATTAAAATTTTGAGCCTTATTTCCATTTTTTGAAATTTTATTTATTTATTTTTGGCTGCATTGGGTCTTCATTGCTGCACGTGGGCTTTCTCTAGTTGCGGTGAGCGGGGGGCTACTCTTCGTTGCGGTACGTGGGCTTCCCCTTGCAGTGGTTTCTTTTGTTGAGGAGCATGGGCTCTAGGTGCACGGGCTTCAGTAGTTGTGGCACGCAGGCTCAGTAGTTGTGGCTTGCGGGCTCTAGAGCACAGGCTCAGTAGTTGTGGCACATGGGCTTAGTTGCTCTGCGGCATGTGGGATCTTCCCGGACCAGGGCTTGAACCCATGTCCCTTGCATTGGCAGGCAGATTCTTAACCACTGCACCACCAGGGAAGCCTTGAGCCTTATTTCTTTGACTTTAAACTGGGAACAATACATTTTCCTAATAAAAGTTTTGTGAGGATTAAATGAAATATATGTAAGTTAAAGCATAAAGTGCCAGGCATACAACAAACTCTGAATAAATGGCAGCTATGATTAGCATTGTCTTCAGCTTACTCATGGTTTACTTTCCCAGCACAATGCAACTTAGAGTTCCAAGAACAATATCTAATTTTAGGTTTCTTTGTGTGAGTCAAGCTTTGGATTATTAATATGAGAATGATCTCATTTTTTTCTTAGATAGAAAATGGTTAGTTTACAGAAATAGATATGAAATAGACTCATCTTTTACATTCTCAAATCTTTCTCTGTCCAGGTCAATGATACTAGCTTTCTCTTTCACGTTGGGGCTGGTCAGAAACCCAAAGAAAGCAGCTGATGAACCTCAGAGACTCTGGATTTCTATTTCAGATAGATGGGATTACTCAGTAAGCTTTATACCCATGACCAACATTTGGGTCTTAAAGGCTTGAACTTAGCTACAATAGCTGTAGTTCTCCCTGAGGGAGATGAATTCTTTCCATCCATTCTGGAATCTTCACTGCTTCAATCTGAGGGGAGAGCCTCATATTCCAGCTAAGCTTGGGATTTTTGTGGTAGGTCTATTTGCACTTTCACTGGGCATAGAAGAGTGAAAGACTTGTTTGCTGGCAGTTACCCAGCTTTCATGGTGAGTTAACTAGGCCCATAAACTCCTCCTTTGCTTTGCTTTTAGTGGTCAAACAGATTACACAGACCCTCGATAATATAAATATAGGACCACTGGTTATTTAGCCCAGAGAAGCACTACATGTCCAAGCTGTATTCATTATTAAAACCCTATCTTGGATCCCACCTCTTCCATCATATCTTCTACAAAATTCATAATTTATAATACTGAGATGAGTACATGCATGTATTTTTTTTCTGATGTTAATATTTATTTTGTATGTGTTGATTTTACCTCTATAAATAAACTTCAGAGAGTAGGGGCCATACTTTACACTCTCTTTATACTTTGTTGTGAACAGTTTTGGACATATTATAGACCCCCAATAAAATAAGTTAAATGATTTTTTTTTAAAGTTCTCCAAGGGCTTCCCTGGTGGCGCAGTGGTTGAGAACCTGCCTGCCAATGCAGAGGATACGGGTTTGAGCCATGGTCTGGGAAGATCCCACATGCTGTGGAGCAACTGGGCCCGTGAGCCACAACTACTAAGCCTGCGCGTCTGGAGCCTGTGCTCCGCAACAAGAGAGGCCACGACAGTGAGAGGCCCACGCACCGTGATGAAGAGTGGCCCCCCGCTCACCGCAACTAGAGAAAGCCCTCGCACAGAAACGTAGACCCAACACAGCCAATAAATAAATAAATAAATAAATTTATTAAAAAAAAAAAAAGTTCTCCAAACATCTAGTTGGTGAGACTAAAAAGTAAATCTAGGGTATATTTTTCTGTGATTTTAAAGTTTCCAGTGAACGTGAAAAGGTTCCATCTTAAACTAAATTTTCATTCTTGAAATGATGGGATCAGTGGGGTAGAGTAGGCAGATAGGTGTATGAAAAGACTGACAGCAGAATGTAGATTTGATGCATGTTAAGATTTGCTAAATGTTTTTGTTACTTGAAAGTTTTTCCTAAAAATCAGCCTTTATTTTTGAGTCTTCTTTATTTATTTCTTCAAATTATATATCAAAAATTTTACTCAGATACGTGGTAATTGATCAACCTCACTCAGAACATTCAGATGCAGATTTGGGGCTAGAACTCAAAAATGGGATACCAGCGATGTATTTTTAACAATGATACTTTCCTGAAATGCTGGTTACAGAGAACAGACATTATCCATTCATGTTTCTTACATTACCATAGCAATCAAAGTTTATTTATAGCATAGAGACCCCCAGAAAAATTATCCTGGAATATTTTAACATAAAACAATTTAAAATTTCTAAACTATTATACTGAAGCAATTGTCTTAATAGCTAATATTATCCCTTCCAACTATTACTTGTCTTACTTTCAATATTATAATTATGTGATATTATTCAGGATTATATTAATATCTACTATATTTACTAGATATATTTTGAAAATAGGAACATGAAAGAAATGCACTGAAATTTGAGTAAGAATCACTATGGGGACTTGCATCTATTTTATTTATTTTTAAATTTGAAGATCTAATTAGCTTTATTAGGCAATTCATGAATCAGGCAGTATTCCATGTAGCAACTAGAAGGGCATCCCCTAGTATCTATTGTTTTTATGAAAAATGTTCTCTTCCAATAAATAACCTACTGTTAATACCTATTGTTTTGAAGACACATCATTATGTCAACTTTGCCAAATTTTGCCTCTTTAAATGACTTTAACACTAAGTATCACTGTTGACTAAATATTATAATAGTGTGGTTAATTTTAAAAAATTCTAACTTCAGTTTAGGTCTTCTTATTAAAATTAATACTCTCTAAATGGTTCAGCAGATAACTTGCTTAAACCTTATAATAGCATTTTCTTCATTTGGGTTATTAAAGTAAAAATATAGCCATAATCAATGATAATATAAGTAACAAATAACTAAGTTAATAAAATAAACCATATCCCTATATATTTTTATCTTTAAAGTTATCTTTGGAAATAGGATCGTGATCAATTACATTTTGGAGGTGAGAAAACTAGGTCAGACAGCAGTTAAGGGCCACTTTTGGATTGAACCCAAGTTTTTGAGGGTTCTATAAACCATGCACTGGTGGTGTTTTCTTTTCTCTAATCTGTTACTTTTGGTCATGAAAGGAAAGAAGGGGATGGTAGATTTGAGAAATTGCTTTTGGTAATGGAGGAGGGGGAAATCCAATGACTTGTTCTGACCAACAAGCACTGTGGTTATGCTTCTTAGAAGAGAAGGATGGATGCGAGTGGAAATGGACCATTGGCAAATCTACTGGAGAGATGAAGTCATTAGCCATATGTAGGCTCATTAAGCTCTAATGGTGATCATAATCATCAGTGATTTGGAAGAATGGTGTCTCCATTCCCTTGAAAGGCTTTTTGTTTTGTAGGTTCCTTTTTATTCTGCTTCCTGAAACTCTATGCCAATTGATGTTTGCATGTTACTGAAATGGCATGAACCTTCTAATTCATTCTCCCACTACACGGTGCATCGAGCTGGCAGGCGCCCCACTGTCAGGTCACTTTCACGTCACACCACCTAGGGCTGGCCAGGGAGCCATTCAAAGAGCAATGGGATGCCAATTATTCTCCTTCCTGGCATTTACATGAAAGGTATAATATGTCTCCTTTAGGAGAAGGGCTGCTAAAAGGGAATTGGGAGTTTGGTTCCCTTAAGAATTCCCATAACCACTGAGTTTCTGGACTAAAGGAAAATTGAGAAACTGAAACAAATAAAATGAGGAGGTAGAATAACAGCATTTTAGTTAATCAGTAAATCTAGTGTTTAGTAGGTGTCACGCAATATTTTAAGTGCTTTACATCAACTCATTTGTTTATACTATGCCATAGCTCTTGGGAGTGAACACTATTATTTTTCCCACTTTGTAGATGAGAAAATTGAAGACCACAGTGTCATAGCTAATAAATGGCAGAACCACAATTTGAGTTTAGGTTGGATCTAAAGCCTAGGTTTTTAGTCATTCTGCTATAGATGATATCAAAGATCCTCGAGTCTACCTTAGTATAGAATCAATAGCTTCTAGGTATATACAATTATTTAACAAGCAGCAAAGCAAATGATGGTTGTGATTCAGAGAAATAGAAATATGAGGCCATCCTCTATAAATCCTTTTACCCCACACATCCTCATCTGACACCACCTATGGTAGAAACAGCCTTTATGGGATGTTTTATACCTCTTCCTACTTCTATAGAGGAATGCATCCTAATAATTTCAAGTTTCATTTATGAAAATGACAGATCCAATTGCTCTCCAATTGACTATGTGATTTGTGATGTCCTGGCATACTCCAGGGTAGCAGTCTCCTAAAATCATAAGGATACTGTTGTATGAAATTGAGGTAGGTAGCCAGCCTTAAGCAATATACAACAAATACCCTGCCTCTGAAGAGAGGGAACTCACAGATGTACTGTATTCATCCCTCAGCACTCCCCAGGATTATGAGTCTACCCTCTACTAAAAGATTACACAGTATCATAACTTAGAAACTCACCACAGAGTAATAAAGGATAACACATTTACACAATGCTGGAATTCACACTATAATTAAATCCATTATGTCTTATGTTGAAATTAATCATTTACCTTATGAATCTATGTAGGCTCCATACTCTTCAGAACTAGTTGTGAGGTTCAGAGTAAGTGGTCTGTGACCTAGAAGGAAGACAAACAAATTCACGGTTCAAATTCAGCATGAAAAGAACATCAATAGGATTGAAGAGGATCCACATGTGTGTCAAATACTGTTTTGAGTCGGATTCAAATTATAAAGGCATTTACCAGTTTGGAGGTTCAGAGAAGATAGAATTTAGATAACACAGAATTTCAGTGTTTGTGTCCCCATGCTTTAAATATCAGTTTAGACAAAAAAGTTAAAGAGTCTAAAATGATTCCTGGAACTGAACAGTGTAACTGAACCCAGGAGAGAGGAGCAGCCTGCCACCTACCTGGGGAAACGGGTTAATAAAAAGATCAATTGCACTCTTATCTTGTTAGTCATTAGACAGCCCATTGATACCACCTGCTTACTTTAAAAGTACAGGACAGCCATTGCAAAGCTGCTACATCACTTCGGAACCCCCTTTCTTTCTGCTCTAGTGATAGGAGGGAGAAGGCCAAACTCTGACCCTTAGAAGCTAAGCATCTGTTCCTCTGTTAAACGCAGATGTGATGGCAAATCAGAAAGCAAATCTTTTCCCAGGGGAAGGGATAGTGCGTGGTTTCCTCTTCGACAAATATACCAGAATATGAGGAGTTTGTAAAGTTAATACTATTGTGAACTCAAGAAACATTTTTAATGTAAAAAATAATTTAGCAAAAAAAAAAAAAAAAGGCTCAGGATTTTCTTTCTTCTTTTTTCTTGAGATAATTATATCTCTCAGATCTGAACTGGCTATATGTTTAAAATACACAGATTATACAAATTTTTATTTGCTTTAATGGTCTGGGAGAACCACTGCCTGTTTTTCAGTTGTCAATATTCTTTTCCAAAGCATAAGGAAAGGTTAACTGTTTTACTTTAGTATCAGTTGCCAATGATTAATGGTTCAAAAGAAACATTATACATTTCCTAAAGCAAAATAAGCACCTGCTTACCATGGTGGACAGGGAAGAAACTTTTTTTTTTTTCAGTTGGTAATAGGATCTTTTTCCCCAGCAGTTATTGTCTAGTTCTCTTAGCTTCTGCAAACTCCAGCTATAAATGGGCCTCCCAACTTTTTTTTTTACCCCCGATACTACACTTAGCTAGGCATCAGATGTGTGATGGGAGGAATCCAGACAATCTAACCTTTGTAATGCTTAAGGGTTTGTCTTGCCAATTTTTTCAATTCCTGGTTAACTAATAGACATGAGATTAACATAGAAATGGTGGACATTTGATTTTGTGAAATTTTGTGAAAGGGATATTTTCATCTGTAATAAAAAAAATTTCATAAGATGAATTAACATTGGCTATCAAGCTATGCCATCTTAAGAGGACAAAGGTAATTGAGTAATTGTTAATATTTGTAGTAATGAACATAGCTATTGAACTAATAACGAGATCTCTACTTTTCTGATAGACATTTATATTTGAAAATGCAGGGTTTGAAGAATTTTCAATATTTTCTTGAGAGTTCAGGCACATGGTAAAAGTTTCAATGAACATCAAATATGACAATTTAGATGTTATAGAAATACAAATGAGTTCCTATATGTGTCTTTTACAAACAGAACATACACATTAACTTTGTGAATAAACCTAATGAAGTCAGCATTAACCAAGTGTAGTCAAATGTACAAAAGAAGTTATTTTTGCTAAAGTTCGAGAATGCCTTATCAGAATGAGACTTGATAGTCACCTTTGAATACTTTCTCTTACTGTTGAATAAAAATTCCTCTCCTCTTTGAAGAGAGTTACTCTTAGAGGAATATCTTCAAATTTTGAAGTAAGTTTCTCTGGTAACATTTCCAAGTTCAAAATAATAGCATCTAAATAAACAAGTCAGATGTTTGAGTAACTCATTCCTTATGCAGTGGTGGTACTGTCACCAGTAAAACTCACTGGGGTTCCCGGGAAAAATATGATGGGACCTTCTTGATAAGGTCTAACCTCTCCTTTGGGCTTAGCCTAGTTTCACTTGCCTGTAGGGGACCTTGCGCAGAGGCCTTGCACCTAACACGTCGGATTAGAGGTCCCAGAGCAGAACTGCACCGTGCAGCTCAGCGTGCCTCCCGCCCAAGCAACAAACACAACACTGTAACTGAAGATGGCGGCGGCAGGCCGTGCGCAGAAACGCTGCGCCTAGCACCGCCCTCTGGAGCCTGAGAAACACAGTTCCGCCTGCCCCGCCCGTCCTGCCAGAGCTCCGCCCTCTCCCCAGGACCCGTATACAGCAGCCCGGCCCACGGCCTGTCAGAAAGAGTGTGTATCTAGAGCAGCGAGTTCGCACCGCTCCATTTTTTGATCAAAGATAAAGCTTTCTTGGGGGCTTCCCTGGTGGTGCAGTGGTTGAGAGTCCGCCTGCTGATGCAGGGGACACGGGTTTGTGCTCCGGTCTGGGAAGATCCCACATGCCGCGGAGCGGCTGGGCCCGTGAGCCTTGGCCACTGAGCCTGCGCGTCCGGAGCCTGTGCTCCGCAATGGGAGAGGCCACGGCAGTGAGAGGCCCGCATACCGCAAAAAAAAAAAAAAAAAAGATAAAGCTTTCTTTGCTTCCAAACCGAACTCAGTCTTGGTCTATTGGCAGGAGCGACACCAGGCAGGAGGACTCTTGTTGGCCCTGACTGGATAGAGTGGGTAACAGTATCAGTATTAAAAAATGAAAGGTCAGGACTTTAAAAATCAATTAAGAAAGTATTGTTTAAACTGTAGTTTAGGGTAAAAACCTATAAGATTAAAGAAAAATTAAGTTCCAAGTAATATAAAAGCAACATTTTAATCATCAAGAAGCAAACGAAGTAAAATTCTGACCATATACTGAGAAAAGATAATTCAATATGGAAAAAAAGCTCAAGAATAAAAAGAAGACAGTTTAGAGAAAAAGTGCATCCATTGACGTCTTATCTAAAGAAAAGTTGCAGTGAATGAATTTAAGTAAAATAGAGGAAAATTCCAGAATCGTCTTACATTGTGTTTTACGTCTAGAAAAGAAAATTTTATTTATTTATTTTTTATAGATTTTATTTATTTATTTATTTATTTATGTTTTGGCGTTGGGTCTTCGTTGCCCCGCACGGGCTTTCTCTAGTTGCAGCTAGTGGGGATTCCTCTTCATTGCAGTGCGCGGGCTTCTCGTTGTGTTGGCTTCTCTTGTTGCGGAGCACGGGCTCTAGGCGTGTGGGCTCTTGTTGTGGCGCACGGGCTTAGTTGCTCCGTGGCATGTGGGATCTTCCCGGACCAGGGCTTGAAGCCGTGTCCCTTGCATTGGCAGGCGGATTCTTAACCACTGCGCCACCAGGGAAGCCCCGAAAAATTTATTTTGAAAAGTGTGGAGGAAATTTCACAGACTTAATATTTTTGTCATTTAAAGATGTTCATCTGTTTTCCCTGATTGGTGTCCTCATGCCTGGACTATGATGGTAAGTTCCTAACTGAGCCTTCTGTTTTAGAAGCAAGTGTAATTGATAGGAAAGATTAGCAATTCTGTTTACTGTCCTGCATTATATAGGCTGAGGAAGCTTTTGAAATCACAGCTAATATTGTCATTTCCCTAATTAAAATGACAACAATGAAACTCTTTGAATTCTGAGTGGAATGGAGCTTTCATGGAGGTAAGTCTGGCCTCTTAATTGAAGCTGCATATTCCAGGATGGGGACATTAGGCAGGAGGCAATAAATGGGGAAGGGCAGATGATGTTTGAGAGGAGGAGTGAATTAACCAGAAATCTAATTTAAGTAGATGAAGTGTGTGTACTATAGATCAGAGCAAGGACAGAAGATGGATTTATTCAATAATCCAAGAAATACTTTTAGCAATATTTAACATTTAATAGTACTCTTAATAATACTATATTAATAATATATGTTAATACTATAGTAATGTTTAATAATAATAGTACTACATTTAATAGTAAATAGTCATTTTTCATACTATTAGGTACTGAGGATCCAGAGGTGAACTAGTTGGTCAAGGTCTCCACTTTCATGGACAGAAGACAGACATACAACATCACACAATTGAGAGAGAGAGGGAGGAAGAGAAACCTGTGTTATGAACATGTCTAATTCTATAAAAACGCTCCTAGTTATATTAGGCTGAGTCTAAAGCTGTGAAGATTGGATAGTAGGCTATTACTACAGTCCAGACAAGAAAGAGATTAATGAGAACCTAGACTAGGTGGGAGCAGTGGAAATTAAAAGGAAGAAAAAGATGCAAGAGGTATTTCAGAGACAATCAGTAGGAAATGGCAACTACTAAGATGTGCAGTAAAGGAGAGGGAAGAGACATAGATGAATTAGAAAGTTGTAGCCTCACTGAAGAAACTGGGATGCTATTAACAGAAATACAGTTGTCAAAAGAATGAACGGGTTTGATGTGATAATGATGAGTTCGGGTGTGGTACATTGTGTTTGATGTATCAAAAAGTCTCACGGAGGGCTTCCCAGGTGGCGCAGTGGTTGAGAGTCCCGCCTGCCGATGCAGGGGACACAGGTTTGTGCCCCGGTCCGGGAAGATCCCACATGCCGCGGAGCGGCTGGGCCCGTGAGCCATGGTCCCACATGCCGCGGAGCGGCTGGGCCCGTGAGCCATGGCCGCTGAGCCTGCGCGTCCGGAGCCTGTGCTCCGCAAAGGGAGAGGCCACAACAGTGAGAGGCCTGCATACCACAAAAAAAAAAAAAAAAAAAGTCTCACGGAAATGAGAATAAGTAGCTGGAAATGTAACATTAAAAATTAGGGGAGGGCCTCCCTGGTGGCGCAGTGGTTGAGAGTCCGCCTGCCGATGCAGGGGATACGGGTTCGTGCCCCGGTCTGGGAGGATCCCATATGCCGCGGAGCGGCTGGGCCCGTGAGCCATGGCCGCTGGGCCTGTGCATCCGGAGCCTGTGCTCCGCAACGGGAGAGGCCACAACAGTGAGAGGCCCGCATACCGCAAAAAGAAAAAAAAAAAAAAAAAATTAGGGGAGATACTAGAGCTAGAGATTTGGGTGTCCTTCCAATGGATGAGATAATTAAAGCTGTGGGATTGTCTATAATCATCAAAGGTAAGGGAGGAGGTGAGTCTCCATAGAAGTGGGCATCTAGGGAAGTGACATAATTAGGGGAAGTGTAGCTAGAGTTAAAGCAAGTAGGAATAATATCAAACAGTTAAATACTGATGACTTTGTGATCAACACTGATCTAAGCACTTTGCAGCGGGTAACTTACTTCATTTTCACAACCCTTAGGAAGTAGATTGTGTTATTAACCCTACTTCATAAATTAAAGAATGGAATTAGAGAGAGGTTGGTAAGGCCACACAGCTCATAGATGGTAAAGATTCAAATCTAGAGAGCTTAGTCTCAGAGCCCCCTTCCTTAAACACTGTCCTGTAGCACCTCTCAGGTAGAATGAGTGATTTTGAAAAGAGGGTTGCTGTTATTAAAACAGAAACCCTACAGATTAAGTGGTTAGGTTAGCAAAGAGGACATCTACAGGCATAGGGCCAAACTTGAGAATGATAGCAACATGCATGAAATACAGGTGAAAGGGGGTTTTGGTACTAAACAAATGACTACGTGCAAAATAATGTTGTTACACTTTTGACAAGTGATTGGAAGGAAACTTACAGGATTCAGTGGGAATCTACGGCAAGGGGTCCTAACCTATTTTATGCGAGGTACGGGGGCTGCTCTCAGGGAAGTCTACCTTGAGAAAGGGACATTTAAACTGAGACCTAAATCTGGGGTAGGAGTGAGTAGCACAAAGAAGGGAAAGGAAGGCACTCCAAATTCAAGGGTGCTTCAGCAGGAGGAACTTACAGGATTCCAGGAGTAAAGAAATTCACGGCAAAGATAAGAAAAAAAAGGCCTTAAAGATTTTGAACTTTATCCTAAGAGTAATGGGAAGATATTGAAAGGTATTAAGCAGGAGAGAGATAAATTAAGGCACAGAGAGTTCAAGTAAACTGCCCAGTATCACAGCTACTAGTTGACTGAGCCAAAAAGAAATCCAGCTCATTCCAGTTCCAAGGTTCTTCCTCTCTCAAAACTATACCACTGTCCAGACTGGGCTGCAGAATGTTTATCAACCAGCTCTCTGGGGAAAATTGATGATTTGCAGCATTTTCTGATGTAATGGTATAAATACCATTGCCAATTTCCAACTACTAACAGGAAGTTATGGAAGCAGAGTTGGGGAGGAATGCTCCATATCACACCATTATATGGTATTTCTAGACATTCAGAGACAATAGACCAAAATATCCTCAAGAACACAAAAAAATAATACAATGTACTACAATAATTAGGAAGTGGTGAGTTCTGTGTATTTATTACCTTTTTTTAATATAATGTATTTAATTCAAAATTTATACGACTAATTATTAATAGTGGCTTTCTGGGGAAACAAGCAGCTTGCCAAATTCCTGAAAATTTAATAATAAGATCTCCTGACCAGGTACAAGCTGGCGCCAGCACACCACAGTTACCACCTTGAAGAGCCATTTGAGCCATTTCTTGGTATATTTTTTTATTTTCCTGCTTTTGTTTTGGGAGATGATTCCCGGCATCTTAGATAAAAGCTCACTTATGTCTTTGCACTTATCTCATTGTGTGGATCATTGTGCGTATCCAGTGAAAATATATTTTTTTTTTCCCCAAACAGGCCAAGAGTAGAGGGAGAGTTTAGCTCCTGGGAGGCAGGGCTGTGCAATATCTTTCAAGGGGACACCTGGTGACAAATAGCAAACATTTCTGGCTGACCCCTCACCTTTGCTTCCAAATAGTTAGGAGAGCAAGTTTCTGATTTCAAATACAAATTTATAAGTGTTAAACTGAAGCTAAACTTACAGTCTCTGCATCTATTACCATTCAGTCCTGTTATTGTCATGCAGCCCCCTCTTTATGAAAACCATTGGACCCTAAAATAAAATGTTCAGAAACATGTAGATGAAAATAGCTTAAGCTCTCAGACTTTGGCAGTGTTACTTGAGTTGCTCTGGCCTCAGAAGGGACAATCATAATATTTTTCTGACTGTCTTCTCTTGATTTATAATTTGAATCTCCATAAATGATAATAGAGAGGGCAATTATCAAAGAGATGGAAAGGGCGATTATCATTAAATTGAAAACACATCACACATTCAACAGGATGAATGACGGAACTAAAAACAGATTTTGTGGATCTTGCAACTGTTCCAAAAGAACTTAATGGAAGCAACCTCATCTCTCCCCACCTCCTCCAATTAACCAGATGACTTTGGGTATATTTAACTTTTTTTTCCTTGGATGTTAACACAAGGCCTGCTAATCTAATCTGCCTGAATACTGACACTACTTATGATATGTAAATTTATGAGACTAAACCAGTTGCTGTTTGCCTAGTGTGAAAAAAAGCTTTTCTTTTTTTTGTAAAAACAGTAGAGAAAAATTAGTTCTCTTGTTTGTACATTTGTGATTCCAGGAGACTGCAGATACCCGTCTCATCTGTTCTTAACCCTTGCAATGAATTTTTTAAAGTGAGGCAACATGGTATTTTCATTCATGAGGTTAAATAATAGACTGGACATTGAAATTCCCATAAAGGGCTTTGGTTTGGTTGGATAAATTGAACAAATTATGATCCAATCTCTAGGCATTAGTTATCACTCCTACAAATATAGAAGTAACAGGTAAATGTTTATGATCCTTTCATGGAGAATTCTTACCATTTGGATTTACTATTTTAAGGAGTGAAATTATAGACATTCTTTGGAAAGGATAAGATGTGAAAGGAGAAAAAGAATTTTATCAGCACATCTGCATAATAAAAATAACTGTGACATGAACGTCAATATCTGTCTATATGAAGCTTTATATAATCTGATCAAATCATATTCTGATAGAAAACACAAAGGGTTTCCCCCTTTTATATTAAGTGCGGTCCACAGAGCAGATAAGCTCTGGCATGTTTATCTTTGTAATATACAGATCATGAAGAAACTAAATATGGAGCGATGGAAATGCTCCGATGAATTTAATTTATATTTATTTCAACTGGCTTCTGCTTTCCCCATGCTGGTTCTTGACAGAGCCAATCACCTACTATTGGTTAATGCTTAATCAGATTAGGTTTGTTTACTTGAGAACAAAGAACCATGAGATGATCCCAGCACAAGTGGCTATACTCTTAGTAACAGAGTTCAGACATTATGGTAATGGACAAAAAAGTAAGGAAACACAGTTCAAAAGAAAGAAGGAAACAACACTAATATTTACTAAACACCTATTATTTGTCAGATACATTAAATACATGTAACTTTAATGTTGCCACTGTCTGACATCAAACTTGTTAGTGAGTCTGGTATTCATACGTCCTCCCCAGCCCAAAGACAAATGACTTTAATTTTTAATTTATACTCTGTGACTTCCACAAATACATTCTCCTTCATGCTGGAGCCCCGAGCTGTGTCTGCCATGTACCCATTCTGGTGCTTTGTTGCTTGGAGAACAGAATATATGCTGTACTGTCTAGCTGCCAGCATTATACAACATTAGTGCTGAATATTTTCCTTTTAAAGGCATATGATTCTCTATTGCATCATTCTTTTCTCTAGCTTTCATCTTCCACATGTCCTAGAGCAGTCTTTAAATGTAAGAAATATTTGACAACTCCTAAACAAGAAAACAGACAAAATTTCTGTCCAATTTACCCAGTATGAATTGATATAAGTATATGTGTATGTAGTATATGTGTGTGTACCTATAAATTGCCCATCTTGAATTGATTACACATACAAATATCTGTTTTGAGGAAGTAAATTCTTATGTTTATCATAATTCATCTTGGTCAATAAATTTATTCTGAAATACTAAGAGCTCTATAAAACAAAGTGAAATGTTTTTTCTTTAAAATTCCCCAAAGTTCTGAGTGCTCTGAATTTGTTGAACTCTCAGCAATCATCATCTGTTGATTAAATAATTTACTTTTGGGTATCCTCAAGGAGGGGGTTGGAGCTGGGGAAATTCCCCTTGAATTCTAGGAAGTTGTTCTTTGGACATGATGTTTACTTCCTTTGATGTCACAATTTCTCTTGATAAATGTAAACATTTATTTTTAACATGGTTGTTAAAACTTATTCAATATTCTGTTTCAGTTCCTGTGCCAAATACTGGTAGAGTAGAAAGGTCAATTTATGAATCAATATGCTCACAGTTTGAATGTTGAGTTAGTAGAAAGTGAACTTAATATTATTTTAAGATTTTTAATGTGCTCGAAACATAAGAAGTGTTTTTGAAAAATAAAAATTGCAAAGCTATCCACTCTAGTATAAAGTATAACAAAATTCATGTCAATAAACTTTCTGTATCATTAATATTTTGGGGGATTGGTACATTTTTATCAATTATACCTAGTCTTTTTGTTGAAACCCTTTGTCAGCTATATATAATTTTCACAGAAATCCCATGAGGTATGCCTTGTGGTCTGATTTTACAACTCAGAGAAGTTAAAAAACTTTTCATGTCAGGCGGCAAGCAAACAGCAGAGTGGGGAGTTAGAGCCAGAGCTCTCAGATTCTAAGGCCTGCGGATGGAAAAATGCAGTTTTCTAAATGTGCCAATTGTGGACAGCTATTCTAGAGGCAAAGTTGTCCTTGTTCGTGTATTTTGTACTTCCTAGGACAGTTTTAGTTAAAAACTGCTACAGATAAAAGATGATATTGATCTTAATTTTTAAAAATAAATCAGAATGTCAAACTCTGCTCATAATCCTTCCCCAGCCCCAAGTGAACTCCCGTTTTTCACAACCAAACATCTTAAATGTTTGTTTCCTCCAATTCTATATCCACTAGGCATTCATTCACTTTTCATTCTTTCACTCAACAAATATTTATGGTACTTTCATTATATACCAGACATTTTTCTAGGCTCTGAAAAAACATGAAGTCCCTATGGTTGTGAAGTTTATACTTGGATGGGAGAGAGAGAAAATAAGCACATACACGCAAACATAATTACAAGTAAGGTCAAATAATGATATATGCAATGAAGAAAAATAAAATGGGATAAGGACTTAGAAAATAATAATAACTAACTTTTATTGAAAACAGTGTCAGACACTGGTCTAAGCACATTACGTGGATTAATTCATTAAATACTCACAAAACTCTAATTCATTTAATTCGCACAGTTAATTGGTAGATATTGTATTTGTGGTGGATTGGAGATGGGAGCAAATTATTAACTATTCCTCGAATTGAGAGGTGGACTTGAAGTCCTCTCCCTTTGAATCTGAGCTGGCCTTAGTGACTTGCTTGATGAATAGAAAGAGGCAGAAGAGACAATAGCCTGGGTCTGAGCCTAGCTTTTAAGTTGACTGGCAACTTCTGCCTTGTTCTCTCAGAGCCCTGCTCTGCCATGTAAGAAGTCAGACTAAGGCTTCCATGCTGTGACAAAGCCCAAGCCGCAAGGAGAGGTCAGGTGTAAATTGAGACCCACTAGAGCTCCCAGCCTGCGATCAGTATGGGAATGAAACAGCCCCTGAATCCTTCAAATGACTCCAGTTGTTATCTGATTGCACCAGGATGACAATCCCCAAGTGAGAACCACCTAATGGAGGCTAGTCCATCCATGGAAAAGTGAGATATAATAATAAATAGTTGTTTTGAACTACCGAGTTTTGGGGTGCTTTGTTATGCAGCAATGAATAATTGGAACAATTATAATCTTCCTTTTATAGAAGAGTAACCAAGGGAAAGAAGTGTTAAGCAATTTTCTGGTCAAATGGTAGAATCTGAATTCAAACCCAGGCAGACTGACCCCCAAGCACCATTTAAAATTCTACCCTTGGGCTTCCCTGGTGGCACAGTGGTTGAGAGTCCGCCTGCCGATGCAGGGGACACGGGTTCGTGCCCCGGTCCAGGAAGATCCCACATGCCGCAGAGCGGCTGGGCCCATGAGCCATGGCCACTGAGCCTGCGCGTCTGGAGCCTGTGCTCCGCAATGGGAGAGGCCACAACAGTGCGAGGCCCACGTACTGCAAAAAAATAAAATAATAAATAAATAAATAAATAAAATAAAATTCTACCCTTCACAGCCCTACCCTTAGACTGAGATCTGCATTCCCAGGGTACCCCTGATGAAATTTGTTAGTTGCCTATTAGTTGACATTTCATTTTCTCCACTGAACCACAGTGGTTAAAACTCAGGGCACACTGCCATTGGAATATGATTGCCCAGCTGGTGTGCTTGTGCAAAGGAACCTTATGGTGTCCTTTGCCCCAGAAGTATTATGTTGTCTATGACCTTTTGTGGATTGGAATCTTAAGAAAATATAAGGAAGATATGGAGAAGATTGACCTTGTGCTAATCTATAATTAGCACATTGTGCTAATTAGTTTCATTGTGCTGTAAAATTATGAGAATTATTCAAGTAAAAATAAGAAATTGCATGGTATTTTGATTAAAGAAAAGGAACATGAGGTAATTTGGTAAAATTAAAGGGCAAATAATGGTCACCAAATCAAAGTTCTTGGCATACAAATATGTCACATCCCTTGTCTAATACACAGAACTGATATTTGGATGGGAAAGGAATAAACGGATGTCTGTAACATGATAGCATTAACCAGCTAGTCGCTGAGCCAGATGTTCCTTCCTCAGCAAGGAAGGACAGATAAAAGTACAATGTGCCAAGCAAGTCCACAGTACAAGTTTCCAAAGACGTTTTTCCTTAGGGTATTTACAGTTTAGTTTAGCTGTTTCAATTCTGAAGACTTTGTATACACAACAATAGAACAGCTCTTAATAGCTCAAAGGAAAGAACTTTATAGATGCTGCTGCAAATTTTTCCCCCTCAGGTGTTCCAGGGGAAACTCCTGGTACTCTTGAAACTTTCCTGTCAGACTATGACACAATCCAGAGCCTTTTCCAAGCAGGAAATATGATGTTCCAAAGACAACTTGACTTCCTGTTTGAAAATGGGGGTGGGAGGGTGAGGTGAGGGGACAAAACAGTCACGGTCTAAGTATACTTGATTCATAGACCCACTCACAAATACAAACAAGTTAATTTTGTTAAGAACACATGCTAACATTTCACTTAAGACAAAATCCCAATCATTCATTCTCCTCTGGAGTACTTCTTATGCATCCTTGAGTTTTTAGAAGTTCAAGTGCTGCATAAAAAATCAACATAATTACAGAAAGCAGTCCTCAAACAAGAATATCCTGTTTTGTTTCCTGCATACTCACTGGGGTGGCTCATCTGAATCCTTGACAACATCCAACTCCAAGAAGAAAACATCAAGACTGCTTGCTGATCTTGGTTTTTACATACAGCTCATCAGCAGTAGGGCTGCTGTAAGCCAATGTGTAAGCCGACAATCACCCTATTGTTTACTTTCCCGTCAGAAAAGCGATGCTGCTCTTCTTCACCATGTATGGTCTCTATAATCCTAACAGTCGTGTTCACTCAGTAGTAAGCCCAAATATATGTTTCCCAGAGGAGTTTCAAATACATGAGATAGATTAGCATCTCTGTGGCTTGATGCAATCTGTGACAGATTCAACAGTAATAAACATCTTCGAGTGTGGTCAGTATTAAATTATTTGCTGAAGACCAATTTTGTTCCTGAGGTAGAAAAAAAATTAGCAATAACTTTTGGGTAGTAAATACACTGGCTGAGAGAATATTACAACAGTCCTGAATCTCTTGTCCTCTTGGCATTTCATTCTGTGTTAAGGGAAATAAAAAGCCCAATTGTGTGCTGATGAATTAGGAAACTTCATGGACATTCAAGAAATACACATGCCACTACAAATTAACCATTAGCACCGCAAGGTATTCATCCTTTCTGTCAGATTCTGTGGGAAATATGCCTTATTAGCACTGAAGCCCAAAGAAGTAATATATCAGTCCACATTCACTTATCCTAAAAAAAAAAAAAAAAAAAAAGAACAGGCAATATCAGTTCTGGAAAAATAGTGTTTTTCTTCCCATCCCTATTTCATTCCTAAAACTGAAAATCACCAAATGAAATCCCATTTCTTCTCGGCTTCCACTTTGCCTCTGTGTTTACCATGGGATGCGGTTTTACATTTTAAATCAGTTCCATCATAACCCTTAAAGTAATCACAAGGCTGCTAATTCTTGGTCTCCGGTTTCCAGCCCTCCCTGACTTTGCAACTTTGAATTTGAATAGGACCAGAAGACTCTCTGGGGGCCACATTTGTGGCCCTTGAGAAGCAGCCTCTCTACTGCTTTCAGCTGGTTTCCTGGCATGTTTCATGGGGATTTGTGGTGAGTGGCAGCTCTGGAATCACTTTTCATTCTGTCAGGTTGTGGTCAGGCTTAGTGGGGTTTCTTTGTTACTGGCCACTACTAGTCAATTCCCTTGAAAATATCTGGTTTTCTCTTTTTCCCTTAAAGGAAAAAAAAAAAAAAAAAAAGGCAGCTCCAGACTCCCTACCTTTTCCCCAAAACAGAAACACATAACAAACACTATATCCCTTGGAAATTCTAGGGGGAGACCAAGAAGGGGGAGAGGACCAGGTTGTTCTCAACATCCCAATTTAGTTTTGATGTCAGACTATAAAAGATCTTGGGAGGACCCAACTTCCCGTACCTGTTCTGCAGGGAATGCTGTTTTATTAAAGAATCAGGGACAAATTTTACTATGACTTTTTCATGTTAAAACAAAATAAAATCAACCAAACATATAAAATGTGGACTATTGGAGCACAGTGTTTCTTTTCCTTTCCAAATAAACCTGGGAAATAAGAAGTAAGTACCAAAACTAGTAAAACAAATCAAACAAATGCTTAGAAGCGGGTTAAGATGGGGTTCTCCACAGACACAGGGGGGTTGGCACTTTCAGCACATATCCTCTTAAGCCAGGGCTGAACCTATTTATATTTCATGAATTAGTTTGGGGGAAAAAAAAAAGAGAACAACCTAAGGGGGCCAACGTCCTATATTGCCAAGTTACGCTATTAAAAATAAAATTCCAACTAACATTGAAATCTGACATCATGTTATCATCAGTAGCGGGTAGGAGGAAGGAGGAAAGCCATAATCTTAGAACACAAGACAGGCTTTTCAAGAATGAAGAACTGGCAACTTATACACCGACATGCCACAAAGGCCTTCAGAAACAGCCAGTTCCTGAAACAGGCCAAACCCTTTCCCACTGTACTGTCTTCACACCCACCGTTCCTCTGATTGGAAGTCTATTCCCTGGGACACTGGCAGAGCTCTCCACTCAGATCCAACCATGAGGTGCAGGGTTTCTCTAACCACAGGGTTGAAAGCCCCTTTCCTAGACCCCATGCCGGCAAACCCTCTCTTTTCCCACTTGCATTCCTCTCCATTCCCATTCCTCTCCATTTCCTTACTGGGCTGTAATTTCTGTCCAGTACTCCTTACTACCTGACTATATATTATTTGTTTGCTTGTTATTTATCTCCCCCATTAAAATATAAAATCTATGAGGTCATGGGTTTCATATCTTTTGTTCAATTCTTTTTCTCCATTACCCCAAACATTGCCTGGTACATGTGAGGTACTCAATACAGGTTTGCTCCATTTGTATTTGTGTGTAATTGCATAGTCCTTATTTTTCTCATTTTATTGTGGACAAGGAAAAACGTCAACAGTGCCTGTGCTGTTTGGTATATGGAAACCATTGTTTTAAGAAAGAGACTGAAGAATCCCTCAGGCATAGATCAGGGTACAACCTAAGGAAGAAGACATTTGGTGCAGGCATTCTTTACTGCGTCCGATTTTGAATAGCAGGAGTGAGAGTTCTGTTTCTTAGGACTGGCAACAAACTGATAACAGGCTGAGGTCTGGCCAGACTACGTACTGATTTAAGAATAAGGAATATTTCTAATAACACAGACTTAGGCTGCATTTGTAGGTTGCATTCCTCTTCCTCCCTCCCGAAATGACTGTTATGTAGATTAGGTATGGCTCCTTAGTACCTCTTAAATTGTGCATGCATTTTTTTTTAAAACAACAAGAGAATGTTTACCTACTATAAGAGTGCACATACCTATTGGATTTTTTTAAAAAAGAAGCAGCAGCCTTCAGGTGAAAGCACAATTAACTATAATTTCTCACAATCATTCACTGCGAAGTAGTGGAACCGAGAAGTTAGGTCGCAGACAGATCTTACAGCTTTTTTTTTTTTTTTTTTTTTTTTTTTTTTTTTTTTTTGCGGTACGCGGGCCTCTCACTGTTGTGGCCTCTCCCGCTGCGGAGCACAGGCTCCGGATGCGCAGGCTCAGCGGCCATGGCTCACGGGCCCAGCCGCTTCACAGCATGTGAGATCTTCCTGGACCGGGGCACGAACCCGTGTCCCCTGCAACGGCAGGTGGACTCTCAACCACTGCGTCACCAGGGAAGCCCCTTACAGCTGGTTTTGAAATGCATTATGGATAGTTCACAAATATAGATAGTAGGTTTCAAAAGTGTATGTTCCGAATTTTTGTGCCATTTGTGGTCCTGGGTAGGTGGTTCAGAATTTTTTCTGAAAAATATCTCTTATTTAGAGGCATGTGGTGCTCATTTTGGCACAGATTTTTTTCCTCTTAAAAAATAGAGAATGAGCCCAAATGTACCTAATGCAAGTTTGCGCAGACTTTTCTTTTTTGTTTTTTAATTTGGGTCCGATATCTGCTCTAGCTGCAACACTTCTGAGTAGGAGTAACAGGTAGTAATAAGACTGTATACAAATACGTGAGATCTGGCAGTTGGTGAAGAAAATGACAGCTTAGAGTACTTGTGTGTGTTTGTGTGATGTACATATATGGTAGGGTCCATGTATATTGGTTATTATAATGATGATGAAATTAATGGAAACCGTAAGGATGTAGATCACTTGAAGTTCCCTTCATTTTCTCTTTCTGTCTTTCTCTCTCCCTCTGTCATTCTTTTATGCTACAGGATGGAATGGAGCTGGGGGAATCTAGAAAGCCTCTGCTGATTAATCCATCATATTTTGACAACTGAATTCCCAGAAACAGAGTATTAGACTTTCACACCAAGTGACGTTTTGACTGGAATCTTTCAAGGTCAAGCCTGTGAGTTTCGGAGAGGAGGACCACCCCACGGTGGGTCCTCAACTAATGGTAGATTCTAGGGTAGTTTCTATTTATTGCCCCTATTAAGAAACCAAGGATTTCAATTTCTGACCAGCCAGTTCTACCGTCTCAATACTATCTCAACCGCTATGTCAGAGAATGTTTCGTAAGAAATAAAGACTGACAGCCATCGTGCAGACTTTTACACTGAAGGGGAAGAATAAAAATGTTAAGTGGTTTTAAAAAAATCAGGAAAGTGAGATTTGGGGGCCATCACCCAGCCGATAAACTTGTCTTATTTTAGATTGTACATCATAAACATTAAAAATAAAACCCAAGCTTAACTACATTGATATTTGAAATAAGAACATTCATTTACTTTTCAAAACTGCCCCAGCACAACGATAGAGGCAGTTATTTTTGGTAAAAGTGGATTGTGGACAGAGTAGCTGGCGAAAATGCTTGTAAGTATTCATGTTAGGACAAAAACCTTCCTGGCACTGAGAAATCTCAATTGGTTTTTCAGCTGCACTGTGGTTTATTATGTGCTTTAAATCAGCTCTAAGACTACACTACATACCATTGTGTCTGTTAGAAAATCATTATGGTGCAATTAAAAGCAATGTTGTTTCACAGACAAACATGGAATTTTCCTCCGTGTCTGATGGCTGCGCACTTCCTTTGTGCCTCTTGTGATTTGTACACTTGTGATGGTCAGGAGATACAGCTGTCGGGAAAACACTCAACAGATGGCAGTTGAGAGGTGATGCTTCATCCTTTTTTGGATGCTCTCTGACACCCGAGCGCGGGATTTCCTTAAACGCTGGTGTGCAACTGACTCTTTTGAAGAAACATGGGTCTGGAATGTTCAGTGACAAAATTCATCTTGCCCCCAGAATGAAGAGAAATTGAAATGTCCTTATGATGTGAAATGTGCAATAAATAGTAAAATGTATTGTCCTTGGAAACTTTTTAACTATTCCAATTAAGAACGGCTATGAAGAGAGCCTGAAGCATTGGTAGATAGATAGATCTCTTTCTTCAGGAGGAGAGTGAGGCAAGATCAATCAGTTCTTTCATTTTTGTAAAGCTCTTTAAATATTGGCTTTATATATATTTTAAAAAGAGCAATTTAACCTTGGCTTCAGTAATGACATGACTTGTTGAATGATATAGTTGCAGATGCAATTAATCTAAGTGGTTTAAGAATTAATTAAGTGGTTTCTTTTTACATTTTAGGTAGCAGTTTAACATGAAGCACTTAAGCTTCTATCTTTATTACTCATACAATACATGAGTGTATAACAGTATTATGAGAATAAGAAAATAAGAGGAAGTTGATCGACAAAGATACAGAACTATGTGCTGCACAATGCTTGTAATTGTGCTAGATCTTTCAGTATTCAGAATCGGAGTTACTGATTCTGTATGACTGACATGTTTCTTCCTCTCAAGTTTATACAAACCCTTTCAGGTTCTAGAGTCTTATTTCTGCCCAGTGAACATTCTGAGCTATCTGGATGTATATATTTTAACACGATGACAAGACAGTGTTGAATAATAGGTATATGTTCTGCTTCTGTGTTCTAGAGAGTATTCTGAGCATACCCGCCTGCCAGCTCAATCCCCCTCCAATGCTGCTAAATAATATCTGGCTATCTTTAGTTTGACCTGAATATGAGTATAGGCCTATAAAATCTCAAAAGCAGCCAACATGGGAATAACCATGTCCTATAGCATTAAGTTTAATTTTGTCAAAATTGTTGTCTTTTCTTTTTGTGTTACAAAATCATGTCCAGCAGTTCACAAAGATTTATATTTCTTCTCAAACATGACACTCTGACATTTTCTGTTTATCTATTCATGTCCCAAAAGAGGTAACCACATGCTATATATGTTTTCTGTTAATATATTTGCAAGTTGGTCTTACTGGTTGGTCTCAGAAAGATTTCTAGTGGATAAAACATGTGGAATGAAAAGCTTTAAAAAGAAGTCTTTTTAGTAAATGCATAGCAGGTCAGGGAACAGGGGCAGAGGTTGTAGGAAACATGATAAACTACATAGTATACCTTTGAAACACATTGTATGTGTTTTGCAACAAAAACAACATTTCACTTATTCTAAAACTTTAATATATGCCAGGTATTATCATAAGTATTTTACATCTTTTATTTTATTCTCACACATATGTGAGATCGGCATTATTATTCCCATTGTACTAATGAGAAAACTGTGGCACAGAGCTGATAAATAATTTGCATAAGGTCCTGCAATAAGATGGTCTTTCAGGTCCTTATAATTTCTTACAAGAGTATACTTGTTTCTTCCCTTAACAAAATACAATTTTGTGCACGTAAGATATTCCATGATATTCCTACGGGATGTAGGTGCTAATTAATAAAGCAATGAAAAAATAGATCTATTTTTATAATAAAATGTGTCTATATAGCTTTTAATACAGTTCATATAAAAAAGTTTGATGGATATAAAAATATGTGTTCTTTGGAAGGATTCAGACTTTTTTTTTTTTTTTTTTTGGCCACATCACACTACTTGCGGGATCTTAGCTCCCCAACCAGGGACTAAACTCTGGTCAGTGCAGTGAAAGAGTTGAGTCTTAACCACTAGATCACCGGGAAGTGCCCAGATATTTTTATAAGTTGAGTATTGGTAATTTTCCCTCAAAATTTAATTTGTTTTCTGATTGATATAAAGACAATTTCATGACATCCTTCAATAGAAATTAAAATATAGTTCTTCCTTTCATCTGTTTAGTGAAATAAGTCTGTAAGTAATTTACTATGAATCTAAGCCATGATGGGAGTGGGATATTATAGTTATAATTGCTATTTGAGATTCTTCTCCTGCCTACTTCAAATAGATAAGAAGAGTCTAATTTTTTTTTTTTTTTTTTTTTTTTGCGGTTCGCGGGCCTCTCACTGTTGTGGCCTCTCCCGTTGTGGAGCACAGGCTTTGGACGCGCAGGCTCAGCGACCATGGCTCACGGGCCCAGCCGCTCCGTGGCATGTGGGATCTTCCCAGGCTGGGGCACGAACCCGCGTCCCCTGCATCGGCAGGCGGACTCTCAACCACTGTGCCACCAGAGTAGCCCCAAGAAGAGTCTAATTTTTTGAACAGTTCTGAAGCCTTATTTTATGGTATCCATTATTGTACAATTTTAGATTTGAACCAGTATGAGCTTTATCTCTAGTTATGATGTTCACATCCCCATAAGTAAGAGGAGAATCAATAGTAAAAGGAAACCAGCAAATTGTAGTCTTTGCAATAAATCTAAAGTATTAGGTGGGCATAATTTAAACAGCTGTTTTTCTTTTCTTGAAGAATAAACACATAATAGGAGGAAAAATGAGGCTCTAAAGGGATTACACATTCCTAAATATTTTATAGCTGGGTAAATGCAATGTTGTGCTTTAGTTCCACCACTGAATATTTGCTGATGATCATTTACTCACCAACTGAAAACCCAAAAGATGTTATTTGAGGTTTTTGGTGTGGTTTCAGCTTCAGATCTTCTGTCAGGATTTCACTGTGTGATTGGAAGGAGCAACTCTTTGCATGTAAGACTACAGATGCGGGTGATTTAAGCAGGGAAACGTACCATCGTGTTTTGACTCAGCTGATACTTAATGATTTACCATTTAATGCAGTTCATCTTTCATAACCCTGAGTTCAAACAGAAGCAGCTGCTATTAGCGATGCAATAGTATTGAACTTCCCACCAATGACCTAGGAGAGCTTTTTTTGTAGTTTTAGATACTGGATCCATCTGGCCTTTCCTTTAACCATGACAACTGAAGGAGAGAAACAGTTTACTTCCCATCAATGGAGACCTGGACAGAATGTATAATTATGCCAGATAAAGATTTTCAAATCAAAACTCCTTGGGTTAACATCACTCTGCTGCATTGGAAGAGAAAACAATGCACTTTATCTCATTACCAAAACAACAATGAGAAAACTCAGAAAGCATATGAAAAATCATGCTGAGCTGAAATCAGTTATAAGGGTAGGTGTGTCCCTGGTTTCAAACTTGGAAGATAAACTCATTTTCTTATAATTTCAATTTGCTTTTATTAGTGTGGAAGCTTTTTGGTAAGGCATCTGAAAAGGCCTCCTCTCCCTGATTTTAGAAAATATCTAGGTAGGTAGAGATATAGATATTTAGATAGGTGGATGGATTGTTAGATAGAAAGATGATAGATAAATAGATAAAGTACTTTTAAAAAAAGCCTTTCAAAAAACTAAAGCATAAGAGATAGACATCTAATGAGATTGAAGTCTTTTGGAAGAAGGATGATATCCAATATGCTGATGAGAATTATGGTATTAATATTATCAAATAGAATGGTTTAAATACTTTTTTTCTCTCCAAAGCATTGTTTAATTTAATAATCTGTTTTCACTTTGGCATTATTGGTAAGCAGTTGAAAAAGCAGATTATAGGCTAGGTAGCTTCTCTTTTCTGTCTTTTTCCCCCCCTTGTTTGGGTAAGATTCAAACATCTGTAAATTAAGATTTACAAGGAAGGAAGAGGATTATAAACTTTCATTACAATTACAGGCTCACCAGACAACAACTGTTGTCTAGTTATAACTGTATCTAATCCCTTGACTGCTTACAGTAGAGAATGAATATTTTTCTTTTCTAACAATATTCGTAAAAGATAGTGAAGGCAATTAGACCTTCACTGTGAGATGTTTTCACTGTGAGAAACATACTTCAATGGTGTCCCCTCTGATGGAATTTGATGGACTCAGACTACTGTATGGGTCCCTTCTATCTCACTGAAGAATTTTTTGCTCATAAGTGAGAGTCAGGTCTTTCCTCTAGAGATTTTCCTATTTAAAAAAATTTTTTTAAGCTTTGCCCATGGTTCAAGAGCATTTGTATTTACCTCTATGCATTATTTGAAAATACTGTCCTAGAGATATTTATGCATTTTCCAAAGTTTGATGATGCCTATAATTTTGGGTTTGTCATTCAGCAAGTAAATACAGAATTTACATAACATTTATAATTATGCAATTATGCCATTTAAAAAGATAAAAGAGATTTTCTGTATGAGGAAAAGGCTTTGCTGAAAAGGAAACAGTCAAAAGTATAAAAGTGCTTTACCTTACACTTTACCATCATTGTAAAGTTGTTGATAGAAAGTTCCTTTGTCCTTTTTTGAGGCGAGTTCCACTGCCTGATCTGCTACTCGTGCAGTGCATAGGATTCCTGGATTCTCAGACTCATCATTATTTGTGGAGAAAACCTTTCAGTTGTTCATTTATTTGTAGCATTTAACAGACTCCATGTGAAGAAATGGATACATTAATGTAGGGAATTGGGCCAAAATTATCATGATTTCATTTAAAAAGGAATGATCAAAGTGTACATTTTATTTTCACTTGGAACTGTTTAGATAAGTTGCCACGAATTGGAAAGCAAGTGTAAATGCATCAACCTCAACAAGTTAGAAAGTTTGATTTGGAATACTACCTAAATTCATCCTCTCAGCCTGAATACAGACAGATATTTTATGAGATTTTTATTTCCCTATTTGCTCAATTCCAAGATTTATGAGAGTTCTAATTTGAACCATGGCAGAAATGCCACCACAGAAACAGTGGGGGGCTTTCTCCACAACATTTTATTATAATTGTTTCCAGGCCCCAGGGCATACTATCATGTGGAAGTATGTATTTTAAAATGGTGTTTCAAATTTATTTAGCCTTTTAAACTTTTAAAGTAAAAATCTATTTTTTTTAGTTTGTTTTTAGAGGGGGAGTTATTCTGGTTCATTCTCTTTTGATAAGCCTTGGCATATTTCTTGGTTAGCTCTTGTTGGACACTACATTTTCACAAATAGCCAGAATAGATTTCAGTGTTCAGTGAGCTAGATTATTCATATTATATGAATGTGGTTAGAGCGCTCAATGAAACTAAACATTTCACAATTGTCTATTATTATGAGCTGTTTCCAAGTGAGCTTCTTAAAATACTTTTTTTTTTTTTTTTTTTTTTTTTTGTGGTACGCGGGCCTCTCACTGTTGTGGCCTCTCCCGTTGCGGAGCACAGGCTCCGGACGCGCAGGCCCAGCGGCCATGGCTCATGGGCCTAGCCACTCCGCGGCGTGTGGGATCTTCCCAAACTGGGGCACGAACCTGTGTCCCCTGCATCGGCAGGCGGACTCTCAACCATTACGCCACCAGGGAAGCCCTAAAATACTTTTTAAAGGGGAAAAATAAAAGTAAATGTGATATTGTCATACAAAGAAAGTCTCTAAATAATGCCACATTTGACTCGAGGTGGCTGTTAGGGTTAATATCAATGGAAATTTCCTAATGTAGCTTAGGGACCATTGACTTATCTTAAAAAAAAAAAAATCACCAGATCACACAGTCACAATATTCAAATCAGAAAAGGTTAAAAATATATCAAATCTTTTTAAAGAAATGACCTATCAACCTTAGAAGTAAGAAAACCATGTCTGTAACTCAAATTATGAAATAACAAGCCAACATTTCTGTGAGAGAATGGTAGACTCTAACGCAACAAGTAGAGGCTAGTCACAGGTTTTCTATCTACACTGTGACCTTAAATAATGTCACTGTTCACATCCCATGGCGTGCTGCCATAATACTAAAGGTCTTGTAGAGAAAAATAATCCACTCAAAGAGGTTGAAGTAAGGTATTGTTGATATAGGAAGGAAAATAGATTCACTTCTCTTACTTACATGATTCTAAATCACAGGAAAAAGTCATACTGGGACCTAATGGAATATTTTAAGGGAAAACTAGAAAAAAAAAAAAAAAAAAACTAAAGAAAAGCACCAAGTGGAAACTTCTGACTTACTTTTAAAATAATAGTCAAAGTTAATGACTAAAAATCCATGACTCTCATCTTAACGAATTACCATTTTAGAATCAAATAGTGGCAATTAAAGTATTTTTTTCTTATCATCAAAATGTGAGTCTTTAGGGCTTCCCTGGTGGTGCAGTGGTTGGGAGTCCGCCTGCCGATGCAGGGGACACAGGTTTGTGCCCTGGTCCGGGAAGATCCCACATGCCACGGAGCGGCTGGGCCCGTGAGCCATGGCCGCTGAGCCTACGCGTCTGGAGCCTGTGCTCCATGACGGGAGAGGCCACAACAGTGAGAGGCCCGCGTACCACAAAAAAAAAAAAAAAAAAAAAAAAGTGAGTTTTTAAAAAATCACAGTTAACACTCCTCTTTTATCCCTACACCTTTTAGAGGGACAAAAAAAAAAATCCTACAATATTCCTCATGGTCACAACATGCAATGATAAAATGCAATTCAGCACAATTTAAATTGTATTTTATAGGAAAAAAATAAGGAAATAAAAGAAGATGTTTGTTATACCTAGAATAAAACATGGCATGAAAAGAAAAATCTCTTTAATTCTTAAGGCAGTGATCTTTAGTGCATGTTCTGAGAACCACCTCCCTGAGAATTACCTGTGAAGCTTGTTAGAAATGCTGCTGATTCCTGGGTTCTCTGCCAGATCTACTGAGCCTGAATCCAGGGAAATGAAATTCAGAACCTGTTTTACTACATACATAGTCACAGATGCATCTTTAGTGTGGACAACTTTCAGAATTACTCTCTTAAAGGCAAATCTTTAGCCTATATGATGACTTAGAATTACTGGCCAAATCAGAGTAAACCAGTGGGGTGAGATTAACTCTGAAACACATGGAATAAAGAGAAGTTAAATATTTTCTGTTGCATTCTTGGGTTTGTAGATTATCTTCTACATGGTAGCTTTCATCCAATGTATATTAAATAAATAGATAAATGGAATTTCATCCATAACAGAGACAAATATCATTTGGGTACAAAATATACATGTTAGAATAGGAGATCACAATTAGGACTTTTCAAAGGACACATTATTTTATCTACTATATGTATATAATACTTGGAACATAGAAGATAAATAATTTAAGTTACAGAGAAGGTAACAAGGAAGGGGCAAGCTTAAAGATAATCATAAACTCTTTAGCAAGTCCCTAATATAAGAGAGAGAGATGAATTTGCTAGCCATTACATTTTTAAACTTTTGATTTTTTTTTACATCTTTATTGGAGTATAATTGCTTTACAATGGTGTGTTAGTTTCTGCTTTATAACAAAGTGAGTCAGTTATACATATACATATGTTCCCATATCTCTTCCCTCTTCCATCTCCCTCCCTCCCACCCTCCCTAGATATTTTTAAGTAGAACGATTGTTTAGGTTAAGCACATTACAGTTCTGTATTTAGGGAAAAATTATAGCATTTAAAATCAAGAATATGAATGTTCTTACCCTTACATATTTGCTGAAGGTAAGATTACTTCCATTTTAGCAATGACAACAATGAGAAACTCATTTTTACATGTTTATGTATGTACTCACTCATTTAGAAAATATTTATTCATTGCCCACTCTGTTTACAGTTAAATATAGGTATGATATAGTTAAATAAATATAGATATAGGTATAGTTAAATATAGGTAAATAAGGTGTGGTCCCTGACCACGGAAACTGATAATTAAAAATATTGAGAGAAATGGCCTAATTATATTACAAAGGGATAAGGGCAAATCTAGATGTATAAACATGTTGTGTCATATTTTGTGGATGATCAGTAGTGTATCAGGGGCTATATTTTTCTTTCATAAACCTCTCTCATGAGTCTGCATGGAGACCACATAATTTAACAGGTAAATACGTACTTGAAGGTGAAGGTCAAGGACTAGTAGCAGGAAAGCTGCCTCCGTTGGTATTTCAGCACAAGCTCAGAAGGAAGCATTTTCCTTCTAATCACAGATGGTTACCTACCAAAGTCAGACGCTCTGAGTTGGATTATACTCATTGGGAGTATTTGTGAGCAAAAGGCATTAGCACTTACATCTAATTCTCTCTTTGTTGAAACAAGCTGTCTTAGGCTTAATAAACATGTACTCTATTGTTTATAGACCATCATTAAGAACAGCGGTAATATTTCCCTTTCCCCTTCTATCTTTGTTAGGGACAGCTCCTTCCCCACTATTGTTAAGCTGGGTGTGTCTATATCCTGCTCCTTTTGTAATGATCTGTTTAACCTCTTTAATAGTTTTGTCTGTTTAATTAATGGACTAGCCACTAACTACTGAGGCCACTTTTGTGTAATTTTAACAAAGAGATTATATAAACACACACACTGGTGTCTCTTAATTAGAAATATGACGGGTAGATGAAGGTATTTGGCAATAACTGAAATCAGCAAGTCATTAAAAATTCTTCCATGATACTACAAATTTGTTTGTAATAGCCTTCTAATTGCAGCATATAAACAAAGACAAATGTGGGTTGGACTATATATAAAATGTATCCATCTTGTGTTTTCTGCTTAAGACAACTATAATTTCTACTGTTGGTACAGTTGAAATAAGGATAGGAAGCTATATCCCATGTCTTTGGCTGGCAAGCTTCTAATGTTCAGGTTCCTTTTATGAAAGGTGGTCTTCCTTTATAAAATGTTTGTTGTCAGTTGGTAGCATTGTGTAGTCTAGGAGAAATCACAAGAGATGCAGGTGCCTTATGAATAACCAGATGGGAAACGGAAGATGATCAAACTTCCTCCTAGACCCTTTGAGTCAAGTAGGAGTGACAAAAGATTTTCCTTTGAAATGGTGAGTAGAGTGAAACTGAATTTCAAAATGTCTTGTATACAAATGACGATAATGCCTTACATCAGCCTCTTTCTTAAAGACACAAAACCTGTTTTCTTGAGCTTTTCCCATCACCAAAAAACAGCCAGAGTCTGCGATTAGACTCAGCAGCTGTTTAACAGTGCCAGAACCACTTATGAACTTCCAAAACTTTTCTTTCAAGCAAAATAATATCCTCCAAAATCACACTCTGAATTCATTCACCGCTGACTCAGAGGGAAGAGTGCCACCTATTGAATCCTGTCCTCTGTATTCACAGCACCTGATGGATCCTTCCCAGTCTCCCTTCCACCCACCTACCAGCACATCCTGTTTCCCTCAGAGAGCTGGATATAATAATTCTCTGAGGTGGTCTGAAGTTCACGTGTAAGTGTGCTCATATCACGCTCTATAATTTGAGGAAAACACATGAATTTTAATCAGTTTTTAAAACAACCAGGCCTCTCTTCTCATTTACTAGAATGGAAAAAATTCACTTTTATTACCTTAAAGATGCCAACCAGTGCCATTTTATTACTGTGGGAAGCTGGAAGTCATTTCCGAACTCTTTTGGCAAGGGTGCTATGTAGAGCATCCAATTCAGTCCTTTAAGTATCTTCTGAGAACCACCACACAATCTGTGATTTACTGTCTCCAGGAGTTAAAGGGACACTTTCTAGCCTGAAACTGAAGAAAGAAAGGTGAAATGTGTTTAAGAAGTCCCATGGGACTTGCAAGACTATGAGACAGTACAGGGTGAGCCAGATCTAAAGAATATTTTGCTAACCCACAAACACTTTCCAACTTGTAATTTTCAATTTGATTTTTAAAGGTTGTGTTGTTAACCTTTAAAAGTTGCGTTTTGTATATTGATTGATAGGTCTTCAGGCCGCTTTCACAAACTTCTTACATTCTGTGGCTTAGAGGCTCCATTTTTCCCCCCTTGCTAATTAGGTTTGGTACACTTTTGCAGCAAACACAACATCATAGTTAAATATATGTATATATACATAAATATATACACATATACATACTCCCATAATGTGCAGCACTTAAATTTTATAAACATATATTTGACTAAGACAAATTAAAACAAGAGTCAAATGGAGAATTTGCATGTTTTCTAATTAACATACCAGAAGATGGCATGCCATTCAGTAGCAACCAACAACAATTTGAATTTACATATTCTTTAGCTGACTCAAATCTCTAGTATTTAGCACTATGTAAGCTGAGAGACTGCTATGGTTGTCAGTTAAAATATACTCACACATGTATATTTTGCTCCCAATTTTATTTTGTTTGGAGATTTTGCCTGGCTAGTTTATAGTGGAGGCAGAAACCCAGTAAGAGAGAAAAAAGATATTTAACCACTAGTCAGAAAATATATTACATGTAGTGCCTGACAAATGGTGGGCTCTCTATAAATACATGATAAAATAATGAATGGATAAATTATACCACTGTGGAAAATAGTCTATTACATCACAAATGAGAAGCTGTCTGTTAGTGTAAAAAAGTCTAGTGTATGTTTTTTTTGACAAAAATCAGTGAACTACTGACTTTAAGTAAAAGGCCAATTTTTACTTGCTTTTATATTTTTAAGCTTTGACTAGTAATTGTCTAATGCAACTCTCAAAGGAGTGGATAATTTTTCTCTGGTTATAAACAACCCCAAATCTTTCATGGCAAAACGTCTCTTCAGTAATTACATTTTTAACAGAGTATTATATTCATAAATGGTATCACAAAAGCATCCATGATGGTAGCCTGCAGTTTCCATGACTTTTTTTAGGTGAAATTAATGTTTTCTTACAACGTTGTGGTTATTAATGAGGAAACCATTATTTTTCTTGTTCTTTCAGGTAGGTAAATATAATTTGATGGTTGGAGTGGCGTACTATTAAGGTATTGGGAATATTATGTGTTCTGTTCCTTGTTAGGACCAGGATGATATATCTGTTCTGAAGTAGAAAATTCACACTTGGCAGTAAGTTTAAGATTTCATGCTGCTTTCATTGCTAAATCTAGTAGGGGTAACAGAGGCCAAATCTTCAAGTAGCACCTGCCAGGCAAACGGTGGACGGAAAGGAGGGCTTCAGCTGGGGAGTGTAATACAGTGCCTCTATCCAAAGGTATCCAGGATATACAACTTAGAGGAGTAAAATCAAAGCTTTGATGTATATATAACAAAAAAGTAGGGAAAATTTCCAAGAGCAAATTTATCACTAACTTGCGAGTCACCATTAATGTCTATTAAAGGGAAACAATAGAAGAAAGAATGGTATTTAAAGATAAAGTAGGAAAATGAGTCAGTTAAAAAAAGTATCTTTTTTATTTTTATAAATATGTCCAAGAAGCTCTGTCCATTTAAAGCTAGCGCATACATTAGACTGACTCACACATTTTCTATATGTATATGTCACTTAATTTCTTATATTTCCATCTATCCACCCATCATCTAACCTTCATCCAGTCATCCATCTATACCAACAAAGTATTTACACATAATTTTATTTTTTCATCCATTCATAAATCCAACCTGTTTTGGGTACCGGCTGCATGACAAGCACCATTACTAGTGATATAAAGACAGAAAACAGAGTCCCTTCCCTTAAGGAGCTTAGAGTTCAGTTGAAGAGAAAGTTAAGTATATCAATACTACACATTGTGATAGATGCTAGGATAGCACTACCCAATGAGGATAGAAGGGCTTCTAAATCAGACTGGTGGGTCTGGGAAGGCTAGCATTAAAGTTGAATTTTAAAAGACAAGTAAGAAAAATTAGGTAGATGATGAAGAGGAAAGGAATTTTAGATGAAAGGCATGATGTATGCAGAATGTGTCCTTAATAATTGGCATTCTTTTATGTTCACAATATAGTCATTTAACAAAATTCTACCCCTTTACACATAACAGGACACAATGACTCAATTAAAAATGACCTGGGAAGGCAATAGAGTTTAGTGATTACATGTACTTGCTCTAGAACCAGACTTCTAAATCCTGGCTCTTCTCCTTTCTAGCAGATAACTTGGAGGAAATTACTCAACATCTCTCTGACTCAATTTTCCTTTATTCAAATTGGGGACAATATTATATCTCTTTTTTTTTAATTAAAATTTTATAGCTTACTTTCCATGTACAGTTATTACAAAATATTGGCTATATTCTCCATGTTGTGCAATACATCTTTGAGCCTATCTTGCACCCAATGGTTTGTATCTCTCCTTCCCACACTCCTATATTGTCCCTCACCCTTACTGGTAACCACTAGTTTGTTCTCTATATCTGTGTGTCTGCTTCTTTTTTGTTATATTCACTAGTTTGTTGTATTTTTTAAGATTCACATGTAAGTGATATCACACAGTATTTGTCTTTCTGTTTCTGACTTATTTCACTTAGCATAATGCCCTCCAAGTCCATCCATGTTGCTGTAAATGGCAAAATTTTTTTTATGGCTCAGTAGTATTCCATTGTAGATACATACCACATCTTTATCTGGTCATTTTTTGATGGTCACTTAGGTTGCTTCCATATCTTGGTAATTGTAAATAATGTTGCTATAAACATTGGCATGTATGTATCTTTTCAGATTAATGGGTTTTTTTTGTTTTTTGGTTTTTTTTCATATATATACCCAGGAGTGGAATTGTTGGGTCATATGGTAGTTCTATTTTTAGGTTTTTGAGAAACCTCCATATTGTTTTCCACAGTGGCTGCACCAATTTACATTCCCACCAACAGTGTACAAGTGTTCCCTTTTTTCTACAGCATTGCCAACATTTGTTATTTGTGTTCTTTCTTTTTTTAAAAAATTTATTTTTTTATTTTTGCCTGTGCTGTGTCTTTGTTGCGGTGTGCTGGCTTCTCACTGTGGTGGCTCCTCTTGTTGCAGAGCACGGGCTCCAGGCATGTGGACTTCAGTAGTTGTAGCACATGGGCTTAGTTGCTCTGCGGCATGTGGGATCCTCCTGGACCAGGGCTCGAACCCGTGTCCCCTGCATTAGCAGGCGGATTCTCAACCACTGTGCCACCAGGGAAGCCCTGTGTTCTTTCTGAAGATAGCCAGAACAAATAATTTTAAAATTTGTATGGAAACACAAAAGATCCCAAATAGCCTAAACAATCTTGAGAAAGAAGAACAGAACTGGAGGAATCACAGTCCCTGACTTCAGACTATACTACAAAGCTACAGTAATCAAAACAGTATGGTACTGGCACCAAAATAGACACAGATCAATGGAACAGGATAGAGAGTTCAGAAATAAACCCACACACTTATGGTCAATTAATCTATGAATAAGAAAGCAAGACTGTACAATGGAGAAAAGACAGTCCCTTCAACAAATGGTGCTGGGAAAACTGGACAGCTACATGTAAAAGAATGAAATTAGAACATTCTCTAACACCAATAAACAAACAGAACCTAATTAAACTTAGAAGCTTTTGCACATCAAAGGAAACCACTGACAAAAGGAAAAGATAACCTACTGAATGGGAGAAAATATTTGCAAATAATATTGTATCTCATAGTGACTATTAAATTAATTTATACATGAAACAGTTATATACATCTAGCATAAAATACTATTTTAATATATGCTAGCTGGGATAATATTTTTTCCTTTGTTAAAGTTTACTTATTGATAAGAATAGCAATGATAATAATAAACAGGTTTAAGGGATGTATAAGAGCTATCAGAAACTGAGATTTACTAAATTCAGAATCTAAAGAGATTTAACCTTTTTTGAAACTTAAAACTGCTTGCCACAAGATAGAGAAGCCACTAGCGCTTCAGTTAGATGTCCTGAGCTCAGATTTTGTCACTGTTACCTTCCAACTCTGAAGTCTTGGTCATGTTGCTTAATGCATTTGCCTCGGTTTTTTATCCCTCATGGCGCTACTAGTGACACCAACATATCCGTCATGGGTGTCTGGGAGGATTAAATGGGATGACATGTATAAATTTGTTCCATCATCCAAAAAAAACCCTTTAAAATGCTTAGAAAATATGTAACGACTAATCTAAGGATTGTGAAAAATATCTTTCCCAAAATACTTCCTACAGTTTGAGAGGTAACATATAAATATTCTCATCTGCATTCACTACCTCTGGAAAACACTATTGAATGTTATTGCTGACTCTGAACGGCTGCCTTTGTGTCTTTGCCAGAACTTGCTCTGGGTTGCATCTATTCATAGAATGCCCTTGGATAATGTGATAGGTTGAATTTGAATTACTCCTCCAATCATTTTGGATGCAGTAATAATGCTAACTAGAATGGTCATCTGGAGAATAAACTAAGCATGGCATTTTTATTTTTTTTATTTTATTTATTTTTTTTTGAAATTTTTTTTTTATTTTATTAGTTTCTGCTTTGTAACAAAGTGAATCAGTCATACATATACATCAGTTCCCACATCCCTTCCCAAGCATGGCATTTTTAATAAAATCTCTTTTTTTTTTTTGTTTCTTTTAAAATTTATTTTATTATTTTATTTTTCAGCTGCATTAAATCTTTGTTGCTGTGCACAGGCTTTTCTCTGGTTGTGGCGAGTGGGGGCCACTCTTCATTACAGTGCACGGACTTCTCATTGCGGTGGCTTCTCTTGTTGTGGAGCACGAACTCTAGGCACAGGGGCTTCAGTAGTTGTGGCTTGTGGGCTCTAGAGCACAGGCTCAGCAGTTGTGGCCCATGGGCTCAGTTGCTCCACGGCATGTGGGATCTTCCCGGACCAGGGCTCGAACCCGTGTCCCCTGCACTGGCAGGCAGATTCTCAAAAAGTGCACCACCAGGGAAGCTCAAAATCTCTTTCTTTTTTTTTTTCTTTAGAATAACACAAAAGCAGATCGTATAATGAATGCTATTTGAGTAAATAAGCATTAAACATGCTAACATGTTAATGAATTTCCTATAGATAGATATTATAGGTTTTAAAATACCACTAATCTCAGGTGGAATACAAATACAAAACAGCTTTTGAAAAAACCATAAATTATAGGAAGACAGATACTGCACTAGATCTTTTCTGGAATTACTTTTAATTGCAAATATTGCTTTAAGATTGAGAACCCAGCCTACCCAAGCATATACAGGTTAGCTTTAAATAAATTCAGCTTATACATCATGTTGCTAATACTATTAAGATCTTTGGTCTCACAAACTTCTTTTCTGCTTTTATCCACACATATCAATTACTTAACACTGTTACTTCTAAGGCCAGGGCACCTTAGTCTGCCTGAAGGAGTATGGAAGTTCCAGGCTACCATAGCTTCTATTTTATTAAATTTTTTCTTTCTTGCCTGCAACCTGATTTCTTCTGGGTCTGACCTAATTCCTTGGATGACTGGGGCTTGGAGGCCTGTGCTGATCTGCATCATGGATATGTGGAGGAAAAGTGAGACAAATGAAAGAAAAGTAAAGGAAGGAAAGATGGCACCTAGGCAAGAGTGCTCTTCAAAATCAAATAAGCATTTTGAAAGAAGGCCATTTTTGTTCTACCCCATCCTTTAAAGAGAACCCCAAATTCAATACTTGGTCTCAAATACAAATCTCCCCTCCGCTCTAATTCTTTACTTTTTTTTAAAGCTACCTAATAAAACATTTTATGGCGAGGACAAAAAAGACAATGGCAGAATGCTAATTATTAGCATCATGTGATAAATCCAATGTAAGAAAAATATCTGTTTGTGAAAAATAAGTCATGTTCTAAAAGTCATAATGAAAGAATATGTTTGTGCTGACTTTGATGTAGAGATCCTGCAATAGCCTAAGCTCTGTCACTAAGCTTTGGGACGTGCTGATGTTCAGAGCTTTTTAGACCTGTCCACTGACTTATTTTTCCTGAGTCTGTTACCAGTTTTTTTCCCTTTGGGAAGTAGGTTCTTCTTACTGCTCAAATATGCATTCAACATCTTGTAGTCATTAATATCCCAAAGGCAGGGGGTAAAGGGGCAGCTTTTCAAAGTGTCTCTGCTCACTTGATTTTGGATTACTACTACAAATCCTGGAGAAGTGGGGAGGTGAAATTTATCCTTCCTCGGTAACAAATTACAGGTTTTCTTCTCTGAGATGTTAAGGAGTTGTGATTTTGTGTGGATTTACAAAAAAAGGGGTGTATTTGTCCATTTGTGATTTGATGAATGACGATTCACAAAGCCATCAGTACACCTGCTCCCATGAGAAGAGATACACTTTATCTAAAGCAAGAAAATGATCAGTAACAGTAATTGTTTTCAGCACAGTAGCATGCCTTGGTTCAGGCATATTTTCACTTCACAGATGTTTAAAGTCACTCAGCACTCAGCCTTCAGACTTGTTATTCATTTGTCATCCAAATTCATGTTTCATAGCCATGCGGCTACCTAATGCGCTATAAATAGAAACAATCCTCTGAATTTCAGAGCTATACCCTGGGCCTGCCCTAACCTATGCAGCTGCCTAACCTATGCAACTCCTGTGTTTCAGGATATATTTGCAGATTCAAAATACTTATTTTGGTCAGTTGCTTAAAACCATTTATTCCTCAGATATCTAGACCTGCTAGTCAGTATAAATCTGTGTTCTTTTGTGTTTCTCTCCAGGGTGGTAGGTGTCTTCTTTATAATCTCCTTTTATTTGTACTTGTATTTGAGTTGTGGATACACCAGTGAGCAGGGGAATGATTCTACTCTGGTACTTAGGAGAAAAGAAAAAGAACAGAGATTTGTAATCCAGATAATTCACAACCTGGAAAACTAACAGAGCCATAGTCCATAATGAATAGAATTTTAGAGAATATTAGTTTAAGTCATTAGGAATGATCACTTTGTGTGTGTGTGCGTGCATGTGTGTGCACGCATGCACACTACTGGTACATTTAAACACAAGCCCATGGAATCAGCATTTTTTATACTGATGAACATTTTTTTGCTGTTCAATCTGAACCTTGTTCCTGGCAGAGCTGGGAATGCCATTTCAAAATAGCATTAAACCTCCACATCATTTGCTACTTGATTCAAAGAAATAGAAAGTCATATAATGGTACAAGATGTTGCTACTTTATTTCATTGGCCCCTTCCACATAAACTAATGAATGTCTAAGAGCAGAAAATCCAGCTATAATTTAGGGCCTCAAACTATGCATTTTAGTTTTCCTTTAGCAGGGCTATCTAAAACAATCTCATATTTAGTGGTTTATATTGTTCAATTTTGAAATACATTACAGTTTGAGTATTGGGCAGGTAAGAGATTAATTTGCCTTTGTAAAATTGCACACCCTTGGGGGCAGTAGTATTTTATGCACAGGTAAACAGGAATTTTTTATCAGCAAATCTATGGAGCTGACATTTTTATGCATTCTACTTTGTTTTTAAAGCATGAGTTTAAGCCCATGAATGGCAGATTCCCAGTTTTAAATTGCTTGTTGAACTCATCTTTCTGTTTAATGTTATAGTTTATGTGGGTCATAAACCAACATTAGGTGTAAACTTTACATATATTTATGTATGTATATATAAATATATGTGCTTTCCTCAGAGACAAAAATTTTTATTATCAAGTTGAGTAAGTGAATAATTTTTTTCTACATTAATACATATGACCCATTTCATAAAGGATGAAATATATATAAATATACATATTTAAATTTATATATATTATAAATATATATATAAATACACATAAATACGTATCTTATTTCACTATAATAGTGAAATATATTTCACTATTATAGTGAAATAAGAAGAAAACTATGAAAATGAGCATTGTCATCATACAGTGTATTTAGGACAGATTGCCTATTTTTTTTGCTATATTTTTGCAAAAATCAAAAATTATGATGAATATTGATTACACTGGCTTTGTATAAGGTTTACTCTATCCAAATTCCCTTAACAAACAATTTTATTTTTATAAAATTCTGATGAGCAGTATGTGGTGCTGAATTCCTCAAGCAAGCTACACTGAATGCCTGTGATAATGATCACAGCAATTACAAACACAATAGATGTACCTCATCCCAAATGAGATCTGAAGCCCTGATAAAAAGAAGACTGGACCTCTTCCTTTTTCCTGTGTGTGACTTGTGTAGCAGCTTCATTATCTATAACGAACAGGTCAAAATGCAGAGGCGATTTTGTAATATAATATAAAGAGAAACAGAAACCGAACCTCTTGCATTTCTACTGCTATGCTCACCCTTTTCTCAGATAATCTTGGCAGCTTTGCCTCTCTCTAATTTTGCTAACATCTCATAGATATAAAACTGTGCACCCCCAACTCTCTGGTTCCTTCCCCTCCCATCTCTTTTCCTTCCCACTGTTTCATTACATTTTTTTATGTGCATACCATCAAGTCCTCTTGGACACATAATAAGATTTGTGCCAGACTATGTTTCTTGGCTTTAATGGTTAGTTAGCTTTCCAGAATACACATGCTGCTTTATACATGCTTTTATTACTGACATCATGAGAATGCATCTCTCCTATGTTTACAATTGGGTGTTCACCCTTAAATAAAAGCAATGAGATCAGGTTGTTTAAGAGAATCTTTGAAAAGCAGAATAAAAACAGCTGTTATCTGCTTGAATCATTTCATTTTCTTTCATGATCTGAATGATAATTATGTGTAGCAGTGGGCAGTCTCCAGCTCTCATTATACGCCGTACATCAGAGCCTCTTTAAGGTTGGAACTGGGACTCTGACCTCCAGTTCCAACAGGATCGTTTCAACCTCATTTCTAACGGGTGTTGGTATTTGTGGGAGGGGTAAGGGGAGGATACAACACCTTTGCTTGTTCCAACTGAGCTCCACATTCAGGAGGCTGGTTTTCATTGGCAATGTGGGTTTGAAAGTCAAACCAGGTCCTTTCTGAAATCTCTCTCACCAGGAACGAATTACAAATATTTCCACATGTCAAACCAGTGTACAATAGGGTGGTCCTTATTAATCAAAGCTCTCTTAAACCAAGTACAGATGGTAGCAATGAACTTCTCTTCCATGAAGATTTCTTGAAAAGGGAGGAAACTACATCTCACAGAAGTGCACATTTCTTCACGTGACACCAGACAAGGAATAAGGAACTTACACCAAATGTAACCGGAAACAAACCCAACAAAACAATAATAAATAAATAAAAATGTAAAAATCCCAGTGTTTGGATCACAACAATCCAAACCAGAAGGTAGATTGAGCTTATTTCCATTTCACACAGCCCTCATCACAAGCCGTTTCTCAAGATTCCGTGACATTTGCCTAGAGACTGACAAGCTTAGATTGGTCTTAACCTCTAGAGTCCCCTTTTCATATCACAGATGTTGCTGATTGGGGAGCAGAGTTCCTTTCCCCAAAGTCAGTGATTTTCAGGCTCTAGTGTCATCTACCACGGAGAGCGTAACTCCTCTCAGACAACAATGTTGTTTGTTATTTTTAATTAACAGAAAAATGTAGATAGGAATGGTTGAAATTGCATTGTATTCAAAACTTGAGAGTAAGGAGAGTCAGAGAAGCAATTCTATTTAAAGAACAGCCCAGAGGCTGGACCCATGGCTGCGTTTCTCTGACCCCAGCTGTATTATCTAAGCCTCTCGGGTAGTAAAAAACTGGGTTGGGGAATCTCCTGGGAACAAAGACTCCTTGGGATGTTCTGTATGACCAGGTGTTACTATTTAGGAAGAGTATATTTCAGATGTTTTAGCAAAATTGGTTCCACTTCTCCATTCAAGATTGGTGCTATTATGGTCCCGTGTAGTCCTTCAAGGTGAGGGATCAAAAGACACTAGGGTGTCACTCAGTTCACACCTTATCTCAAAACAGTGTTAAACCTAAATTGTATTTGAAAGGTGAAAATTCTGTTGTGAAGCCCTTAACACAAGGTCTGTGATTTCTACTGATAAAAAATATTCCATGATGTAAAAACTACCAGAGGCCATTTCTCTCTAGCCTAAATCTTTTATACTGCAGCTGAGAGTGTATTTCCTTTTGGTCTGTGCTCTGTAAAAGTGAGCAATATTCAAAATTGTTTAATGTATGGGTAAAAATTTTTTAAAGTCTCATCTCAAGCTTTTTCAAGATAATTACAGTAAAGATGGAAAATTTTTCTACTAATAGATTAAATGTGTTTATAACCTCAGATTAATTATAATCTTTTTCAAGATGACAAAAGTTTTATAGCATTTCATGAGGTAACAGTTGATTAGATTTTAAAAAGAAATGAAATAAAAGTGTTATATATAAGAACAATTCCCTTACTGCAATAATCATGATTCCACAATGACTTTTTTGGTGAGGGGGGGAGATTACCCAACTGATTTTTTTTTTTTAACTTATTGGAAAGTTGCAGAAGGCCTTGTGAAAACAGCCTCTAGTATTATTTTGAGAATGTGAGATATTTTGTTAAAGGTATATATATTACTTTACTTCAATACCTTGTACTATATTTCAGTATCCCAAAGAGTATACTGAATGTGTGGAAATAGATTTGAATCCAGGTCTTATCTTATCCAAAATAGATCATCAAATTCTAAGTTGACACAAAATCATGGGCAAGTGCCAAAAGAAGACTTCAGTCTTCCAATTTTCTTGTGGTGTTACGTGATAATATCTCAGTGAAATTTAGTTTTGACTGTGCATGCTCCCCATTACAGACTGGGCATTCCTTAGAAAATACTTGTATATGCTTTTAAGCTTGTTAATGAACCATCATAAAATTCAGTGCTATTTGTGTACTCTGTGGTATAAACTAACAGTAATTTCTATGCTGAGAAGACAGTGAATGATTTAGAACACGTATTGAAGTCTCAACACTATTGAAGAATGTCTGAAAATTGTCATAGAATATTAACATGGACTTTTAGAATCTTTGCTAAAAGCCATGTTTACCTTCAATTCAGATATTACACAAGTCTATAAGTATTTTATATTAATCTTGGTTTGTCTACTAGTCTATTATAATAAAGTTAAAATAGGAAGTGTCACATATCTGTCCATTAGAGGGAATTAATGAGAGTGCCCATGAGTGAGGAGAGAGAGAGTAGAGAGAGAATGATATTTTAATGGAAGAATCAGAGGAAGAAATGAAGGAAAAGGAAGAAGAGATCTAATTCTCCACCTAGATAATAGTAGGTCCCGAAAGTTGTAATTTGTCTAAAATCGTACATCTAGTAGGTGGTGGTAAGAGGGTTGGTATTCTGTTGTCTGATTCTGGGGGCCATAAGCTTCACTGTGCTCTAGTGAGCTAACAGGACATGAAGTCTATCCATCAATTATTAACTACCAAATAAGATATTTTAATCAGATCTTCTGATAAAAACCAAAGACCTGGACTTTCTCTATCTACAATCTCTGTCATCTTAGGAAGGAGTGGTAGATACATTACCAAAATACAAAAAGACATAAACTTCAAACATATATGTAAACATTTTTTTTTCTGGAAACTCTTATTTTTAAGTCCATTTTTTTTCTTTTCAACAGTACCACTTATTGAACTCCTTGATGATAACACCACTTTTGATATGAGAACAGGAGGTATTATCATTAAAGAAAAGTGTCATGCAAATTCCATTAGATTCTTTATTTTCTATTGCTATTATTCTGGAATTAATTGCTTGTTACCAAGAACCTCTCTTCCCAGATTCCTCTGAACAGATGAGACTTGTTGTTTAGATTTTCCCTCAGCAGAATGAACCTTCTTATCTTATACATGTCACAATTTTTATTACACATTTTAAAAAATGGTTGAAAAATGAGTACCACCTAGAAATGTATTCAGCATAGAGTGGGATAGTTAGTAAATATTTTTCAAATGAATAAATGAAAGTCACTGGCCTTTGACAAGACTCTTTAGGGGTAGTGGTGATGAGTAGATCACATAAAGACCGGTTGCATTATGGGGACATGGTACAAACTGTGTGAGTAGGCATGCTCTATTGACAACACCATTTCATGGAAAGATATGAAGGATAATACTGAGCAGCCTGAAGAAAATGGAGAAAACAAGAGTGACTTAAAAGAAAAAAACTGAGTTATCTTTTTTTTTTTTTTTTTTTGCGGTACGCAGGTCTCTCACTGTTGTGGCCTCTCCTGTTGCGGAGCACAGGCTCCGGACGCACAGGCTCAGTGGCCATGGCTCACGGGCCTAGGTGCTCCACGGCATGTGGGATCTTCCTGGATTGGGGCACGAACCCGTGTCCCCTGCACCGGCAGGCGGACTCTCAACCACTGCGCCACCAGGGAAGCCCTGAGTTATCATTTTGTTTCAAAGGGAGATAGGGAGTTTAAGAGGAAATTTTTTACTTTTTACAGTAGTTTTTGTAGTTTCAGAGTCCCTTTCTGTAGTCTTATTAAAACAAGTTGGCTGTGGTTAGAGCCTGTAGATTAGAACAATGTACACCAGAGGGTTGATGGCAGCAGTAATATCACCTTTATATGGTGGATTCTCTTGCTGTGTATCAAGGAATCATCACCCATTGACCCTTGAGTGCAGGAACTCGTATGTGATTAATCAAGGAAGCACTATCTTTGTTGAACTCTGGAGAAAAATTTCTGTACCCAGCAGGTGAATAACATATTAGGGAGCCTGACAGGCAGAGTGGCATATTCCTTCCTGACCTCAATTTCTCAAAGACACTGTGTAGTCTGTTTGTGGATGACACACTCAATGGGAAAAGCACCAGGCTAAGAAAAACAGCGAGGATCCTACCATAAACCTATGGTATAGGGACATAGTCATCTTCTCATTTAGTTAAAAAAGGAGGCTAGATTTCACTGGTATTTGAGAAAGAAGAAGGATAGACTAATTTGATTACCTGTTTTGAAAAGAACTGTGTCATCTACTAAGTCTTTTGTTGCCTGTTTGTATCTGTTTCGTTTACTACTATTGGAATTGCAAAAAAAAAAAAATCTGTTCTTAATCCTTTAGAGAGAAACCCTGGTTATTTTATTAGTTCTTCTCTATGGTTGAATGAGTGGTTATTTTTGAGGGGGAGCATGTTTATAGAGATTTAAGCATAATATATATTTGAGTTTATTTTTATTTTAAATTTAAAAGTTAAAACTGGGACAAAATTATGTGGGTTTTATTCCCCTAAACAGGCAATCCACTAATGCACAGTCAGTTTGAGTAGGTAGCTGAAAATGATGCTACTTAATTACTTCATGGACAACTAAGATGTTTCCTGAAGTTGGTTAAAAAAAATTCTCAGAAATCACTCTCATAAAGTCTCTCAAAATGAACAGGACAGTGGTATAGCATAATAGGTGTTCAATTATTAATCGGTCGATTGATATATATCTATTAAAAGGGGTAGAATCACTATTTATTGTCCTTATGCATCCAGTTGGTACAGGCTTCTTCAATTTTAAACTTTGGCTGAGTGATTGTATAAGCATTTTAAATGCTGGAGGTAGGTAACAGCATCGTCCTAACTCTTGAATCATATAGTTCGCCAATTAGTGTTTCTTCCTTACTGCTAAATTAAAACAGACAATAGGGGCTTCCCTGGTGGCGCAGTGGTTGAGAATCCGCCTGCCGATGCAGGGGACACGGGTTCATGCCCCGGTCTGGGAAGATCCCACATGCCGCAGAGCGGCTAGGCCCGTGAGCCATGGCCGCTGAGCCTGAGCATCCGGAGCCTGTGCTCTGCAGCAGGAGAGGCCACAACGGTGAGAGGCCCGCGTACTGCAAAAAAAAAAAAAAAAAAAAAAAAAAAAAACAGACAATAATTCTCAAGTAATTAAAAAAGTAGAAGCAACTTGCATAATCCTCTTTTCTTACCAAAACTTAAGCTGGAATAAGATTTCATTTAGAGAGCAATAAGAACAGAGACTGGTTGGCTAACAAGGGTCTCATCTATGAAATCATTGGTGCTTAGTTTATGAATGTTCTTAAATTTCAAGAGAAAGTCTTCCGTGAAATTCTACATATGTACAATGACTTTTCTGGGGCATGAAATTTTGTGTTGTATCTGAACTTTCTGCATATCCAGGTTTTGTTTTTCTTTTTGCGGTACATGGGCCTCTCACCGTTGTGGCCTCTCCCGTTGTGGAGCACAGGCTCCAGACGTGCAGGCTCAGTTGCCATGGCTCACGAGCCCAGCCGTTCTGCGGCATGTGGGATCTTCCCAGACCAGGGCACAAACCCATGTCCCCTGCATCAGCAGGCGGACTCTCAACCACTGTGCCACCAGGGAAGCCCTGCATATCCAGGTTTTAATCACTGATCTCCTTCCCATCCCAAAATGATAAAGATAACTAAAACTATTTAAATATTACTTGCTGAGAATTTCTGATTCATTAAAAATGTAATTGTTAATAGCATTTTAACCAATTTATCTCCTCTGTAATGAGAGACTAGGGAACTAGTTATATATATATATATTTTTCTTCCTTTTTTCCTCTGTAATGTTAGATCTCCACTGGAAAGAAAAGGACAACAGCTGGAACTTATAACTATTTGGAAACATCAACATTGTTGAAATTTACGCTCCCATGTGCAAATGTTATCAGACAATCAAAAAATGTGTACAAACAATAAAAGAGGAAAGCAATGTTATCAAAGGAGCATGATTCAGTTGGATGGGGCACAAAAATTTATACTTGTTCATTTTCAGAATAATATTATGAATCAATAAAATGAGACAGATTTGATTATACCAAGATTTTGCAAAAGAGTTTCTAACTCAGGGCTATGCATGGTCTATACTAGATGGCTGACTCTATGAAACATAAGTGGTTTTCCCCCACCACACTGTATAAGCAAGAGACGCTGAACTATAACATGAAACTGTGCCACTTGGCACACTTTCCCAGTGGATTTCAAGATTGTATTCTAACACGTATCTCCTGAACACTTGAGCCTGGTCTCTTAATAATGTGCTTCCAGCAGAGAGGTTGGACCAAGTCTTCTGCTGCTAATTTATATCCTGCTTATCTAAGAGAGATTGGTTAATCCAAGTATGGCACTTTGGGATGTGGGATTAGACTAATACTCCTTTAATATAGATAGCTTTTTTTTGTTTCTTTTGTTTTTTTTTGTTTTGTTTTGTTTTGCGGTGTGCGGGCCTCTCACTGTTGTGGCCTCTCCCGTTGCGGAGCACAGGCTCCGGACGTGCTGACTCAGCGGCCATGGCTCACGGGCCCAGCCGCTCCGTGGTATGTGGGATCTTCCCGGACCGGGGCATGAACCCATGTCCCCTGCATCGGCAGGTGGACTCTCAACCACTGCACCACCAGGGAAGCCCTAGATAGCTTTTTTATTTGTCTAGTTTTTTGCTTCCTCGGGGTTTTATCTGCCAAGCTAGCTTCTTTGTTAGCATTAGCTTGCTCCTCCAGCATAATCTAGTAGACATTGGTAAAAATGGATGAGACTTTAGTATCCATAAAGACCCTAAGGCTGCAAAATTTCATGGGAAGGTAGGTATAAAACTTAAATATCTCAAATATCTTCAAAACCTCCTTCCTAAAATAAACTTTATTTTTATTCATTGCATCCAGGCAGGAAGTTTGTCTTTAAGTCCAGGGAATGTTTTTTTTTTTTGTCTGGGGGTGGGTTGTTGTGAAGGGCAAGATGTATGTATTTTGTGCTTTTAACACATGGTTTAGAAATATCAGTACTCTCCAGATTTGAAAAAACCTCTAATTGTAGAGGTGTTGTGTAACAGTTGAAAGTATGCACAGTAGGATCAGATAGACCTGAATTCAAGGCTTGGCTCTGTATTTTGCAGGTATACAACTTTGTGAGTTACCTTCTCCCCTGCATCATGCTTCTCATGAATATATTGGAGATAATGAGTGTTATAGAAATTAAATAAGATGATATATGTAAAGTGATTAGTATAGTAAAGAAAGCACTTATCACAGTGGTCAGAATTTAGTAAATGTTAGCCATTATTTATATTATTATTATGATGATGATGTTAGATGCATCCCCAAACTTCACTGACAATAGTAAAATACTTGTTTTTCCATAGTCTCTATTTCTCCTTTCCAGAGAAAGTATCCAAACAGGCATCTTCTGGTCAGAGAGAAGTCACTAAATAGCATTCAGTGTGGATAGAAAGTGAAGTATGTGGTGAAACTGTCAAGCGTTAGTCTGACTTTTCCATAGACAGACTTCTGCAAGGATAAACACTGATGCATTCAAAAGGCACATAAAGATAAATAAAGGAGCAGAGGACTTGATAGAGAGGTAAGAGTAGAAAGATAAATCCTCCTTTATTTTAGAAGAAAAGTTATGTGAGCCACAGATAGGAAATTATTGCAAAGTACATGAAAACTGAAGCTTGTTTGCCAAATTCTCTGTTTTTTGTTGTTGCTTTTTTTTCTTCTGCAGAAAACAATGAAGTTACTGAAAATGCCTGAAGAATGACTGCATACATTGGTAGAGAAAGCAGTGGCTCTAGTTCATCATTTTCAGTGTTTACGTTAAAACAGCAAAATCACAGGGCAGCTCTTCTGTGATAGCACTTGCTACACTGTACTGCAATTTATGTTAACATGACTCTCTCACGAGTGCTACAAGCACAGGACCAGATCTTATTCATGTATCACCAATTCTGAGCACAGAATCAGTGCTCAAACAACCAGTTTGCTGCATTAATGCATCAATTTTGGTGAGTCCCAGATAAGGGCATTCATTTATCTCATTTGTTAACAAATTTGATTGCTTGTTGGATACTTCAAAATAGCATATGCTAAACTAAAACTTAAAAAAAAATCTAACTCAGTAGTTATCAAATGATTTTAACACGAGGACCTCCTTTAAGTGTCAAGAATTTTCATGAGTATTTGTACTCAAATTATCTCCTGATCGAGAAAATGCATGACCCAGCAGCTGCCAAAGGAGCTTCCACATCTATTCAAAACTGGTAGTATAACGGCTGTTTGTGGCAGCATCTCTGTTATAGCAGAACAGCTGAAGGCAGGTTATGAAAACATAATAAATGTCCACCCATAGTGGATTGGTTAAATAAATTATTCTACACTCACATAATGAAATACTTCACAATACTAAAAAAGAAGCTGGTAGATCAATATGTACTGATATAGAAAAATGTCCAAGCTATATTAAGAGAGAACATCAGATTGCACCATGGAACACAAAGTATAACTCCCTTTGTGTACAAAAAGCTACACAAAAAATCTATTGGGAAGAATATGGAAAAATTCTGGAAAAATGTACAATACCTTGAAATGACTGTGATAGGAAGGGGACATTTATTTTTTCACATTAATACCTATTGTATTGTTTGAATTTTCCCCAGACGAGCATGAATTATTTGTATTTTAAAAATCAAAATAGTGTGTATATGTCAATCCCTATCTCCCAGTTCATCCCACCTCCCCCTTTCCCCCCGTGGTATCCATACATTTGTCCTCTATGTCTGTGTCTTTATTTCTGCTTTGTAATTAAGGTTGTCTATACCAATTTTTCAGATTCCACATATATGTTTGTTTTTTTCTTTCTGACTTACTTCACTCTGTATGACTGTCTCTAGGATTGACATATATACAATGTTGATACTATGTATAAAATAGATAACTAACTAGATAGAACCTACTGTATGGCACAGGGAACTCTACTCAATGCTCTGTAATGACCTAAATGGGAAGGAAAACCCAAAAAGAGGGGGTATATGAATACATATAGCTGATTCACTTTGCTGTACAGTAGAAACTAACACAACATTGTAAAGCAACTATACTCCAATTAAAAAAAAAGCATGTCTTTATATGAATTATCTTTCTATTATGTATATATATATGCATACACACATGTGTGTGAGTGTGTGTTTGTGTGTGTGTGTTGTGTGTGATATATTTTTCCCCCTTTGCTTAACACCTATATGCTCTGCCAATGGCTGATGTCTGGTACATGCCTCCAGGTGAAAATCCTTTGCAATAATTCTGCAGTTCCCCCATCATTCTTTCATCACCATAATGAAAACCAGTCTTACACAGTTTCATAAACCTTTTACTTTTTTTCAGCAAACAAACAAACAAACCAGCAGTTTCTCAACTGTTTGCTAGCTGCACTATTCTTTACGATCAGGAAACATTACAGGAATCCCACTATTAGAATGGGTAAAAGCAGAAATCTTCTGATTGATTTCAGAATGAAGTTTCAAAACTCCCCTCCTCCCTTGTTCTGTGACAGCCTAAAGTAGGAGTGAGGGGTAGAAGTGTGGAAGGGAAAAGCCACAGAACACTTAATGTTCCAGGGAGCCCAGTGTCACTACCACAATCTGCGCTATTGGATCATTTGGTTGACTCAAGGTCAAACAAGCTACAGAAATAAGATTAGAATTCAGTTTAGCATATAATATATGTTTACAGTTTCTTTTTAACCTTATAGTAGCTCCATGTTGCAGAAAGTGCAGGAAACACACTTTGCCCGCCTTCACACTCACTTTCCCTGACAACTTCCATCCAGTGCCAGGCAGAGTGCCTTGTATTTATAGATAAACAAAAACTGTGCAGTTAATTAGTGATTGAATTAAATTGAATAGGTTAGATGACTTTCCCAAGACAACTCAGCAGGTAAATGACACGTGGGATCAATACCTGAAACCCCATTCCCAATTCAGACCTCTTACTATTATATCCTAATCATATTTTGCTTAAGTCATTTGTCACAAGGCATTTAACTTTAAATTCTATGTAATTTTGAATTCCTTTGTAGGTTATTGTTGATTTTTCAATTTCCTTTAAACTTAAGAAAAATAGTAAGCTATTAGACAATGTCCCCCCTTCATCTGCATCCCTACACTAATATCTATCTCAGCTCATTGTCTATTTTCTTCATAGTTCTTATCACAACTCAGAATGGCTTTGTCTTTTTTTTTTTTTTTTTTTTGCAGTACGCGGGCCTCTCACTGTTGTGGCCTCTCCCGTTGCAGAGCACAGGCTCCGGATGCGCAGGCTCAGTGGCCATGGCTCACGGGCCCAGCCGCTCTGCAGCATGTGGGATCTTCCCGGACCAGGGCACGAACCCGTGTCCCCTGCATCGGCAGGCAGACTCTCAACCACTGCGCCACCAGGGAAGCCCTGGCTTTGTCTTTTTACTTACTTCTTTTGAGTATGATTCTCTGACTAGAATGCAGTCTCTATTAGGAAAAAAACCTTGTCCCTGTTATTTATAGGGTCTCTATTTTCAACAATGGCTACATTATTGAATGTGGAATGGTTCAAAAAAGGTTACATTATTCAGAGAAGTCTTGCTGAAAACAACAATAAAAATTTCTATTAAGGTTTTCTTAAAAGCATCTAAGAGGCGATCTAAGACAGTAAGATCTACAGAATAAAATAGCAGAAAAACTGGCATTCTAGAAAAGCAAGTACAGCATAGAGTACTTAAGTTGCCTTTGACCAAAGGATATTTTGTATTCCATCAAATTAGACCTATAGCTTTGGTAGACTCGTCAAGGCATCTCCAAGTAAGGGAGTCTAAAAGGACATAATACTTAAATTAAGCTGGATCCCCAAAAGGTCCCAATCCTCAATGGACAAGTGAATCAATAGTAACTATGACTTTACCCTTCCATCCTGTGACATCACATCACAGAGCAGGTGAGAAAAGGAAGGAGGAAAATAACCTGTTTTAGAAAAGTTGTTGCTGATATTTTTTAAGGATTTGCAGCCTATACCATACCTACTTTGGGGGTCCTGGGTTCTTCAATCTATGCTCTTGATTTGTGATGGTTCTAGACAGTGCCACTAGGGGTCTGGCAGAAATTAACATGTATTCACCTGGAAGAAGTCACCTCCATGCTGGAGGTCAAGGAATCCTCATGAAAATCCCCATGACTAAGTATATTAATACATATAGCTGATTCACTTTACTGTACAGTAGAAACTAACACAACATTGTAAAGCAACTATACTCCAATTAAAAAAATAGCATGTCTTTATATGAATTATCCGTCTTTCTATTATATATATATATATATATATATATATATATATATATATATGCATACACACATGTGTGTGCGTGTGTGTTTGTGTGTGTGTGGTGTGTGTGATATATTTTTCCCCCTTTGCTTAACACCTATATGCTCTGCCTTTAAGTGCCTTTAAGAACTGTGAGTGAATACCAGGAGAAACATTATTCAGAAAGGATAAGTCTACAGACCTCAGATACTGGAATTATCTATCAGAGAGACTGAAACTACTACTGCCGCAATTAAGCAATTAAAAGGCAAGTTTGAAAATAGCTGCAGGAAACAAGAACTAAAAAAAGTGACATAGAAGGTTTGAAAAAAATGCCACTTTAAAATTTTTTCAGAAAACTTCAAAAATCGAGATTAAAATCCAACAGACAGATTTAACAGGACATAGAACACCACTGATGTCGATCAGAAAAATTATTCAGAACAAAGCATAGAGAAATGAAGGAAAATATAGAGGAAAAGATAAAGATATGTATCATAGAATGAAGGATTTTAGTATATGTTAGATTCCCAGACGGGAGTTGAGAGAGGATGAGACAGACATTACTTGGAGAGAAAAGAGTTGAGAAGTTTTCTCAACTGAATAAAGATACTAATCCAAAGGCTTGAGACACCCCCTATTGCCAGGCAGGATAAATAAAAGAGGCATACTACCTACATCACTGTGAGCCTGCAGACTGCAAAAAACACAGTGCCTGGAATATAGCAGTTGGTTAACAAGTAACTTTGGATAAAAGAACTAATTTGTACTTAACACTGAAGCCTTTGATGTTAGATTGCCTTATTCAGTCATATGACATAGGCTAGCTTACTTCAATTCTCCAAGCTTTAGGCTCCTCTTGTGTAAAAGAGGATAATAATAGTATTTACTTTATGATTGTAGAAAGGATTAAATAAGTACTTAAAGCATGTGATATAGTGCCTCACGTGGAAAACATGTAATAAATGTAATCTTCCTTAAAGTTGTTATAATACAAAAAACAGAGTAACTATTTGCATGATTTAGCATTTATAAAAGAAAATTTTCTTTATTTTCTAAGTTTGTCTCTACAACAGACACACTTTGCTGGTATAATCTTCTTGTCTGTGATTTTTTTTTTTTTTTTTTTGTGGTACGTGGGCCTCTCACTGTTGTGGCCTCTCCCGTTGCAGAGCACAGGCTCTGGACACGCAGGCTCAGCGGCCATGGCTCATGGGTCCAGCCGCTCCACGGCACGTGGGATCTTCCCGGACCGGGGCCCGAACCCACGTCCCCTGCATAGGCAGGTGGACTCTCAACCACTGCGCCACCTGGGAAGCCCCCTTGTCTGTGATTTTGAATTATTTTAGAAAAAATATTGGTGACTAAAATAATCTACAGTGTTTTGACACAGACTCAAAAAATGAATGATAACAATTAATATTGATATATTGTTTTACAAGTTCAAAGTGTTTTAATATACACCATTTCATGACTGATTTTCAACACTATCAGCTTCTGAAGAATGAGTAATTTCCTGTGGAATCTTAAATCACAAGCAAAACTAGCTGAAGTTAATTCTAAAAATAAGGATCAACTTCCATTAAAGTCAGAGCCCTATTAAAATCAATTCAAAAAAAGCCATGACTGTCTAATATTGTGACACATTGCCTAACCACTCCTCAAGATAATGACAGAACATTGGTCTCAGTGGTCCTCATGCAATATAGATTGAATATTGATGGACAGCAGAGTTGAAAAGACAATATCAAGGATAGCAGAGATGAGAGGAGATTTAACAGGGTGCAATTTAAAAGTGTGCTTCTACTCATGAGAGTGGTAGCAACAGCCACATTTCCATAATGACCATTAATTCAACAAACATTTATTTAGCACCAACTGTTTGCACCATATTGGTCAAGGATTTTTTAAACCTAGTATATACACAGCACACAATTTATTTTAATGTGCTTTTATTAGTTCAGTATAAATTATTTTGTAAGACCTGGTGACCAAAAGCAAAACGTACTAGCACAAAGACAATGTAAACTTCTAGGTTATTGCAGAGAAAATCATGGCCAATAGCAGTACATTCATTTGGTCTTCGCTGGGCATTTGTTATCATGTGGTTACCAAATAGGAGACGAAAAAGAAATAACCTGAGGATATTTTGGTGTACAATATGAGAAACACTGTGAGAGAAGACATTATGGAGACTAGCAAATAGAAGCAGTTCAGTTACCACCTTGCCACCCACCAAGGACTGCTTGTCACCTTTGAAATCAAGGCCAGAACAACTAAGAGAAATGAAATGGTTTCCTGCTTACTAGGTTTATTATATTAGGTCCCTTATAAAAGAGCCTGTGTCTGTTTTATTTCATTTAGATAGAAGAATAGTCAGACATGTCATTATATTACCTTTGAATTTGACCTTGTACTTGTCATATTTTATGGTAAAGAATAGGACTTTTTTCAGGAAAAAAAAATAAAATTCTTTCAAGTCAGACATTGAAACCTAATAGATTGTACTATTTAAACAGAAAACAAATTAAGATCGTTCTGGAGCCTTTTTTTTTTTTTTTTAATTAGCCACAAGTTCCTAAAGGACATTAGACAATTATAGAAACATATTGAGCTATGTGGTCTCAGACTTCAAGTTAACACTTATTTTCCTGGTTTCTGATGACCCTTCATTTTCTTTAGCAATAATTTTGGGGACCATTACATTTTGCTTCTGAGTAAATCTTTATATTTACTTAGCAGCAGCTCTAGATTAGAAAAGTAGAATTGTCTTCTTAGTTTTCTTCCACAGAACTGTCTTAATATAAATGTTTCAAGTCCTCTTTAGTTTTTATCTTAGTTATTAATTAGAGAAAGTTTTTCATTATTAACACATTATTAACTCATTTTCTAGTTATCCTAATTAACAAGCTTTCTCTAATACTAGAGCAGGCATTCCAGTTTCATTGAATCACATCTAAGGATTTTTCCTTGTCACCCTTTCCAAAATAGTGTTTGATAGTCTTACATATCAGGAAAAATTTCTATGTGTTTTCTCTAAATCACTCTTATGTTTATTCTTTCTTGTTGACACTTCATCTTCCTTTTCCCTTTTATTTAATTTACTTATCAACCAATTGTTATGAATAGATCAAATTTTCACCTTTCACAAATGTAGTACTATGACATCTTTTGAGCTCTCATTTCTATTTCAATTCAGAAAAATAGTTAGTTTAAAAACTATATTTTTATGCTAGGCTTATATTCACATGGCTTTATAATTTTCCAGTACTCACCCAAGCCCCCAAATCTGTACCTCACTAAAGAAAAATAGTGGGTTTTAAATAAATTTATAAGACCATCACTTATATATGGCCATATAATAAAAGAATATGTGAAAATAGTATTGATAAAATTTAATACTGCTCTTCAGGTGTAGCAGAAGAACAAAGGGATGGAATACTATATCCCCTTTTATATATTTATCACAAGATACCCAACTATAGGCAACATATGTAGAATTGACCACAACTTATTATCCTGTTGGACAACTGTAGAGGTTATGGTAGCAACTGGGTTATGACGTTTAAAATAAATAGGAAAAAGATAAAGTCATGTTTTTAATAAGCATTAGCAACCGATAGAGAAGATAATACATATCTGAAAATTATTTTTAAAACATCCTGTGCTTAAAGTGAGTGGATGTAATTGATAACTTGGTTGCTCCTTTTACCCTAATCTATTATGAGTTATATTATGAAGTAGCCTTTCTAAGTCACATTTTCAAGCATGTTAGTTATCATTGACACATGGTCACTTATTCTAAATGTTCAGCAGGTATGTGGACTGAATTATGTCCCCCTCAAATTCATATGTTGAAGCCCTAATCCTCAATGTAATTGTATTTGGAGATAGGGCCTTTGAAGAAGTAATTAATGTTAAATGAAGTCATAAGGGTGAGGTCTTACTCCATTAGGACTTCTGTCCTTATAAGAAGAGGAACAGGACTTCCGGGTAAGATGGCGGAAGAGTAAGATGCGGAGATCACCTTCCTCCCCACGGATACACCAGAAATACAGCTACACGTGGAACGACTCCTACAGAACACCTACTGAACGCTGGCAGAAGACCCCAGACCTCCCAAAAGGCAAGAAACTCCCCACATACCTGGGTAGGGCAAAGCAGAGAGATCCCCGCACAGAGGATCGGTGCCGAGCGGCACTCACCAGCCCGAGAGGCTTGTCTGCTCGCCTGCCAGGGCGGGCGGCGCTGGAAGCTGAGGCTCGGGCTTTGGTCAGAGCGCAGGAAGAGGACTGGGGCTGGCGGCGAGAACTCAGCCTGAAGGGGGCTAATGTGCCACAGCTAGCCGGGAGGGAGTCCGGGAAAACTCTGGAGCTGCCGAAGAGGCAAGAGACTTTTTCTTCCCTCTTGGTTTCCTGGTGCGCGAGGAGAGGGGATTAAGAGCGCTGCTTAAAGGGGCTCCACAGACGGGCGCGAGTCGCGACTGAAAGCACGGAGCCCACTGACGGGCGTGGGACGCTGGGGCTGCTGCTGCCGCTGCCAAGAAGCCTGTGTGCGAGCGCAGGTCACTGTCCACACCGCCCTTCCGGGAGCCTGTGCAGCCCGCCACTGCCAGGGTCCCGGGATCCAGGGGCGGCTTCCCTGGGAGAACGCACGGTGCGCCTCGGGTTGGTGCAACGTCACGCTGGCCTCTGCTGCTGCAGGCTCGCCCCACACTTCATGCCCCTCCCTCCCGCCCGGCCTGAGTGAGCCAGAGTCCCCGAAGAGGCTGCTCCTTTAACCCTGTCCTGTCTGAGCGAAGAACAGACGCCCTCCTGCGACCTACATGCAGAGGCGGGGCCAAATCCAAAGCTGAGACCCAGGAGCTGTGAGAACAAAGAAGAGAAAGGGAAACCTATTCCAGCAGCCTCAGAAGCAGCAGATTAAAGCTCCACAATCAACTTGATGTACGCTGCATCTGTGGAATACATGAATAGACAACAAATCATCCCAAATTGAGGAGCCAAGAGTCAGTGCTGTGCCGCTGAGGTGGGAGAGCCAACTTCAGAACACTGGTCCACAAGAGACCTCCCAGCTCCACATAATATCAAACGGCGAAAATCTTCCAGAGATCTCCATCTCAACAGCAGCACCCAGCTTCACTCAACGACCAGCAAGCTACAGTGCTGGACACCCTAAGCCAAACAACTAGCAAGACAGGAACACAACGCCACCCATTAGCAGAGAGGTGGCCTAAAATCAGAAAAAGTCCGCAGACACCCCAAAACACACCACGAGACGTGGACCTGCCCACCAGAAAGACAAGATCGAGCCTCATCCACCAGAACACAGGCACTAGTCCCCTCCACCAGGAAGCCTACACAACCCACTAAACCAACCTTAGCCACTGGGGACAGACACCGAAAACAACGGGAACTACGAACCTGCAGCCTGCAAAAAGGAGACCCCAAACACAGTAACATAAGCAAAATGAGAAGACAGAAAAACACACAGCAGGAGAAGGAGCAAGATAAAAACCCACCAGACCTAACAAATGAAGAGGTAATAGGCAGTCTACCTGAAAAAGAATTCAGAATAATGATGGTAAAGATGATCCAAGATTCTATTTCCAAGATCCAAAATCTTGGAAATAGAATAGACAAAATGCAAGAAACAGTTAACAAGGACCTAGAAGAATTAAAGATGAATCAAGCATCGATTAAAAACACAATAAATGAAATAAAAAATACTCTAGATGGGACCAATAGCAGAATAACTGAGGCAGAAGAACGGATAAGTGAGGTGGAAGATAAAATAGTGGAAATAACTGCTGCAGAGCAAAATAAAGAAAAAAGAATGAAAAGAACAGAGGATAGTCTCAGAGACCTCTGGGACAACATTAAATGCACCAACATTCGAATTATAGGGGTTCCAGAAGAAGAAGAGAAAAAGAAAGGGACTGAGAAAATATTTGAAGAGATTATAGTTGAAAACTTCCCTAATATGGGAAAGGAAATAGTTCATCAAGTCCAGGAGGCACAGAGAGTCCCATACAGAATAAATCCAAGGAGAAATACACCAAGACACATATTAATCAAACTGTCAAAAATTAAACACAAAGAAATCATATTAAAAGCAGCAAGGCAAAAACAACAAATAACACACAAGGGAATCCCCATCAGGATAACAGCTGATCTCTCAGCAGAAACTCTACAAGCCAGAAGGGAGTGGCAGGACATAATTAAAGTGATGAAGGAGAAAAACCTGCAACCAAGTCTACTCTACCCAGCAAGGATCTCATTCAGATTTGATGGAGAAATTAAAACGTTTACAGACAAGCAAAAGCTGAGAGAGTTCAGCACCACCAAACCAGCTTTACAACAAATGCTAAAGGAACTTCTCTAGGCAAGAAACACAACAGAAGGAAAAGACCTACAATAACGAACCCAAAGCAATTAAGAAAATGGGAATAGGAACATACATATCAATAATTACCTTAAATGTAAATGGACTAAATGCTCCCACCAAAAGACACAGATTGGCTGAATGGATACAAAAACAAGACCCATATATATGCTGTCTACAAGAGACCCACTTCAGACCTAGAGACACATACAGACTGAAAGTAAGGGGATGGAAAAAGATATTCCATGCAAATGGAAACCAAAAGAAAGCTGGAGTAGCAATTCTCATATCAGACAAAATAGACTTTAAAATAAAGACAACTAGAAGAGACAAAGAAGGACACTACATAATGATCAAGGGATCGATCCAAGAAGAAGATATAACAATTGTAAATATTTATGCACCCAACATAGGAGCACCTCAATACATAAGGCAAATACTAACAGCCATAAAAGGAGAAATCGACAGTAACACAATCATAGTAGGGGACTTTAACACCCCACTTTCAAAAATGGACAGATCATGCAAAATGAAAATAAATAAGGAAACACAAGCTTTAAATGATACATTAAACAAGATGGACTTAATTGATATTTATAGGACATTCCACCCCAAAACAACAGAATACACATTTTTCTCAAGTGCTCATGGAACATTCTCCAGGATAGACCATATCTTGGGTCACAAATCAAGCCTTGGTAAATTTAAGAAAATTGAAATTGTATCAAGTATCTTTTCCGACCACAATGCTATGAGACTAGATATCAATTACAGGAAAAGAGCTGTAAAAAATACAAACACATGGAGGCTAAACAATACACTACTTAATAACGAAGGGATCACTGAAGAAATCAAGAGGAAATTAAAAAAATACCTAGAAACAAATGACAATGGAGACACGACGACCCAAAACCTATGGGATGAAGCAAAAGCAGTTCTAAGAGGGAAGTTTATAGCAATACAATGCCACCTTAAGAAACAGGAAACATCTCGAATAAACAACCTAACCTTGCACCTAAAGCAATTAGAGAAAGAAGAACAAAAACATCCCAAAGTTAGCAGAAGGAAAGAAATCATAAAAATCAGATCAGAAATAAATGAAAAAGAAATGAAGGAAATGATAGCAAAGATCAATAAAACTAAAAGCTGGTTCTTTGAGAAGATAAACAAAATTGATAAGCCATTAGCCAGACTCATGAAGAAAAAAAGGGAGAAGACTCAAATCAATAGAATTAGAAATGAAAAAGGAGAAGTAACAACTGACACTGCAGAAATACAAAAGATCATGAGAGATTACTACAAGCAACTCTATGCCAATAAAATGGACAACCTGGAAGAAATGGATAAATTCTTAGAAATGCACAACCTGCCAAGACTGAGTCAGGAAGAAATAGAAAATATGAATAGACCAATCACAAGCACTGAAATTGAAACTGTGGTAAAAAATCTTCCAACAAACAAAAGCCCAGGACCAGATGGCTTCGCAGGCGAATTCTATCAAGCATTTAGAGAAGAGCTAACACCTATCCTTCTCAAACTCTTCCAAAATATAGAAGAGGGAGGAACACTCCCAAACTCATTCTATGAGGCCACCATCACCTAGATACCAAAACCAGACAAGGATGTCACAAAGAAAGAAAACAACAGGCCAATATCACTGATGAACATAGATGCAAAAATCCTCAACAAAATACTAGCAAACAGAATCCAACAGCACATTAAAAGGATCATACACCATGATCAAGTGGGATTTATTCCAGGAATGCAAGGATTCTTCAATATACGCAAATCAATCAACGTGATACACCATATTAACAAATTGAAGGAGAAAAACCATATGATCATCTCAATAGATGCAGAGAAAGCTTTCGACAAAATTCAACACCCATTTATGATAAAAACCCTGCAGAAAGTAGGTATAGAGGGAACTTTCCTCAACATAATAAAGGCCATATATGACAAACCCACAGCCAGCATCGTCCTCAATGGTGAAAAACTGAAACCATTTCCACTAAGATCAGGAACAAGACAAGGTTGCCCACTCTCACCACTCTTATTCAACCTAGTTTTGGAAGTTTTAGCCACAGCAATCAGAGAAGAAAAGGAAATAAAAGGAATCCAAATCGGAAAAGAAGAAGTAAAGCTGCCACTGTTTGCAGATGACATGATACTATACATAGAGAATCCTAAAGATGCTACCAGAAAACTACTAGAGCTAATCAATGAATTTGGTAAAGTTGCAGGATACAAAATTAATGCACAGAAATCTCTGGCATTCCTATATACTAATGATGAAAAATCTGAAAGTGAAATCAAGGAAACACTCCCATTTACCATTGCAACAAAAAGAATAAAATATCTAGGAATAAACCTACCTAAGGAGACAAAAGACCTGTATGCAGAAAATTATAAGACACTGATGAAAGAAATTAAAGATGATACAAATAGATGGAGAGATGTACCATGTTCTTGGATTGGAAGAATCAACATTGTGAAAATGACTCTACTACCCAAAGCAATCTACAGATTCAATGCAATCCCTATCAAACTACCACTGGCATTTTTTACAGAACTAGAACAAAAAATTTCACAATTTGTATGGAAACACAAAAGACCCCGGATAGCCAAAGCAATCTTGAGAACGAAAAATGGAGCTGGAGGACTCAGGCTCCCTGACTTCAGACTATACTACAAAGCTACAGTAATCAAGACAGTATGGTACTGGCACAAAAACAGAAAGATAGATCAATGGAACAGGATAGAAAGCCCAGAGATAAACCCACGCACATATGGTCACCTTATCTTTGATAAAGGAGGCAGGAATGTATAGTGGAGAAAGGACAGTCTCTTCAATAAGTGGTGCTGGGAAAACTGGATAGGGACATGTAAAAGTATGAGATTAGATCACTCCCTAACACCATACACAAGAATAAGCTCAAAATGGATTAAAGACCTAAATGTAAGGCCAGACACTATCAAACTCTTAGAGGAAAACATAAGCAGAACACTCTATGACATAAATCACAGCAATATCCTTTTTGACCCACCTCCTAGAGAAATGGAAATAAAGACAAAAATAAACACATGGGACCTAATGAAACTTAAAAGCTTTTGCACAGCAAAGGAAACCATAAACAAGACCAAAAGACAACCCTCAGAATGGGAGAAAATATTTGCAAATGAAGCAACTAACAGAGGATTAATCTCCAAAATTTATAAGCAGCTCATGCATCTCAATAACAAAAACACAAACATCCCAATCCAAAAATGGGCAGAAGACCTAAATAGACATTTCTGCACAGAAGATATACAGACTGCCAACAAACACATGAAAGGATGCTCAACATCTTTACTCATTAGAGAAATGCAAATCAAAACTACAATGAGATATCATCTCACACCAGTCAGAATGGCCATCATCAAGAAATCTAGAAACAATAAATGCTGGAGAGGGTGTGGAAAAAAGGGAACACTCTTGCACTGCTGGTGGGAATGTGAATTGGTACAGCCACTATGGAGAACGGTATGGAGGTTCCTTAAAAAACTACAAATAGAACTACCATATGACCCAGCAATCCCACTACTGGGCATATACCGTGAGAAAACCATAATTCAAAAAGAGTCATGTACCAAAATGTTCATAGCAGCCCTATTTACAATAGCCCGGAGATGGAAACAACTTAAGTGTCCATCATCGGATGAATGGGTAAAGAAGATGTGACACATATATACAATGGAATATTACTCAGCCATAAAAAGAAATGAAATTGAGCTATTTGTAATGCGGTGGATGGACCTAGAGTCTGTCATACAGAGTGAAGTAAGTCAGAAAGAGAAAGACAAATACTGTATGCTGACACATATATATGGAATTTAAGGAAAAAAATGTCATGAAGAACATAGGGGTAAGACAGGAATAAAGACACAGACCTACTAGAGAATGGACTTGAGGATATGGGGAGGGGGAAGGGTAAGCTGTGACAAAGCGAAAGAGCGGCATGGACATATATACACTACCAAACGTAAGGTAGATAGCTAGTGGGAAGCAGCTGCATAGCACAGGGAGATCAGCTCGGTGCTTTGTGACCGCCTGGAGGGGTGGGATAGGGAGGGTGGGAGAGAGACGCAAAAGGGAGGGGATATGGGAACATATGTATATGTATAACTGATTAAATTTGTTATAAAGCAAAAAATAAAAAAAAAAAAAGAAAAAAAGAAGAGGAACAGGCACCAGAGATCTCTCTCTTCCTACCACACAGAGGAAAAGCCGTGTGAGGACACAGTGAGGAAACCACCATCTGCAAGCCAGAAAGAGAGGTCTCTCCAGAAACCAACCCCACTGGTACTTTGATATTGGATTTTTAACTTTCAGAACTGTGAGAAAACAAATGTCTGTTGTTTAAGCCACCCAGTCTGAGGCATTTGTTATGACAACCCAAACAGGTTAATACAGAAGACATTCAAATATTTCAGATCACATATCAGTAAAATTAAAAAAAACACATAATGTATAGAATTATAGTGACAGTGGTGGAAACAGTACATTCTGATTTCACATCTGTTATAAACTTGTTATTATATACTACTCAAACCAAGAAATGCTTCATTATTTAAAGATTAATTTAAAACGCAAAAAATTATTAAACAGTAGGAAGAGGCACAGAGTGAAAAGTAAAAGTCTCCTTTCCTATCTCTTCAAACCTCCCCACACATTCTAGCCAGGAAGCTAACTTTAAGAGTTTCTTAAATATTTTCTGGTAATATTCTAGTCATACACATACATACACACACACACACACACGCCTCTATCATTTTTTATGCAAATAAGATTGTACTATACTTCAGCAACCTATTTTTTTTTTTGGCCACAGTGCGCAGCATGTGGGATCTTAGTTCCCCCACTGGGATTGAACCCATGTCCCCTGCAGTGGAAGCATGGAGTCTTAACCACTGGACCACCAGGGAAGTGCCCAGCAACTTTTAATCACCTAAAAACATATTTCCCAACATATAGTCCATATAGACCTTTCTCATTTTTAAGGGCCACGTAACATGCCACAGTATGAGTATGAGTATACCCTAATTTATCTGACCAGTTCCCAACTGATAGGCATTTTGGTAGTTTCTGTTTTCTGTGATAAACAAAGGTACAGTGTATATTCTTGCATATATCTTTGCACATTTATATAAGAATTTTCATAGAAAAAAATCTTAGAAATATAAATACTCAGTGAAAGGGTTTGTGCATTTTTGGTTTATTTTTAGTTTTGGTAGACATTGTTAAATTTCCCTTCAAAGATGTTGTACCAAAGTTCCTTCTCACAACAGAGTTTGCAGAGTCTGCTTTCCTATGCTTTGGTTAAGACTGGGTGATATAAAGCCTTTAGATTTTTTAGAGTATACCTTATAGTTGTTTTAATTTGCATTTTTTTAATTTTCAGAGAAGTTGATCACCTCTGACAAACTCTTCTCTGGAGCACTTGTTGTTGTTAGATAATGAAGAACATATCAATCGTGGTTGTTCAAATAACTACACACACACACACACACACACACACATTACCCCTCTCTCTCACACTGCTATGGAACACTCAGAACCTCAAAACCTTTTTTAGCAGTTGTGTCTTCACGTGAGATATTTCAATGGTACAGGATCAGGTCAATCACTTTGATCTACTACTGAAATCAAACCCTCTTGCACTGTTGGTGGGAATGGAAATTGATACAGCCACTATGGAGAACAGTATGAAAGTTCCTTTAAAAAACTAAAAATAGAACTACCATATGACCCAGCAATCCCACTACCCTGAGAAAGCCATAATTTAATGACACACGCTCCCCCTTGTTCATTGCTGCACTATTTACAATAGCCAGGACATGGAAGCAAACTAAGTGTCCATCAGCAGATGAATGGATAAAGATGTGGTACATTTATACAATGGAACATTACTTAGCCATAAAAAGGAATTAAATTGGGTCATTTGTAGAGAAGTGGATGGACCTAGAGCTTCTCATACAGAGTGAAGTAAGTCAGAAGGAGATAAAGAAATATCGTACATAAATGCATATATGTGGAATCTAGAAAAATGGTACAGAGAAACCTATTTACAGGGCAGGAATAGAGATGCAGATGTAGAGAACAGACGTGTGGGTGCAGGGACCAAGGGGGCTGCGATGAATTGGGAGACTGGGATTGACATATATACACTACCATGTGTAAAACAGATAGCTAGTGGGAACATGCTGTATAGAGCAGGGAGCTCAGCTCAGTGCTCTGTGGTGACCTAGATGGGTGGGATGGGTGGAGGGAGACCCAAGAGGGAAGGGATATATGTACACATATAGCCGATTCACTTTGTTGTACAGCAAAAACTAACACAACATTGTAAAGCAACTATACCCCAATTAAAAAAAAATCAAATCAAATCAAACTAAAAGAAATATTAAGAGTTGAGTTTTCAGTTTAACATAACTCCAGAGGAATAAGCTCTTTCTAAGTATCTAAGCTTTTCTCCAATATGGTTCAATAGAGACAGCTGGAGTGATGGATGGAAAGAGCAGATGTTGTGTGAATGAGAAAAATATTGGAAACTTGAGGACTTGTCTTCACTGCTGTATGCGCAAAGCTTAGGGCAGTGCCTGATTTGTTTTATGTGCCCAAGACAGACAGGCTAAATGAATACATGAACAACTGTAAATGCTAAACATGTAAGTAAAGTAATTAAAAAGTTATCTTGAAGAAAGAATCCTGGAAATTTTCCTTGATAAATAGAAACATCCCTGCACATACATTAGTTAGGTTTCTTATGGAAACGTTCAAGTTTTTTAATCACCAGACTAACAGAATGGGATCTCCCAACACATTTAATAAAATTTTTCATATTTCCCATTACTCCCAGAAATTCTGGGATCTTAAAGTAAGAAGAGTTATATCAACCCAGTTTTTTCCTGATTTTTTTTACCATTTATTTTTAGCAGATTTTCAGCTCAGACATTGGAACGATAGCCTTTAAATGAAATTTTATCTTTGATCAAATTTTTTTCCTGGTTTACCTCCTTTATTCACCTCTGTTTTTTTCCCCAGTGCCTCATAATGTCTTCCAGTCTTAAATAAAGTTGCTTTTTAAAGAGCAAATAACCTAGACAATGGCATGCAATTGAAAATAATTCACTTCTATCTCAAGCATGTGTGGGTCATCAGGCACACAATATGTCTAACAAGTGGTTAGCTCATAACAGCTACCCCTGTTGTGTGTTAGTCTGTAATGGACATTCAGATTGTTATTATTTTAAGCTTAAATAGCAATAGAAGTCTTGATAATGATGGGATATTGAAAAATCACACATGCTGAGTCTGGGTAATTTTCAAATTTCAATCAGACAAAAGAAAACAAAACCTGCATTATAGCTATGAATGCTGATGTGATTTGGTGTGAGAACTGAGGGAGTGATAACTGTTGGCGAACAGCAGAATAACTCCCTTGGAAAAATACCATATAATGATGACTATATAACTTATGCCATGGTATGCTGAGACTTATTTAGAACCTTAAAGCACAGAAGAGCTCAATTAGGCCAATACATGAGAAGAATATCTACAAAATTCTTTTATGTCAATAATTAGTGAAACACAGGAACAAATACTAAGGGAGAAAAACTAAACCACTGTTGGACAAAGAAATCATGACCAATGAAGGCCATGACCTTCCTTAGCACAAATCAGGCCAGACAACTTAATTGTTGTTTTTTATAGGATTACCAAATTGGTGGATAAAGGGGCATAAGTTATAAGAGTAGGACTGTAGGGAAATGTTTTGATGCAACCATCATTATTTGTTTACATTATTGGGTTATAAGTCCATTGTTGGAGTGTTTTGAAAAATAATTTACCACAACCACATGAGGTTTAATCTCAGGAAAGGAAGCATTTTTCAGTATTATAAAATTTATTCATAGAGAATAGCAAATTGATATATTTAAAGGAAATGATATGTTTATGTCAAAAGTTTCTGAAAAGGAGACAAAATTTCTGCATACGTTCTTCATGAAAACACTAAAAGGAATAGAAGACTATTTCTGGGACATGATAAAGAGGCACTACTGTAAAACGAAAAGCCTGTATTTAGTGGTGAAACCTAGCAATAAGATAAGGATCCACATTACCATCATTAATTTTGTTTTTATTTGGGGATTTCTGATTACGCAATATATCATGAAACAAAATATAAGGTCTAATTACTGGACAGTTATAATCCCCCCAAAGTTATATAAAATAAAAGATTATGCATATGACTTATAATTGCATTTATTATAAAGCTAGAAATATAACTAAAAGAAGAAAGCCTAGTCAAAACATCAATAAAAGATATCAGTAACCCAAGATATTCGTAAAATGAAATCTCTAAATCTTATATAAAGTTACAAATATAGCTGTAATCTATGTAAGTAAAATATATAAAGAAAATTAAGAACTTTATTGAGATCTTTAAGGATAAAGCATGATTCTGGAAGAGATGATTGAACCTCATTTATTAAATGTGTAATATAATTCCCACACTTATTTATATGTTCAGGTAAATGAAACAAAATAGGAGTTTTAGGGAGAGTTAAAACTTTTTTTTCTAACATAACACTCAATAGGAAAGAAGGCAAGACTCAAAGTAAATTTGAAACATCTATACCATCACCACCACCACCACTAGAGGACACATTGTAAACTTATCATAAGTAAATCTATGAATTTGGTATAAAAATAGCTGAATCAAACAGAATAAATAGCGCAGAAATAATTGTCATTATTTATAAAAATGTATAATAAAGGCAGTGTAAATCAGTACAATGGGGAGGAGGTGGCTTAGTCTAAAGGGTTATAGTTTAAAGACTTAGCCAATTGGAAAAGGCCATGTATTCCTCACCTTACATTTTATTCCAAACATTAAAATGAAAAAAGAAATACATTGTTAAGGTAGCAAAAATAGAAGTAAATAAAATAGATTTTGGGGGCTTCCCTGGTGGCGCAGTGGTTAAAATTCCACCTGCCAATGCACGGGGTACTGGTTCAATCCCTGGTCTGGGAAGATCCCACATGCTGCAGAGCAACTAAGCCCATGCACCACAACTGCTGAGCCTGTGCTCTAGAGCCCGTGAGCCACAACTACTGAGTCCATGTGCCACAACTACTGAAGCCCGCGAGCCACAACTACTGAGCCCGCATGTCACAACTACTGAAGCCTGTGCGCTTAGAGCTGGTTCTCTGCAACAAGAGAAGCCGCTGAAATGAGCAACCCATACACCATAACGAAATGCAGTCCCTGCTCGCTGCAACTAGAAGAAAACCTGCACACAGCAACGCAGACCCAACGCAGCCAAAAATATATATATAGATTTTTGGGGCTTCCCTGGTGGCGCAGTGGTTGAGAGTCCGCCTGCCGATGCAGGGGACAGGGGTTCGTGCCCCGGTCTGGGAAGATCCCACATGCCGCGGAGCGGCTGGGCCCGTGAGCCATGGCCGCTGAGCCTGCGCGTCTGGAGCCTGTGCTCCGCAACGGGAGAGGCCACAACAGTGAGAGGCCCGCGTACCACACACACACACACACACACACACACACACAAATATATATATATATTTTGGATAGAAAATAAATATGAATTCAAAAATGATTAAAAAGTAATCATAAAAATTCAGTACATTTAGTTTTATAAACATAAAAATACTTATAAAGGGTACCTCACTATTTTTAATAAAGGGTTAATATCTTTGTTATTAAAAAAACATATAAATTCATAAGTACTGGGTACAGAACACGAACAATTCACCAAAGAGGAAATACAACTAGTAAACAAACATATGGGAAAATGTTCAACTCATTAGTAGTCAAAGAAATGCAAATTCAACTTAGAGTGGGGAAAAAAAAGTTACAGTTTGTTTTCGTAGCTCAGTCTTATGAAAAAAGGAGGGAGTAGAAGCAGTTTGAGTCTTGGGATTTCTGTTTGTTAGGGAAGGTGTGAGATGTGAATTAGCAGGAGAAAACCATGTCACAGTGACCTGGGAGAAACCTCTCCCCCAGGTTTTCCTGGGAACAAGTGGCTGGGTGGTAGTGGGTGTGTGTGAAAGGAGAGAAGCGTGGATGGAAGATTCTGGGAAAGATGATATTTTCTTTAGCTAAGTTGAAGTAAATTTTAATAAACAGGTAGGAGTGGTATTAACAAATATGAAATATGGCATCTTTCAAAGATTACATCAGCAAAAAACTGAAAAATTAAATAAAATATTGTAGTGGTATGAACCTGGAATTTTACTACCTAAAATAACATTTATAATATTGCATTATAGGATGTTAACAAGCAGTTAGAGATGGTTAAAAGATTAGAGACTAATCTCAACCATTAAAATGCGTATGGTTTAGTGAGTACTATGCTTTGAGCATTGCAGGAAGCACTTTACAGGGATTCTTTAATTTAGTTCTCACAACGAGGTATATGTTGTTATTGTTCTTATTATTACCTCACTTTTACGTAAGGAAAAATTGAGTCTCAGGAAGGTTAAGAGACTTGTAAAGCTTACATTGCTGATACACATTGTAGGGAGCTACAGTTTGAACCTGGACATTCTGATGACAAAATCTGCTCACAATGACTGCGTTATACATAATGTGAAACACCATGCCATGAGATTGTATGCACATTATAATTTTGACTCTAGCAAGTGCACAAAAATTCAAAACATTAAAACGCTGAGAGGTGGTGTTAATGTGGTGGGATAGATAAGTCATCATTTTTCTCTTTTTGAAGTTTTTAAAAAGTAGGGCATGACACTTTAAAGTAAGATATTTTAAAAATGAAGAACTGTCAGGCAATTAAAAATATTTACAAATAACATCACAAATTTGTATCACAAACAGGAAGTGCTAATGATCAACATAGACTTAGGATGATGGTGAGTGTCACAAAGTCCCCTTCAGGAATCTCAGAGGTAATAAAAGACTGAGAATTTTCCAACCTAAACTGCTTCTGGGATAATACCTTTCCTGCTGTCTTAGTATAAGTACACACAAAACAGCATTCAGGCAATATCAGGATATGACATGATTTTACTAAAATAGGTGCTCATATAAGATTTCACAACTTTTGATACTGACAGTAGCTAGAGCATGAGGAAAGTGCTGATGATAATAGCACCATTTACTGAGCATTTATGGCATGCCAGACAACATACTGAATACTTTTCTTGCCTGTCAGCTCTCAGAGTAAACTTACAATATTATTATTATCTCTGTTTCATATATTTGCTGATGATTGATTTTTTCCTGAAGGCGTTATTTATCTCTTGGCTCCAGTTTGTTGTTTTTGATAAATGTAAGAGGTCATGAATTCATCTTCTGGACCAAACACTGTGCTACGGGTGTTGGCAACCCCTGCCTGAATGCACTGTGCCTCCAAAAGTCACAGCTCATGTTCAGTCTGGTTGGGTCTCATGAAGTGGCCAGCTAATTCCTAGGGTGTTCATCCTCTTCTGTCATGTAGAAGTACAGTAAACCTCACACCAAATCACAAACTATTGGGGGGTGGGTAATTGATAGGAGATAGTGAAAGGAGAGAACGAGAGAAGGAGGGGAGAAAGGTAGGGAGGGAAGGGAGGAAAGGAGATAGACTGGGGGAAAAAAGGAAGGGAGGGAGGGAGGGGGAGAGAGGAAGGAAGGGAGGGAGGGAAGAACGGAGGGGGAGGGAGGGAGGGAAGGGGAAGAAAAGGTGTGACTCTTCTTTTTTATTATATATATTTTTTATTTTTGGTTGCATTGGGTCTTTGTTGCCATGCGTGGGCTTTTCTCTAGTTGCGGCGAGCAGGGGCTACTCTTTGCTGTGGTGCACGGACTTCTCATTGTGGTGGCTTCTCTTGTTGCGGAGCACGGGCTCTAGGCGCACGGGCTCCAGTAGTTGTGGCACACGGGCTTAGTTGCTCCACAGCATGTGGGATCTTCCCGGACCAGGGCTCGAACCCGTGTCCCCTGCATTGGCAGGCTGATTCTTAACCACTGTGCCACCAGGGAAGCCCGAAAAGGTGTGACTCTTATTAACAAAGTTATAACATACAATACCATGAAATCACGACAGACAGTCAACCAAGTCAGGTATTTGGGAACAGTATAGTGTTTGGTCTGCCTCCATGAAGCAGGCTGGAAAAAATCCCAGAATTTCAGGCCATGAGGCAGTTTTTTCTTGGTTGGCAGTATTCTGCTGTTCCCATTCTCAGCGCTGAAAAAAGTGTGAAAGTAAAATTTACCCCACAGGCAGTTGGGAAAATGCCTAATGGTTCTCTGGAATAGGTTAGCAATAATCTAGTGTGTCCAGCTTCGGACTTCACAGTTTCGAACTGAACAAAATGGGATTTTCAAAACTTTGTAAACTGACTTCTCAAGGAAGGTTAAGGCTGTCTATATTATTCAGCCTAAGAAAAGAAAGAGAAAACAGGACCAATGCCCGAAATGGCAGGGGTCAATACACTGAAGAGTGAAAGCTGGTATTTATTGCTGTCTTGGTAATGATGTTGTTGTAGTATTAAAAATTGAATTAATTTATTTTATTGAACACAGTGAGCATAGGACCCAATAAGGATCTCTTTGTTCTAATTATCAGAGTGTGAAAGGATGTATTTTCTTGCTTTTAAAAATAGCGTCAAGGATAGCATTTGAAAAAAAAGATCATTAAGTCCAAGTGATGAAGCAGAGCTGAATTTATCCCTGAGGCCACCATTACATTATAGCATGAATCTAGTGCAAGCCTTCACAGAAGGAGGGGTCCCAAAATTTCATTTACTAAGGGATTGTTTTAAACAGTCAAGGAGTCCTCCAAGATAGGACACTTAGTAAACAATGTGAAACCATTTCAAGTACTGATATTCTTGCAACATTCCACTTTAACATTCTCTAATCTTAGGACCAGTGGTAGAATATTAGAAGCACCTAAAGATGACCATATTTTCTTTCTTTTTTTTTTTTTTGCAGTACGCGGGCCTCTCACTGTTGTGGCCTCTCCCGTTGCAGGGCATAGGCTCCGGACGCGCAGGCTCAGCGACCATGGCTCATGGGCCCAGCTGCTCCATGGCATGTGGGATCTTCCCGGACTGGGGCACGAACCCGTGTCCCTTGCATCAGCAGGCGGACTCTCAACCACTGTGCCACCAGGGAAGCCCCAAGATGATCATATTTTCAATGTTTGTAAGCAGTATCATGTTCTTTCCATTTGTATAAATGTTTCTGAAAACACAAATATTCAGCTGATACTTGTTGCTACAGTTAATTCATTTACAGCCTCTTAATTGATAAAATTCCTCTTCTTGTTTACACACATATATTATTATAGATGATCAGTTCCTGCTGCTGTTTGTTATCTCAAATACCTTTGAATAAAATTCAAAGCCCTTCATAATTTGGACCTGCTTAAGCACTAGCTTCATCTTTTGGCCTTTCAATGGTAAAATCTGATCATTTATCTTCAAGCAAACACCTATTCATCCTTTAATTTTGAGCTTGAATGATCTCCTATATAAACACTTCTTTGATTCCCTGAGCCAGACTTAAGTGGTCAATGTTGCTGCCATTATATTTTGTATATACTTGTAAAGACAGATATCAAACTGAATCTGCTCACAGGTACTCACATCTCAATTGACTACAAGCCTCCTGAGGACAGAGATAATATCTTGTTATCTTTGTGGACTGGGGACCTAGCATTATATCTGGAACAAAAACTCTATGATAACTGACCTCCCATGGAAATCCTAAAGCAGACAGACCACGACTGGTGGGAACGGTCTTCCACCCACCCCTGCTCTCAAGTGAGGGCTGACTAGAAAAAGGAGTATTCTCCACTCAGGAAGGGGGAGGCAAATGATGGGTCTCTATGTCTTCAGTACTCTCTCATATCATTTTTCTGCCAAGGGACCAATGAAATTAGTGCTGACTGATCAGGAAACACCTGCTGTGCTGGAATTCTCAATAAATTCCAGGATCCTAAATAGATATGTTAGTCAGTGTGTGTGTAAGCTAGAATGGGCCATTACTATCACAGCTGGGACCTGCGCATGTGTGAACTGCATGCCAGGATCCCCAGGGTTGGAGTGGATTGGGTGGACAGGCTTGTCTGAGTCATTTCATTAGTATCCCAGCAAGACAACTTTGCATTTTATGGGATTAAACATTTTTACCCTACTGTGTTATGTTGGGGCTTTGTTGTGTGTTTTAATAAGTGTTTTTGAATCAAGAACTGGATAAAAGGATGGGATAGGTTCATTAATCTCCGTACCTTAAGGAATGCACCTATCATCCTACTTTTTCTGACACTATACTTTCTCTCTCTCTCTCTCTATGTATGTAGTATGTATACATAATATGTATATTATATATGTCTACTTATACGTATGACTATATATGTTTGTATGTATATTCATGTATATTTAAAGGTGGTCATTGATGACTACTGTTGAATCTTTCTCATGCATGGTGTTACTGAATTTTAGGCTTATGTGATTTATCTTTGGACCTACTACATTTTCACATTATCAAATTTATTAAGTATAATCTTTGCTTCAGTTTATTGCTTCAGATTATCTGGATATGGCAAGATTCACATTCTGTCTCCTAAATCACTTGCTTTTTTTACCCCCAGTTTTGAATCTTCTATGATTTTGATGGCCCACTCTCCATGTCACCATCCAAACTCTTGATGAAAACAAATATTTGAAGTTAAGTAATGAGGTGCCACATCTATGTCACACCACTAGAAATCATCTTCAAGGCTGACATCAGTATATTCTTCTAGGTCTTTATTAATTAATCTATCTAATCTTTTAGACATGTAACTTATTTTTTCGATGTTGTGCATGAGAAGCAAGGCCTTTCTGTGGTCCCAGATACCTTACGCCTATTGTATTTCCCTGATGTACTTTCTAAGTGACATTGCTAAGGAAAAAATGCTGCAGTTTGCTTGTTCTTCATGAACCCCTAGGATTCCCTTGATCGCTGCTTTCCTTTTTACATTTTCACAACCCAAGTCTTTAAAAATATGTTTGGAATCGTGCCAGGATTTATGTGGAGCTCATTTGTCTGTCACTGAGGAAACTGAAGATTGAAACATTGTTTGGCATTTCCAGTTATAGGTTTTCAGCTCTCTCTATGGTCTTGCCTCCAGGCTCATCCAACTTAGGATTTTCAGAGGTCAACATTTTGAGAAGTGGGATCAGGAGCTATTTATTCTTTCCTCCTTGAAAAACTAAACCAGGTACAATTTTTTATTCATTTATTCAGTGTTTTCAATATTTACTGAGCATTTTCTAAAAGGTTCTGTACAGAGGTAAGAGTCGGTTACTACCACTTAGGTATTTATCAGGTATTGGATATGACAGTGGTTCTCAAAGTTTGATCTCCTATTTAGCAGCATCAGTATCAAGTGGAAATTGTTAGAAAGGTAAATTTTGGGGGCTTCACCTCATTACAGAGTCAGTAACTCTTGGAAGTTATGTTTCAGTAAGCCCCGTCCCCTTTTGTAATTATAGTGATGCATATCAAAGTTTGAGAACTATTGGAATAAAACACATATGTAAGGAAATAACTATAGTGTTATATTACCCTTGTTGTCAACATACTTCTGGAGAATAGAGGAGTGACCAACCAAACTAATATGGAAGTACATCATAAATCTGTGTGCCTTACTCATATGTACAGGTGGACCGGTATAGTTGGTTTCACAGGTTCCCTGATGGAAAGAAAATATCTCTTTATGTGCTTGTTGATGTACTTTATTTTAACAGAGGGCAAAATTTATTACTAAACCATCAGAAAATTTGTTACTGCTAAAATGTCTTTGAAATGAGTTGGGGTAACAAACAACAAACCAATCAATTAATTAATTAATCAAAGAACCATAAGCATAGGAAGCCAAAAGCTGTTGTGGTAACATACTGAAATTTATGCAAAGTAAATCATAATCAGTGAGTCCAGCAACAGATAAGCTTCCCAGGTTGTACAGGTGCTTGTAAATGGAGGCGAGTAGGGTACAAATGAGAAAAGCACACTTGACTGCACTGATACTCCTCTTTTGTATCTGCCCTCTTTGAGCTCCTTACATAAGGTGAGGCTTTGGCCTTGCCCAACACCTCTATATCTTACAGGGACATAGTTCTGGGCTCTGTGATGCACTAGCATTCTTTGAATAGTTTATGAAGACTTTTGCTCACTTTTTATTCTAAACAGAGTTTGACTTTATTCGTCTTTATTCTCAAATGATTCATTAATTGAAGTATTGTTGTAATGGATTTTCAGTTTTTTTTTTTAATTGATTGATGCAGAGTGTATAAGGTCTTACTGACATGGCAGATTTAAGGATGACCTACCATTTCACATGAACAATGAACAGGTTGTTTGTTTCACACTGGTGTGTTATCTAAGATCTTTATGCCACAGCTTACTACTGGGGGAAAAAGAGACCTCAGTGTTCTAGGCCTCTTATGCTGACCCTTCTCACATGACTGCCCTTTAGCTATACCTACACCAGATCTCCATTTCAGCACTTATTCCACTGTTCTTTGTTTATCTGTTTATATATGTGTAACCTCCATTAGAATTTGAGTATGCTGGGTTCTCTGTCCATTTCTATGTGCCCAGCAGTTAATACAATGCTTGAGAGATGATTTGTTCCATAAGTATTTATTGAATAAATGAATGAATGTTTGGATGATGTACTGCATGATTTTTCTTGTTCAAAATCATGTCATCCTTTCTGAAAAATAACCTCTATATTTCTTAGTAAGCAACTGCAGTAGAAACTATCACAGAAATTTAAGGCTATACCTTTATACCATATTTCAGGTTACTTCTTGCTTTTGATAGAACATTTCACTTATAAAGAACAAAAGTGATTAATTATGGAATACATATTCTATGCTGTGCTAAATGCTTTACATTTCACCTCTCACTTTATATTCAAAACAAGCAAGTGTTTATAAGTGATAATATTGGTAGACATGTTTAATATTTTTGATGGAAATATTAGTTTTGGGAATCTAGGTTTCATTCCACAAATTCATCCTTTTCATTTATACTTTTCCTTCCCCATTGTCCTACTCACCAACGTTTAATTGTCTTTCTCCAGCTCTAGATTATTTTTCTGCCTTATGTTATTTCAACCTAACTTGGTATATAAAAATAGAATTTGAGGAAATAGCTACCCCAATTTATGCAGAATACTAAGGTTTTAGCCCCCATGGTTGTGGTCCAAACAAACATAAAAGGGAGACGTGGTTGATTTTAGTTTCCTTAATTTGTTTAATGGTTCTGTGGGTGGTGGAGACCCTAAAGATGCTGCTTTTCCATTCAAGGCCAATATTAATGAAGTACAGAAAATGAAAACTTATTCTGCTTTACGGTAACATCTGCTTCACTTGGCTACATATGGCCCAAATAGATCAATTTTTAAAAGCACTTTATTAGCATACTGAAAATTCCCATTAAACATTAGACTAGAACCCACTAAGTCACGCACTATATTAAAAACTATCCTTATGAGACTTCATAGGATAGGTCTGATACATTTTCTCATCTCTAATATCAATGATTCTATTATAGTTAATATAACTCAATTCTTTTGGTATTTCCAAATGAAAATTTACTTCATAATGTCAAGTTTTTTTTTTTTTAAAGCACAAAGGGATAAAATCATATTTGATGAGGGATGAGATGATTTTAAGTGCTATAGGGTGCTCCTAAAAGAATTGGAAACATTCAAAATTTCTGAAGTATTTCTGCCCTTAGCATTCTAAGATAAGTCTTAACTATCTTCAGAGCTTAATACGTGAAAATTTTTTGAAGGGCAGAGTCTTCTGAGAATGAAACACACAAATATCTTTAGGATACCTATATTTAGTTGTACAAATGATGTTATGAATATAATAATTTTCATGTGGAAACAACAGCAATTATTTCAGTTTCTTTGATACACAATATGGTTTTAATGAATCACCTTGTTTAAAATTTTTTCTCAGATAAAGCAGACAAAAGCATTACCTCAGATAAAATTAAGATTATTTTCTGTTAACAACAAGCATTGTGCAATTTTGTGAAAGGCAAAAAAAAAAAATCCCTCCATCAATGATTTAATAATTTTGGATTTTATGAAATTTTATATCTCTTCTTTAAAATTCTGGGTCAGTGCCAAAGTTCAATTTCTACTATATCAGTTGTATTCCATAAAAAAGGTAAAAATCAATTAAAGTCATATATTATAGAAAAGCATGTAAATGTATGGAAACATTATTAAGTTAAAGCATTTTTTTGTTTTTTCTGGCAGTTCTCCTCCAAATTGTTTCCAAACCATTTTGTTTCACTGTAGAATAAAGGAAGCTGTGTGTTTTCTTTTTTTGGCAGATGAAGGTACAACTAATACAGAGAGGAACTTCTTTGGTAGTGTATGGGGTACTACAGAAACTGGCTAACTGATGACATCACCCTGTAAGGAAGAAACTCTCAAGGTCATTCCACTGGCTCTGGAAATCAGTACAAGCTGCTGTCCAGTTTTCAATACCTTGGAACCAAAAAGCTTAGAGATAATAAAAAATTAATAAATAAAAAATATCTAATCCCAATACCAAGGGTAGTCCTAGTGCTTCCTATAAGATTACAAGTGCTCCATGAAAATTAATGCTCAAGTTCAATGATGCCTTGTTTTATGTGACTTGTTTTTCTGCCATGGCTTTTCTGAGCCAAAGGGTTTTTTTCATGTCCATAGGAAATATAAATTGGTTTAGTCTAGCTTTCCTTTGCTCATGGAAATAAATGTTTACATGCCCTTTCAAATGAGCCAATCACTTCACAATAAGGTCATCCATTCAGATGAAGCAAGATTGCTTTTAGAAGCAGAACAATAGCCCTGTAGAGAGAGGCATGCATTTTGCCAGAAGTAGACTGTATCTGAACGCTTTGTGCAAAATCCTTTAACTCTAATTCAAACAAAAAACAACCTTGGAAATGTACATTGTGCCAAGTGGCTACTAGTCTCAGAAAACTAGTATGTGTGTGTGTGAGTGTGTGTGTGTGTACTTATACACACACATATATGTATTTTTAGGTATATGCAAATGTATAAGTATATATGTATATATATGCAATATGTACACACATTCTTTTTGGTCTCTTATATGTCTAATTTGACAGAAAAATAAACCTACATTTCTATCACCATATTTTAGCTGTCATTTGTCAAAAATGCATGCAGTTAAACATATTGTAGCATTTGCTTAAAGGGAAAAATTTAGGAATTTTCTATTTAGGAATTTTCCTTTGGTGAATCCTCAGAGAGAATTGTTTCAAGGTGAAAAAATAGTCCAAATTGCAAATATATTAAGGATAATTTTAATTCTGTTGCCAAATATTTTATTTATTGAATCCCCAAATATATACTTATGCATTCTCTCTCTCTCTCTCTGTCCCCATTTCTTTTTTTCTCTCTATGTATCACTATCTCTATCTGTCTGTCTCTCTTTAACAAACACACACACACTCTTACAATATTAATTTCCTTCTATTACTCCTTTTCACTTTATTCAGAGCAAAGGCCGACCATTTATTATATATCTATATATGTATATAAGTGTGTGTATATATATATACATATACAGTGTAACAATAAAAATATAGTGTAATATATATATATAGTGTAATAATGAAAATATATGAGTCAGATTTTCTCAGAGGGAGGAGGACATTTGTCTTGCAGGATATTTTTTGGTGATAGGGAAAGTTTTGTAAAAGAGTTATTCCTGAAAGGGTAGAAAAGTAAGAATGAGCTTCCCAAGATGGGCCTGTGATGTTCATGCATCAGGAAAGTACATTCAGTGGGGTAAAGGGATGCAAAATAATGGTTGGGGGGAAAGTGGAGGCATAGAGGTAATGAGCAGACTGCCAGCAGTTCAGTATACAGGAATGTAAAGTGTGAAGAAGAGACATTAAAAACAGATGTTGAAATCATTAGGGATCTAATGGTAAAGGTCTTTGTATGCCATTGATGTAATTTTGGCTTTATTTATACATGGCAGAGAGTCATTAAAAGATATTAAACAATGGATTGACATCTCCAGATGTACATTAGGTTGATCTCTCCAGCAGATGTATGGTGAATAGAAAGAAAGGGGGCAAGGAGATGTATTAAGGTCCTAACTATGGAAGTGGGCAACTGAGGTGGAGATAACTAACCTTTTTGAGAGATATTAAGGACACAAAACTACTAAGACTTGGTAAATGATAAGATAGATATGGGAAAGGAAGAACAAGCTAAAAATTATTATCTGGTTACAGGCTTGTTCAAGTATATGGGAATTGGTGACGCCAAGATAAGATAAGAGATATATGAGGAAAAACAAGGTTGGCAAGAAGGATCACTAGACATTTGAATTTGACTGTAAGATGATCAGTTGACATCATATGGCCCTAGAATTCAGGAGAAAATTAATGGTAAGGGAATGTATAAGTCGTAAGTATTCAGAAGGTGGTTAAGATCATCTCAGGAAAACATGTAGCATAGAAAGAGAATAGAGCTTAAGATAAACCTCTTGGGGGTGAAATAACACATAAAGGTAGATATGAGAAGAGGAGAGCTAGAAATAATCAAAGAAATAGAAGGAAGAAGACAGTCTTATAGAATGCAATGGGTAGGAGACTTTGAAAAATGATAAATTTGAAAAGAAGTAACTAAAGTTCATTAGAGAGTCTAAAAATATACATAAAGCTCAACTTTAAACATTAAGGCATTTTATATTATTTTATTTTAAAGGAAGGTTAGTTGAATCTACAGTCCAAGTGTGAAATTCAGGTTAATACAAAATATTTCTATGTTAAATCAGAGGCTAGAGAGTTTAAGAGGCTGACAGAGAAATATCTTCTTGGTGTTTATTAAAGAGTATGTGATCCTGGGCTAGTGAAAAGCATAGTGACAGCAACAGTTAAGCAAGAAAACTAAGTAGAAAACCTAATATCTGTATAAAATAAGTGTTGCATTTAATTTTACAATCTTTTGTTTTATTACTCTCTGGTGACAGTTGTTTTGTAGGATTTCTGGCATGTTCCTATGAATATTTGTTCACTGAACCTGCTTCTTGAATAAACGTGATTTTAAAAAGAACAGATCCTGCAGAATTAGATTTACTGTTTCTTTGTCTGGAGCCATATTTATCATGTCCAGATGAGTTCCCTAATAAAGAGCTTATGAAGAGATGGGGATGTATGAGATTCCTTCTAACTGCATGACTTACTCTTAAACATTACTGTAGTAATCAGTTCATTGGTTTTTCAAAAGTGGGGAAACACAGGAAGTTTATGGTTACTAAAAGGGCCAGTCTCTAAAGATTTTCATAAGAAAGGTGTGAGAATATCTGTTGAGAAGCAATATAGGACCACTATTCAGAAGATAAGGAAATTCACTGGAGTAGTAGAGAATACAAAGAAACTATGATTCTTCAAGAACATGTGGGGAGTCACTTTCATATACATTAATAGGCACAGTTAGCTTTTAAAACAATTATTTGAGATAGTTTACCTCATTTGCCAATGAAGAAACCAAACCTTGGGAAAATCAGGCAATGTGTTGAAAATCAGATGATAATCAGTTAATCAGTGATAGAAATGCCATTCAAAGTTAAAGGACTTAATGTCAGTGGTATGATTTAAAATCAAACAGATTTCAAGTAAGGTTGAGTAAGTGCAAAAATTCAATCAGGGCAGTAAAATGTAGATGTTGTAATCATGCTGTAGATATTGTGGTCATCAAATGAAGATTGTCCATTATTGTTCCCAACCAATATTACTAGATAATTGAGTGTCATGAAGAGATTTGTTTTATGTCACAGAGCTGGATTCTCTCACTTCCTTTGATTTTCTTTAGTCTTGATAGAAATAAACATAACATAAATGGAGATAACCACTGTGATGTAAAGAGGGAGGGTGGCATATAAAACGAATTGTTTATATCCAGTTTGAAGGTGAGTGTAAGTTATTTATTATATATGGACAGAAGTGCAAATAAAAATAATGTTCATAAATTCCATTAATTACTTTTCCTATACTTGTTAACAACTTTTCACCTCCTGTCTACTTTCTATGTCACCAGTCTGCTTTTGTTGCCACCTTGGTTCAGTGTGACTCACTGTCTAAACCACCACTTTATCTTCCAATTCATGGTTTGCTGCCTCCTTTCTGTCTTGACCCTGTTTGACTGAGCTCACACAAATGGACTTTCTGTTGAAAGTTTGTACCCCTCTTGGTAGAATGTCTCAGTGGGAAGCCCAGTTAGTCTTGGTCCAGTGTTCTTCCACCTGAGCTCCAGCATGAGGTGAATCAGTTGCCAGGTAGAATGGAGAAAAAAATAGAAGCAGATAAATGCAGGGAATAATTGGTTATCTCAATCCAAGTCTTAGATGAGTCACAGATGTAAAATATTTATTACCAGCATTCTATTGTTCCTAACTCTTCAAAGATATTACTGGTTGTGAAGAATTCTGGTGACTGATTACAAAAGTACTGCTTAGAATTTTGCAGTTCTTACCAATTGTTTTACTCTTCTTTTTTTCATAGTAATAAAGGTAATAAAAAATATAATTTTAACCTTTTGAGAACTCAATTTTTTTACCACTTTTCTTGTTAAAAAGTATTGGCTCTGAACAGCAGAGTTAAACATCCATATCTGCCAGTTTATTGTCCTGCACTTGGATCCATCACATTAAAAATGGTCAATTTTCTATCTTTAACATGTTTTGTGTCTTTATTCTTTTGTGTCTCCACTTAGAGAGTGAATAAGTTCAATTTTGGTTTCAGAGAAGACCCATGAAGAGCAACACTTGGAAGATGGAAATAGGTCAAAATACAAATGATGGGCTTCTGCTCTAGTTTAAATAAAAGAAGGCATGATCATGGACGAAGGCAAAACCATAAAAAAATAAAAATAGAAAATTTCAAGTCTCATTCTTTCTTTGTCCTACAGTCTGGCTTTCTGATGGTTTTTAGAGTGGTGAGAGGTAAGGGGAAGCGTGAGAGGAAAAAGAAAGTTGAAATAAATAGATGATTTAAAACCAAAACACAGCAGAAAAAAATAAAACAAAAACTTAGCAGAGATAAGTGCTGAGGAATGACATGTCCTCTACAGATACAGAATGTATAGATTATTCACCCTCAAAAAGAAACAGAAGTCTGTCAATAACATTAAATGCTCTTAAGAAAGTCATTTGTAATGCAGTTTAATTGAAGTTTATAATTTCATATTAGAATAGGAATGCATAATAAGGAGATATTTATAGAGGTGTCTGAGGAAAATACCATGGTATAAGTATTTGTAGGCTTCCACTATTCCATTCCATTCCTCAGTACAATATACAGGCATTAATATATCTTCCAATATGTATTTCAAAAAATCTCTTAACTTGGAAAGTAAAAGTTACTTCTCTGAAAAGGGAAAAATAAAATGCAATTCTTCTTCAACATTGTTGCTACACAGAGATAACATTTAAATGAGTTATTAATTGGTTAGCAGTGTACCAGATGACTTTGTCATTTATTTCACCAAATGAACCAATGGTTTAGGTCTAGGTTAACATAGCTTTGAGGTCTCTCTGGTGACTGCTCCTTAGTGAGAATTCTACCTCGTTGGTAGTCCTGCACACCCAGAGGGAGGGTAATTCTGCATTAGAACACATTTTTTTTTAAATTGTCAAACTTTATGGAAAATTTGTTATGTATAGACATCTCTAGAGAAAAAAATTATTCAGCTGGATTATCATAGGATTGACTCATCAATAGCCTTATTTGAATAATGACCAAGTTACCCTTTAGCATGCTTGACTGTAGCAAGGGGATTATTGAAATATCACAGAAAGCCTCTTTTTCTAAGATTAAATCAAAGTTTCCTACTCTTGATATTTATGGCTGTCAGGAATACTACACATCACTAAATTTTGTCTTCTTATGTATTTTTTTCTTCAGATCAATAATTATATCCAAACACTTAAATGATTTAGGATATTTATTTTGCTTAATAAATCTTTACTGGGACTTCCCTGGTGGTGCAGTGGTTAAGAATCTGCCTGCCAATGCAGGGGACATGGGTTCAATCCCTGGTCCAGGAAGATCCCACATGCCGTGGAGCAACGAAGCCCATGCACCAAAACTATTGAGCCTGCGCTCTAGAGTCCGTGAGCCACAACTACTGGGCCCGCGCATCACAACTACTGAAGCCCACATGCCTAGAGCTCGTGCTCTGCAACAAGAGAAGCCACCACAATGAGAAGCCCACGCACCGCAACAAAAAGCAGCCCCCGCTTGTGGTAATGGAAGAAGGCCCGTGTGCAGCAACGAAGATCCAATGCAGACAAAAATAAATAAATACATTTATTTTTAAAATATATTAAAAAAATCTTTACCAATATATAAATACATGCAGCAAGTATATACATGCTGATAAATGAAAGAAGAATTAATTACAGTGAATACAATAAAGTAATATATATGTGTATTTGGAATAATCTAATAAGAAAAGTGGTGGAAAAGTCCTATAGGTTGATAATCCCATAACATAACAGGGTTACAATGATTGAAAAGCAGGAAACAACCTGTATATTTAAGATGTTAGGATAGGTTAAGTAAATTTGGTATATCCACTTAAAGGAATATTACTTGATAATTTGAGAAGAGATTTTTAGTAACGTGGAAAATGTTTTATATTTAAATAAATTGTAAGGAGATGTAACAAAATATTAGCCATATGTAATTTTTTGAGTGATCAAAGGATACACATTTTTCTCTCTCTTCTTTTAGTTAAAAAATAGTATGGACAAATACAAGGAATATAAATTCTAAGAGGGCAGGTACTTTTTAACTTCTACTGATCGCTATTCTATTCCCTGCAAAAAATGAAAAGTATATTTTATATAATTTGAAATTAGTTTCCACTTAAAAAATTTACAGCATAAATTTGGAGACCCTTATTTTCTGGGTTCATGAAGAAGTTAGCATAATGATAAGAGGAAAATGTAATCCTATCTGATGGCTAAAGTTTGGTTGCATTCTTGGTTCTAAGCTTCCTGATAGTCAAAAAAAAAAAAAAAAACAAAATCAAAAAGGCAGCTGCAAAAGTTATAAGATTATTCTTGAACATAATGAAAATAATTATTTGGGAAAAGCAAGGATTTACTCAGTTCTTAGTTTTGAAAAATCTTCTCATGTGATACTTCATAGAGAGGGGGGACACAAAATGACATAATGAAAAAAATCATGCTCAAAAACGTTTTCTATATTAAATGTCAAGGTAAGATTCCTATGGCATTTTACTATAGGAATACTTAATGAAAACCTAGGACACCATACCAAAGTACTTTGGAGAAAGCAATCCTGTGGAGGGCCGAAAGAGTACCATTTAATGTTTAGCTTCTTGGGCTTCCTCAATCCAGACATAGTGTCTATTAAACCTTGAAGGAAGAATAGACTCTACATCATTAACTAAACATAAACCAGGAGGACCGTGGGCTTTCCAGGAATGGAGGGCAGCAGTAATAGGGAATTTGGTGCTTAAAAAAAACCCTGTGAACTCTACTAGAGCAGGGAATTATTGTAGGGGAGGCAGGAAAAAGTTCTAAAGCTAGGTAGAGGTCTTCATGGGGTTGTTTCTTAATAGATGTTCTTTGAGGGAAGAAAAATCCTCAATTGCTTTGTGTTCATTCCAATGCCTTGCATAAAATAGGTGATTAATAAATGTTGATTCCATAAAAAATCAGGGAATAGAAAGTGTTTATATCTTTTGAACTTCTAAAGGAAGTTTCTATTTTACTCTCGGGTTCCTGAAGTAGAAAATCAGATTGACAGGGCAGATTGCTCATTTTTCTTACTAAGAAGGTAGAAATTAATACTGATTTACTTATTCACTCAACAAACATTTATTGAGTGTCTCTAATGTACCAGTCTTTTTTGTGATACAGTGATTTATAACATAGAGTCTTTGTCCTTAGGGAGCACATAACCACAGACTTCTTCAAGGCTTTGGGCCACCCTGTGTAGAATCAACGAAGTCCTTGGCAAGAACTCTGATATGATTTGCAAATTTAAAGTACTGAAAATAAGGCAAAAGTGCTAGCAGAACCATCTTTTCTCAGCAAGAGTGTAGTCCAAACCCCAGTCAGGGTAAGTTTGCATATTACTGAGAGACTACTTTTGTAAAAAGCACATCAGAGTATCCCAAATGGCATCATAATATTTGCACTCAACAGTCTTCAAAATGGCAGCTTAGAGACTTTGAAATCAATGGAACTCCACTCAGAGGGAACAATACACACTGTGAAAATGTAACCCAGTGCATCATCTAATGAATGATCCCTCACAGAATAAAGATACATTTGAGTTGTCATTGTGATTTGTTGGCTTTCTTTCCTTTTTCTCTCTCTCTCTTTTTTTTAAAATGAAACTAAAGGGAAAACAAGATAAAGCAACTAACATTGCTTAACAGTGAAAAATTAGATCTTCCTTTTTTCTTTTTTTTTTCTTTTCCTCTTGTCATTTGCATTCCTCTTTTATCCATACATTTACTACTCAATTTTTCCTTGTAGATATTAAGTAAGTTGACTTTCTCCTCAGGGTGCATTAAAATGTTTTTGGAATGCTTTGGGCAAAATATTTTTTCCTTACATTATATCTAGATTGAAGAGTGAATATGAAATATAAGGGATGCTAACTTGTTTTATTGGACACACTAGCTATGTATTTTCTTTTTTCCGTTATTTGTTCCTTTGTTCCTTCCCTCTTTCCTTTCTTCTTTTCTTCCTTCTTTCCTTTCTTTTTTTTTCTAATTAATTTTTATTGGAGTATAGTTGCTTTACAATGTATTAGCTTATACTGTACAGCAAAGTGTTTCCTTCCTTTTAATAAATACTTATAGATTCCTTTCCCAGGTTCTGGAAGTATAGTCATAAAAAAGATAGATATGATTTCTGTTCTCATGAAATTTGCACTTAACTTGGAATAGACAGAAAGTAAGCACACTTACAAAAAAATAGTAAGCATAATGCAGAAAATAAAACTGGACAAAAGTATAAAGAATGATTTGGATAAGCAAGATACTACATCATATTTGTGGTTGGGAAAATTCTCTTTGATGAAATAATACTAAAACTGACAACTGTATGACACCTGAAAAGAAAACAAAGTTCCAACACAAGAAACAGCCAGTTCAAAGGCCCTGTTTGATTTGTTCAAGGAATAGTAAAATAGCTTTTGTGAGGGAAGTTAATAGCATGAAAGGAAAGCATGGAAGGAGGGAAAATGGGAGAACTAGAAAAAGAGTAGATGATACAGCATCTTGGAGGCCTTGTTGAATGTCAAGTTTTTATTCAAATAAAAAGTAATTAGAGAGTTTTTAAGTTAAGATGTGACACAATTTGATCATTACTATAAAATAATTATACTGGAAGCTGTGTTAAGAAAGGATTGTTACCCACTGTAGTAGTGAGGGATGGCTATGAAGATAAATTCTGGATAAATTGTTGAAGTAGAGCTAAAAGGACTTGCTGATGTATTGGATGTTGGAAGGATGAGGGAAATCGAGGAATATAGCAAGACATACATTTTTGGCTGGAGAAATTGAAGGTGCTTTCTCTCACTGAGTGTGGAAGACTATGAGAGAAACAGGTTGGGAGTAAGGGGATTTAGTGGGTAGACAAAAAGTTCTGCTTAGGATGTTCAGTCTGAGATTCCTATTGGATATTTAGGTAGAGATGATAAGTATGCAGTTGGATATACAATGCTGGAGCTCAGGGGCAAGTTAAAGGCTGAAAATAAAAAACTTAATGATAAGCTCCATGAGGCATTTTCTCATCCTTCCTCCTATACACCACTTGGGGTGGTGATATACTTGCACTCTTTCTCATCTTCTCCCTCTTATGGTTAGTGGCAGAGGATTGCAGAAAACATTGGGAATACAGCTTAAAGCTTCATAACCAAACAAAATAATTTGTACCTTCTAAAGACCATGACTTGATGAGTGTCATGTTTATTAGTGACTAGATTTAGCTATTCACACAGCAGAAATCACTTGTGAATTCCCCAAAGAGTTCCTTCTACACCTCCTGGGAACTTATACCCAGATCTCTGAGACATCCGTAATGTAGTGGAAAAAGAATGGGCAGAGCAATTATGAGTCTTCAGTAAACACTTAAACAAGATCCAGGAACAAATTTAGTCTAAAAGATGTAACTTCCTAACTCACCCTTTCTCCCACATATACACATCTTATAAAAATATCTTCAGTTTATTAGGAATTTCATTTATGAATTGGTTCATATAGTAGAATAATCTATATATAGAAATGGTATATGGAGTTCCTCTTTGAAAGTGTAACCAGAAATGTATTTTATTTTCTAAAGGGTCATCACTTTTCCCAGAGTGGAGGACACAAAATGAATAAATGAACGAATAAAATGTAAGATAGAAATGGCTATTATTGAAATATAGGATTTAAATCAAAACTTGAAGTTCCTTCTCATTTGAAGAACATAGGTAACCAAAGATGGGCTGGAACTATAGACTGTAAGCTCTGTGTGGAAAGAGCCTTTCCTGTCTTGTTTATTGCTCTATCTCTAGTCAACCTTCTAGCACAGTGCATTATAATTACAGATGCTCAATAAATATATCAGGAATAAAGAAATCAAGAGTAAGTATTAAGCTAATACAACCTTTAAAAAAATTTTTTTTTAAGATGTTGGGGGTAGGAGTTTATTAATTAATTAATTTATTTTTAGCTGTGTTGGGTCTTCGTTTCTGTGCGAGGGCTTTCTCTAGTTGTGGCAAGCGGGGGCCACTCTTCATCGTGGTGCGCCGGCCTCTCACTATCACGGCCTCTCCCGTTGCGGAGCACAGGCTCCGGACGCGCAGGCTCAGCGGCCATGGTTCATGGGCCCAGCCGCTCCGCGGCACGCGGGATCCTCCCGGACCGGGGCATGAACCCGCGTCCCCTGCATCGGCAGGCAGACTCTCAACCACTGCGCCACCAGGGAAGCCCCCGGGAAGCCCCCAATACAACAATTTTTAAAGCCTACTTATTTGTTGTTTGTAGTTAAGAAACTATGCTTAAGTGTGATCTGGCCTCCATTTGTATGTGTTGGCTTCCCCCTGCCTCCCCAACCTTCCAGTTTGTTTTTCATCTTTTTGGGAGAACCAAAGGCCCCTCCTCATCAGGGCTTTTAAATACACTATTTTCCTTTCCTTGAATTCTTTTCTCTCTTCCTGCTCCTCCATCCTCTTCCTCTAATTAATTAATTCCTGCCCATTTTTCAGATTTCAGCTCAAGTATCACTTCTTCTGGGGGCTCTTCTTTTTTTTTGTTGTTGTACGCGGGCCTCTCACTGTTGTGGCCTCTCCCGTTGCACAGCACAGGCTCCAGACACGCAGGCTCAGCGGCCATGGCTCACAGGCCTAGCCACTATGCGGCATGTGGGATCTTCCCAGACCGGGGCACAAACACGCGTCCCCTGCACTGGCAGGTGGACTCTCAACCACTGTGCCACCAGGGAAGCCCTGGGGGCTCTTCTTGATCACACTGAGCAGATCTCCCTCCTATCATCTGATAATTCTCCTGTGTAGCACTTATTTAAATTTCTAATTATATACTTGTATAGTTGTTCAGTAATATCATACTTTCCCATTATAATTTAAGCAGGTCTGTTTTGCTCACTGTTGTATCCAGGCAAGGACAACCATAGGTGCTTAATAGAAATCAAATGTCTTCATGATTCTTAAAGTGACAAGAATTATGGAATCTCTAAATACAAGAGAAAAACAAGGATGTTATATTCAGGCTGATTTTTTAACCGTACCAATAGGAATTAATAAAACTATTGATGAAATTTTCACCAAAAACAAAATTTCATGTATACTGTATCTTTAAAGAAATTAGCACAAGAGCAGCATTTCCACTACACACATATCTGTTTTAAAATTGGGATCATTCAGAGATTCAGAGTGAATTTAATACAACAAAAATCTAGGACACCACCAACTTCAGGAAAATCTAGATTCAATGCTTGTACTTTACCCTGAGCACACAGGGCGTGCAGTGGCATCTTTGACTTAGTCATCAAGGCACATTCATTTCAAGGGAGGCGAGGTCACTGTTTTCTCTCACTGCACCTTATTCACATATGTGGGAAAAATATTCTTATACCTGCTTATGAAAAATCTGTCTTTTCCCACATTGCCTTGGAAATTCACCCTCTGTCACACAGTTTTAAAAGTGTAAAATGTACCCTGTTTCCATAAATTAGCTTTTGTGCTTATTATTTTTTTAATTATGTTGACAAGGGAATTAGAGATCTAATTTCCACACTTGGAATCTTCATTCTTCTAAGTAAAAATGGCTATTATTAAGTGACTTTTAGTTTAATATGTGTAATAACTTACAGGAAAATAATTGTTACCCAGCCTTTGCTAATTTACTTTATTATTACCCATATTTCTATAATATTTTAATGTTTATCAAGCACTTTCCCTTATTTGATTTTCACAAGAGCATTCCGAGCTACCCAGTGATTAATACCCTCCTTTTGTAAATGGATGAATGAAGGCTTAAGAAGTTTCAATTCAGAGGCATAATAGTTTAGTGAAAAGGGTATACATATTAGAGTTAGGAGAGCTGAGTTTGTATATGGATTTTATTAGTTACTATCTATAGGACCTTAGACAACTTATTAACCCTCTGACTCCCCCCCTCCACCATCTGCACCAACTTTCTCCTCCCAGCTTCATTTATTTCACCTGTAAAATCATGGTGGTGTTATTGTTTGTCTCATACCATTGCCATATAGATTAAATAACAAGACATTTCTAAAATTAAAAAAAATTAATCAAAATTGTGCTAAGATTTTTTTAGCTAGTCCAGTAATTTTAAAAAATAACATCATGCTACATAAAAATAATTAAAGGGGTAAAATAAATTGAGTTATTTCATAACAAATTTGCTGGAAACTTTGAAAGAAACAGCTAGTAAAAGAGTAAAGATGGATGACTTTAGTAGACCTAGGGTTTAGCAAAACAGTCAACTGGATGTAAAGGAGACTAGAATAAAAACTTAGGGGTTGGGGAGCCAGATGCTGTATTTTCAAGTGTAGGATGTTTACAACCTAAAAACTGAAGAGAGGGAATCTGGGAACCTGATCACAAAATATTAGTCTTTCATTGCCTATGAATATAAATCATGAGACAAAGGATAAAACAAAACATGAACAATGACCAAAGACTCAGTGATCTTCCTTCAGGGTTTGTCTCTCCAGGCTGAAGAGGAAGATGACCCAGGAAGGCAAGTCTTGTTATGTTTATGCTCTTTCTCTTATGGTCTTTAGATGTGAGTAGCCATTATGTAGCATCTCTTGGACAGATGAGTTTTAAGTACCTCGTACCTTAGATGAAAGGAAATCTGTGCCTCTTAATGGGCTTCAAAACAAACAAACAACAAAACTAAAAAACACCTCCTTAATGCTCCCTGAAGATAGACTGAAGTATCCCACTGAGAAGATGTTTAGAAGGCTTCTGTCAGAAGAGACTCCACCAACACTGAGAAAATAACCAGGCATTCCTTCACAAAGAATTGGCTGTAACCTCTTACTTCTTTCTCCTTATTCTTTTTTGCTTCCTAATTTTTGAAGCCCCGTTGCCTCAAAAAATCAGTTTCAAACATAGTAATGTGCCCAAGGTCATAGAATAAACAAAGGAGACAGAAGGTGAAAGCATGCCTAGCAAAATCCCGTATTGTCTTCATTGATTCACACCCTTTTCTGATGTGATTTGAGAATCTTTGCTTTTCCTCTTAAAAGGAGCTAGCATTTTGCAAGGTAGAACCTAAGCCTCAGTGAAATTTTAGGTTGAATTTAGCATGCTTAATTTTTAACATTCCTGTTAGAGATGACACCATTTCCCTTAGTTCATTTTAAATCTAATTGAGGAGAGCAATTGTATAAATATCAGGGGTGGGAATGAGGGAAGCATTTGAGAATTGTCCTTGAGTGCTATCTCAGGCCCTTTTTTTTCTACCCACTGGCAAATCATTACCCAATAGAATAATTGCCTGTCAGTGGTAAGCATTTGGCTAGGGCTCCTAAGCAAACAATGTGCATATCCTACCCAAGATAAAAAGAATAATACCAGGAGGGGGAAAATATGTAAAGGTGGCAATAAGAAAATATTTTTTTCTTAATTTTGCACATGATGAGGGTCTCAGGCTGTTGTCAGCGTTGTCTGTATAAATACAGAACAATGGTCTAATCTAAAGGTTACAAAGAGAGAGACAAGAGGGAGTAGGTCGCCATTCATTGGGTAATGGCAGATAAAAAGCAGTCCTTGTTGCCCACAAAACACCTGTGAGAATTCAGAAGCTGCTGTGGGAGTGAGAGCAGGCAAAGCTGCCCGTCCAGAGTGAACCTGCTTCTAGTCACCTCTCTTCTCCCCATGAAAGGCTCTGCGTGTTGCTGCCTGAAGTACACTTTCTGAGACAGGAATACTTTCTTTCCCAAATGCCAGCCAACATTATACGTTCCCTTTATGGACAACTATACCCCTTCACTTCTATCTTATCCAACTAGGCACCTGAAGTATTACTTGGTAATTTACTTTTTGGGCCATACATCCACGCAAGTCTATAGATTACAAATATATATATATATATATATATATATATATATATATATATATATATATATGGAAATATATAGTATCCCAAGTTTCAATTGAATACAATTTGAAATGCATAAGACATAAAAGCTATGAAAATTGGGATTTATTAAAGCATAGAAAAGGTCTGTCTGCTGTAACAGTAAGTAGCAAAGTACCTTACAGAGAGTCACTGGGAATGTCTGACATGTATTTTTTCCCTATACAGTTGTTTTTACTAAAATCTATATTTTATATCCTTTAGAATCTTTCTGAAAAAGATGAAGGGACAGTTGAGATATTTGCGATACAGTCATGGATTAAATGTTATTTCATATTGTTATTTTAACCAATTAAATCAGTCAGCAAACAATTACTAAGACCTGTCTGGTAAAAGGCATGAAGCTAGTTGACCTGAGGAATACAGAAGTACTCAAATGTCTCTGCAAAGCTTGCAGCCTGCTTTTAAAGTAAGAAGTAAGAATCCAGAAAGAGAATTGATTATATAAGACAAGATAGAATAAATTCTAGGAAAGTGGCAGAGACAAATGTTGAATGAGTACAGGAGAAGGAGATCTGTCTCTGGATGAGACTGACGGGGAAGGCTTTAAGTGTAAATGTAAGGCCAGTGATGTGTTGGTTTCAAATAAGTTTAGTGGGGATGCCTTCTGGTAGAAGACGAGGTGATGAGAGGAAAGACAACAGTTATACTTCAATCCTTGTTCTTTCTTTCACTCAATCAGTGTTTATTGAGAACCTACTCTTTTTCTGGTAGTGTGTTAGGTGCAAAGAAATGCAATGATTAAAAATATATGCATTGGACTTCCCTGGTGGCGCAGTGGTTGAGAGTCCGCCTGCTGATGCAGGGAGTGCGGGTTTGTGCCCTGGTCCGGGAGGATCCCGCGTGCTGTGGAGTGGCTGAGCCTGTGGGCCATGGTCGCTGGGCCTGCGCGTCCGGAGCCTGTGCTCCACGACGGGAGAGGCCACAACGGTGAGAGGCCCGCATACCGAAAAAAAAAAACAAAACAACAAACATATATATATATATATATATATATATATATATATATATATATATGCATCTCCTTGCATTTGAAGTATGGTAGGTTAGCATATGATTATAAGTTTTGCTCTGGGGGAAGAAGTGGAAACCTAATTTCATCATTGACTAGTTAAGTGACCTTGAGCAAATTCCTCTCTAAGATTTTTGTCCCCTATCTGTGAGATGAAACTGGTAATTGCAGTTTCCTTGTAGGATTATTTGGGGATGATTAAATGAAATAATGCATATAAAGCACTCACACAGTGCCTGGCTTATAGTAATTACTCAATAAATTTGAATCTAATTCTGCCACACTACAAAGTCTATGCTCTTCACCACTATGTTATTTTATGCCCACAATCCCACATTCTTCCATTCTATTACTCTCCCTTTCCAACCTTACAACTTTCCCAACACTCTTCAGATTCCTCATTTGATACCCATTAAATGCTACAGTTCCCGGGGGTTCATGTTAGACTCTCTTACTCCACATGTTTTATTCTGGGACATCCTCTCCTCTTTACTTGGTTTCAACTACTATCAGTTCACTGCTGGTTACCAACTACTAATCTGTAACTTTATCCAAGGCTTCTCTCAAGAGCTCCAGAAGCACAGCATCCTAGACATGTCCACACTGTCATCACAAAGCCACTTGAAATACATTATATTCACTCTTTTCTCTCTCTTGGGTTCTCTAATTTTCTGAAGACATTGCTCTCCAATGAGCCTCCAGGCATCAACGTTGGAATCAACCTCGACTTTTCCTTCTTCCTCATCTTTCCTTCTCCAATCAATCATCATATATTGTAAAATCTTCTTTACATATTTCTCTTCAAATTAATTCCCCTCTCTCTACTATTCTTGCTGTTTCACTGATTAAAACTCCCATTATCTCACAATTCTTTGCAGATGTGATGTGGAGCCCCCCAAATCTGCATCTTTATAAGCTCAGATGAGATTGGAGGCCCAGTCATCAGAACCTGTACCCTAATCTTTGGTTCCTCTCCTTCCAAGCTTGACCCTCCACAATCTGTCCTTGATTTAGATAACAAGCAAGTCTGATTGTGACATTCATCTGTTCAAAAACCTTCAAAGGCTCCCTAACATCTACAGAATAAAAAAACCCTGTTTGAGCTGTTCATCATGCCATGCAAGACTCTTGGTGTTTTCATTTTTCCCTGGCAGTCCAGTCTCATTATTGCTTCTGGCAGTATAGATGATACCTAAGTGCAAGGGTCTGGCAGAGAGACTGCCTGGGTACAAATCCTGTCAAGTAAAGTAAAGTTAATAGTAACACCCAGTTATCAGGTTCTTATGATGATTAATTGACTAACGTATATAAACATGTGGAATATTGCCCACTATGTAGTAAGCATTCATTACATGTTGGCTACCAACACTTCTAGCCTTCTTTGGAGTCCCAGCACTCGATCCATGTTCCATCCCTACTATCTTTGAGTATTTCTTTAATATTTGTTTTGTTTTTCTATCCCACTCCCTAACCTGACTTGTTTACCTGGCTAAATCCTTCATTTCCTTTTTTTTTTTTTTTTTTTTTTTTTTTTTTTTTTTGCGGTATGCGGGCCTCTCACTGTTGTGGCCTCTCCCGTTGCGGAGCACAGGCTCCGGACGCGCAGGCTCAGCGGCCATGGCTCACGTGCCCAGCCGCTCCGCGGCATGTGAGATCTTCCCAGACCGGGGCACGAACCTGTGTCCCCTGCATCAGCAGACGGACTCTCAACCACTGCACCACCAGGGAAGCCCCATTTCCTATCTCTTAAACACTAATTTAAATGTCATCTCATTTTTGAAGCCTTTCTTGAATCCATCAATCAGATTTAAACACTCTTTCCTTTTACTTCCATTGCTACTGCTTTAATTCTACTAAGTTGTTTATATGTAGTATTTCTCCTTTTTACACTGAAAATGTCTAGAATATTAAAAGAAATGGCTATAAACTCAACAGGTACATAAGATTCACCAAAAGAATTAAAAAAAAATATATATATTACTTTCCCTTCTCACGTGGCACATCTTAAACTGGGAGGAAGGACATGCGATACTAACATACAACACTATTTAACCACTATTGGCTTTAAGAATTTAAGGTAGAACTTGGAGGTACAACAAAATTTTCCAAAATTTCCAAGACTGTCTTGTTTGTCCAACCCCCACTGAGAGTTCTAGAATTCCCTAGAACCTCCAGAACTTTCACATTGACTAACCTATGGCTTAAACTATTCTTTACACTGTCTCAGGCTGTTCAAACTCAAGTTTTTATAGCTAGAGTTTAAGCTTGTTGTGTAAAGTTATATTTCAACTAGAAGGGGTGGGGAAGAGATATAGAATATTACTTGCATGTATTTTGTTAGAATTTTGTGTGATTCTAATTGATATGTTGCAGGTAAATAAACTGCAAGAAGATTTCAGAAGTTCAAACTCAGGTATAGTCCATCAGAATGTCCACTGGCATCTTGAGACTTTGTCTGTCAGATATTTGGGATGATGAAAATTCTACTCTACTGCTAGCAACTTCGCACTGGCATCCAGGCATCCACAATGTGGCATCCTTCACATTGATAGCCAGGCTCAGTTAAGGAATGGAGATCGGTGTGAGTGATTGAAGGCAGCCAGAACCAAGTACCGACGGGTGCACCTAGTGAAGATATTTGCTGTGACTCTGGTCTATGCAATCTATTGAGGCTGTGCCTTTGAGGTCAGAAGAAGCGCAAGCCTTTGCAAAACATGTATGTATGCCTGTATGACATCTCTGCTGCCATTCTCTGGCTTTTGTGTTTTGGCTACCTGCCACTGAAATGAATGGCTTTCAAATTGCTTGAAAAGAGCAATGGCACTTCTGTATAATTTTAGAACAAGAGAGCCACTCTTAATCTTTTTAAACTGACTTAGACACTTGTCAGTTATTTGAAGGGATTTATAATTTTCTCACCTATGTAGTCATTCATGTTCTTAAAAAGCAAGTACAGTCAGTAACAGGAATATTTTGGGGGGCAGAAAATGTAAGCACTAAAAACACTGTTTAATTTGAACTTGATTCTGAGCATTGAGCACCTTCCCTCTAGGACTCAAACCTCCTTCCATCTACTTGTAGGTTTTACATTGCTGAGTAAAGGACATCAAGGACTTTTCCACAATTAATCTGAAATCTTTTTTTTTTTTTTGGCTTTTGGTATATTTGCCAAATACTTTGTCCGTTCAGTAGGATTTTTTCATTTGGCTTAATATATTCTGATTGCAATTTCTCATTGGAATTTAAAATTCATTTTTATTTATTATCCTCATAATACATATAAATGATTCAGGAATCGGCTGGACTTATTATCATCATAGGGCAGGGAGGAACTCCCTACATATTATCATATTTTTAAATGAAAATATTTATAACTCTGGTACAGAAAAATAAAAAGCTTAAAGTTTTTAGTTTTTGTGTACTTTGGAAGTTACCAGCTGTTTTAGAAACATGTTTAGTGAAACAGAAAAGAAAGGAAAAGGTTAAAAAAAAACTCACATAAATAAATAAGAAACATCTGTTCTGGCAACTTGTATAAGTTCCAGACTCCTGCAAATTTAAACTACCAAGCATTAAACTTCTGAAAGTCGAGATTTGTAATGGAAATGCTAAGTGACCCTTAAAAGGCTTAAAGCGACGCTGTCAAATAATTTAGGGTCAAGTTTTGACCAAGTTTTAAATTGCCATAATCTGGTGGGAAATATGTTCCAGGTTTTAAATATTTTTATTTTTGTAACTTTCCATTGATTCATGAAAATAAATAAAAACATAATGGGCATTGCTTATTTAGAATCATCCCTTTGAATTTTAAGTCAATAAAAATGAGCAAGATATTTCTTTTCATAATGAGAGATATGCTGATAGAAAAATCCACATTTTACTACAAAATCAACATGTAAGTCACATTGTCTAGTGCACGTGTGTAAAAAAAAAATGCCTGCAGGTAAAAAAAAAAAACCTAAGGTTTTTAAATTGCAATATGAAACAAAAAATTGTTAAATAACCTAACTTCGTTTAATTGTCATTAAATTTTGTCACTGAAAGATCTTACTCTGGTAGATTTTGCTTCTGTGCTTTCTTTATACTTTCATGCAATCTGCCCTAAAATTCTGTTAATGGAGTTCAAACTATTCTATAGTTATGAAAGAAATTCATATTCAAATATTTTCATTTAGTTTCTATTCAATATTTCATGTTATTACTCTGGCTTCTTCACCAATTTTCTTTAGATTCAAATCTTGGCAATTCTTTTTTTTTTTTTTTTTTTACATCTTTATTGGAGTATAATTGCTTTACAATGGTGTGTTAGTTTCTGCTTTATAACAGAGTGAATCAGTTATACATATACATATGTTCCCATATCTCTTCTCTCTTGCGTCTCCCTCCCTCCCACCCTCCAAAATAATTTTGGGATTCTTTGCACAGAAATCCTTGAGGATTCAGTTTAATCTTTGTTTACAGGACAAGAATGTTTTACAAATATTTATCTGAGTCAGTCTCAAACCTCTGTTTACTTTGTTTTTTGCAAATTTCTCGTAGTGATAAGCACATGTGTTATTGTTAGGACATTCTCAGGTAAGTGAATCACTGCATCACTTAATACAACACAAACTGTGAGAAAGTGGTGTGTGGGATAGTTATGAATATGCACTAATGAAATCAAAGAGAATTCTTTGTCATTTAGTTTGGTTTTTTTTCCCTTATAATTTTTCAACAGAGGTAAATGAACTTTTCAACAGAGGTAAATCTCAAAATAAGAGGAATGAAAGAAAGGTGCATAATAAATTGTAAGATTGCCAAAATATTTCACAGAATACCCAAATGGCATTTGTAGTAATTATTTTAAGTTTGATATGGGATAGGAAGGTGCAGGGGGAAAATAAAAAGATAAAAGAGCATGAAAATAGAAGATTGTAAAGTGCTATGCTGACTAGGGAATGAGTATCTAAAGCATGTTTGAAGAAAATATATTTTTATTTTGTTTGATTTTTTTCCGCACCTTCCTATGAATCATTAGAAACTGGTCACTCCCAGAGGCAAGGTAGAGAAATAGATAAATTTGTGGTCTGATCTGATATGGTAAATTGGCAGTTCCTTTTTTTTTTTATATATCTGTTTCCAGTCAAGCATGGACATGCTGATGAAAGAATGCTTGGATTTACTGAATGAATGAATGCTGATGTATGTGTGTACAACTCTTGCAATACACTTTAAAAAAAAAGTCTTTTTTAAAAAAAATCTATTTCTTTGGATTTTTGGAGAGATTGGTGCAAGGAATGTGTGTGTGTGTGTGTGTGTGTGTGTGTGAGAGAGAGAGAGAGAGAGAGAGAAAGAATAAGAGAAAGAAAGAAGCTTTTAAAGAGTTCAAAATCGACAGCACTAATACTGTTCCTACGTTCCTGCCATTCTTGTCATCACTTATTCTTAGCTCCTATCTTTCCTTCTCAGGTTAGCTTGTGTGCTAAGGTTCCCTGGCTCCCAGGCTAAAAAGAAATGAAAACAAACAAGGAAGTTTACACCACAAGACATGAATAGAAAGATCAGCTTGAGACTGAACACCATATAAACAAAGAAATTCCCTGATAAGGACAAGCACCCATCACTTAGCATTTGTTCAGCAGCACCTGGTTACAAGCAGACATCTCTTTAGTGGCTGTGGAGTGAGGCCCTTAGAGGGTTCTGGTGCCAACATCCCTACCATGGTTAATGGCTTTGCTTGCATTGATTTAAGCCTGACCCTAGCTCTTGGGAGGCAATTTTGCTCAGGTGCCATGATTCTTTCCAAAAGAATCAATAGTTATGAATACACAATAATAAAACTTTTTCAATGGAGAAAAAAATATGGTTTAAAGTGTAATCAAAAATCAGTGTGACTGTTAGAATCTCAGAGTATTACTGCAGATTACTTCCACTGGTGCAGCAAAAGGTCATGCAGTTATATACTGTCTCTTAAAATCAGTGAATGCATAATAGTTTTTGCTACTCCGAAAAAGAATCATTAAAAAAAATCATAAATCAATGAAGCATACAGATGCATTAGTTTAATTATCATTTCTGCTCAGTTGGTTTATATTAATGTAATTGTTTACTGTTTCCCAGTATTACACTGGAAAGGCTTGGCTGAGCCACCTCATGTTTCATATTGTCGTAATTTTAAAACTTTTTTTATTTTTTGATGACAGCAAGAAAGAGTAGTTTTTGAAAACAATTCAGTGTGAAGTTTTGTTGTTTTTGTCCTTTATTCTTGGGTATTTTTTTCCTTTTATTTTTTGCCATTTCTAAAGTCTGGGTCTCAAACTCAAGAATGTGCATCTCAATTTATGTTTCTTTTAGTAGGGGTCAAGGAAATCATCCCAAGTTTTCAATAAAGTTGTCTTTGCTCTTCTCTCATCCCCACCCCAGCTGTAGACCTAACATCCTAATTGTACCTTTTATGGTCAGAAAAGTGGAACAGATATAAAAGAGAGGGGTGACTTTTGAGAAGTTAGATTCTGCATAGCACTAAAAACACTGCAATCCCAGGGAATGCTTTTGTCATGATCCTGTTTTAAAACATCAGGAGTAGCTGAATTAAATTACTGATGTGAGTGTTTCATAGTGGTGGTAAGAGAGTGTGTTTTAGAATCTTAGCTATGGGAGAAGCTAAGATCCATTAGTTCTTAGGATGATAATCCTCTTTGGTTCTGTGCTCTGCTCTCCAGGCCCACAGTGGAGGCACCGTCACCTCTATGGTGCTGCAGGGCAAGCTCACCCCTTAGTTTCTAGGATAAGAGTAGCAGCCTGGGTGATCTCTGAATGCTTTGGGGTAATTTTTCCCTTTTCTTAAAAAGTAGCACAGGTTTGCAGCTGAAGAGTTCTATGGTCTGGTCCTATGTAATTCAAGATGTCCAACAGCTTCCCTTCCCTCTGTCCTGCTTTCTCTGTCACCTTTATTTCAAACCGGCAGTGACTCTGCTGGTATAATCTCTCCATTCCTGGCTTCTGCTGAGATGGCTGGTAAGTCCATGAGCTACACCCATGATCGCTTTATCAAATGGCTGTTCAGCCATACACTTAGTATTCTCTTCAACACTAAGTGAGAATGTGAGAACAAATCAGAAAAGTGAGAAAAAGGAGAAAAGCTTTCTCATTTTTTTGCAGTATGGATAACGTGAGAATTTTCTAAATCTCCCAAGTTCTGGTTCCTTTTTTCTTAACAAGATCTTCTTCAATTTAACTTTTTTTGGTTTTTTTTTTTTTTTTTTGCATTTTACTATAAGCTGTGAGGAGGATCCAGGCAGTATCTTCAATACTTTGTTTAGAAATATCCTCTGCTAAATATCCAATTTCATCGCTCTCAAGTTCTATCTTCCATAGAACATTAACACTCAATTCAGTCATTTTCTTTGCCACTTTATAACAAAGATTCAGCTTCCCAATAATCAATAATCTAGTTTCCAAAACTATTCCTCATTTCCATCTGAGACTTCACCAGAATGACCCTTAATGTCCCTTCTTCTACCAGAATTCTGTCATGATTATGTTTGTGTTCTCTAAGAAAATGGAGGCTTTCTCTTCAGGTACTAGCCAATTTGGTTTCTGGTGAGACCTCTTTTTCTGGCTTATAGATGACTGCCTTCTTCCAGTGCGCTCACAAATGGCAAATGAGAGAGAGAGAGAGAGACAGACAGACAGACAGACAGACAGACAGACAGACAGACACACACACACACACAGAGCTATCTCTTCCTCTTTTTTTTTTCTTCCTCTTATTAATGGCCACAGTTGTATTGGATTAGAACCTCTTATGACCTCATTCAACCTTAATTATCTCCATATATAATTGCATTGGAGATCAGGGCTTCAACATATGAATTTAGGAGAACAAAATTCAGTCCATAACCGTTTCTGATACTTCTGTAATTGAATCTGGAATGCGGAGTATGTAGAGTTTGAATAAAGATCCATCTTTGAGGTAAAGATGGTTTGCCAAATTGTCCCTTCTGATTATGAGATTATAATGGCACAAACGTGGAGTGCGTGTTTACATTAGTCAAAAGAATTATAACAATTGCAAAAAACTGTGACTGTGACCTAGTTCTACATAAGTATGATGGATAACTTTCATTCTGCAAATATTTTGCAAGCCTGTGAAGGAAGAATTTTATTCCCAGGTAAGTATCTCTCACTCCATTCCCTTTTTCTTCCCTCCCGCCACCCCAAATATCTGTCATATTTCTCAGCATACAATTTAGCTTTGGGTTAACAGACAATACTTTTATAAACTTGCTGTAGAAACTGTTATGGAAGAGCAAACTATTACTGTTGCTGTATTATATCTTGTCACAGAAAATCAAATGTGAAACAATAGAGGCTAGAAATCTAAAACATTATTTATTCATAAAATTCAGAATCTAAGAGCAGATCCAACAAAAGCTTAAATCTTTTGAAATGGTACTTATGTAAGTGAATAGAATATATAATGATTATTCCAAACTTCATAATCTCAACTGAATATCTAGATTTTTTTTGTGTGTGTGGTAGGCGGGCCTCTCACTGTTGTGGCCTCTCCCGTTGCGGAGCACAGGCTCCAGACGCGCAGGCTTACTGACCATGGCTCACGGACCCAGCCGCTCCGCGGCATGTGGGATCTTCCCGTACTGGGGCACGAACCCGTATCCCCTGCATTGGCAGGCTGACTCTCAACCACTGCACCACCAGGGAAGCCCTGAATATCTAGAGTTTTACTAACGAATTTTAGAATATGATTAAAAATTTCCCTAAGCATTATATTTTAAATCATTATATATAGAGTTTCTTCCTTTTTATCTTTTCCTCTCTCTTTCTCTCTCATCCTTTCATTAAATAGTTCTAAATCTAGAATAGTTATGGCCAGTAGGCCAAAAGTAGTTCACCTAAATTTTCTAGGCACTGTACAGATTCTGTGACATTAATATTTATAAAGAGAAAATTGTTCCCTATATGTATATTTCATTCTGGCATTAATAGATAATTTACTTATCACTTCTCTTTCTAATATATTGCAAAAATACTATTAGTCTTCCGATTACTTCCGGGAAATCATTTTGTGGGCATAGGAATAGACAGAACAATGTAATAGGCTGCATGGCTTTCAAAACATATTTGACCAGTGTGGTTCCTTTAAAACTATTGATAGAATACTGACAGCTGTTATTGAGATGAAATATATCACCTTGGATAAGAGCAGGAGAGATAGAGATGATAGAGAGAGAGAGGGAGAGAGAGAGGTGGATGTCTCCTTTCCTTGGATGTGGCCTGGGTTCAGTGACTGACTTAGTCTGAACTACTGTAACAAAAACACCACAGACTGGGTGGCTTGTAAACAACAGAAATTCTGTTTTTCACTGTTCTGGAGGTTGAGAAGTCCAAGATCAAGGCACAGGGAGATTCAGTGTCTAATGAGGCAGAATTTCCTGGTTCATAGATGGCCATCTTCTCAACATAACCTCATGTGGTAGAAGAGACAAGGGAATTTCTTTTCTAAGGCTCTAGACTCCACTCTCTCGACCTAAGTAAATCCAAAGGCCTCACCTCCTAATACCGTAACACTGGGGGTTAAGGCTTCAGCATATGAATTTGGGGCCAAAGCAAACATTCAGTCAATCAATAGCAATGACCTACATCTAACCATTTTTTGAGAACAATGCTAGATTTAGATTTGTTTCAAAAGAGAGAAGATGCTGTATGAGTTTCAAGGCTAGGTATGAAAAAGGTACAATTTCTCATCTGGTTCTTCCTCCCTTGGTCTGTTTACTCAGGAGGAAGCCTGATGTCATGTTGAGTAGCCCCGTGGAGAGGCCTGCATGGCCAGGAACTGAGTCCTCTTGTCAGCAACCGGCACCAACTTCCCAGCCATGTGAGTGAGCCACGTTGGAAGTTCAGCTCAATACTATGCTGGCAAATGTTTTTCTATTCTCTGAAAAAGAGTGTGTGTTTCTCTATATTTACCTATGTACACACACACACACACATTAGTTCATTACAAAGAATTTATAGCATAAAATTTGCCAATAATAATAAAATATATAATATTCTTTATTATAAATTCCATATACCTATACTTCAGTGTGGCATCTTATTTCTTACAAAATTCATTTCCAGTTTTTGTAATTTATCACCAAAAATAGTGCCATAAAATCAGATTTTGAATAAATGCTTTAATACTAGTCAGTTCCGCAAAGAATTCACTCATATTATTGATGTACAAGTGTAGTTTTGAGATGAGTACTGGTTGATAGTTTCGTTTACATTAACAAACAAGTGGAAAAACAATGTTGGAGCTTCACTTATTCATCAACAGCATGAATAACTTCTCTAACAAATTGAAAAATACTTCCAAATACTAGAAATATATTTCCTGAGTTTTTTATGCTGTTGACAATGAGATAGCTATGGACACAACACACTTTTAAATATACACTGCATTATTAACATTTTCTGTGTCACTTTCCTAAGTTTAGGCAATTAACAAAACAATAAATCAAGCCTCAATTTATAGTGTTTGCCCATGTCTACTGTATAAATCTTCACACCATGACCAGTTTCAACCTAACAATTTAGGTCAGAGGATGTGGAGTTGGGAAGAGATTTAGCACACAGTAGCACACAGCTCTAGAGTGTTTCCACTACACAGACAAAAAGAGAAGTAAATAACCTCAAAAACATTGACTATAGTAAAACAGTAAAATTACTGAAAGTGATTAGTTTTCAGTATTACCTTTGATTTTAATACAATTTATGTATAGATAATTTAAAAAATAAGTTACTAAATATAATGTTTATATACTTGAATTTTTAATATACCTTTATTTAGCAGCTAGCTTGTAAAATTCCTGAAAATTTAAAAATCCTCTCTTGTCAGCCAGGTGAGCCAGCTCTCGCTCACCACTCTTGATGACTCTATCTGATATCTTGACTGCAACCTCATGAGAGACCCTGAGTCAACCACCTAACTAAGCCACTCTCAGATTCCTGACCCATAAACACTGTGAGAGGTAAAAATGTTTATTGTTGTTTTAAGCCACTAAGTCTGGAGATAATTAATTATGCAGCAAATAGATAGCTAATACACATACAAACTTTATATTAGCCCCAAACTCTCAGTAAAAAATGAAAAACTGAATCATTTTTTCTTAAGAATAAAACAACAAGTCTTATAGGATAAAATAAAACATAAAACATAGTTTCACATTTTTGGGAAAATTTGACATGCAAGAAAAAATGATCTTTTTTAAATGAGAAAATGATTACAAATATCATTTAGCTGTTTGATATGAGTACAGAGTGTTAAGGGAAAGAAGATCACTAATTACATGATCTGCACAGTGAATTAGGATGCTTAAAAAATAATGTTTCGTGTACAACAATTGCTTTATGATTTTTGAGGACTTAAAGGCTATTTGCTTATCTTTATTTTGAATTGTTCCAATTTTGCTTATTTGATTCAAATACTCTTTTTGTTCAAAATATTCTGTCAATCACAAATTCAAGGAGAAAATTTATGCTGTGTAACTAATATAGGCTAAAAATAGCAATCAAAAATATCAGTACTTATTAAAGTTATAAGACAAAACATGTAACGTAGTCCAGAAATCAATGTGGAGGTTACTTGGTAAATGCTGCCAATGAGGATTGAACAGCATTCTTTTGTGAATCAGATGACGCCTTATTTGAATATTTGGGTTTCTCAATATGGCAAACAGTTTCTTTCTGTCTTTTCCTTCCCTCTCCTGCAAGCTTCCACAACTCAAGCACACAAAATTAGATCAATCATAAATCACACAAATTGTAACTCTTGACTCATCCGCATTGTTGATTCACTTCTGACCCTCATTTAAAAATTTTTTTTTCTTTGTAAAGACCTCGTCAACCTACCACCAAACCCTACAACGAGACTATTGATAACAATTTACATTTTCTTATGCTTTTCTCCCCTACACTATCACATAACTATTTCCCACCTGAGGTGTTATGGACTGAATGTTTGTTTATTCATACCCTCAAAATTCATATGCTGAAGCCCTAACCTCCAGTGTGCAGGTTTTAGGAGGTGAGGCCTTTTGGAGGTAATTAGGTTTAAGTGAGGTCATGAGAATGGAGCCTCCGTGGTGGGATTAGTTCCTAATAATAAGAAGAAGAGATACCAGAGCGCACTCTCTCCACCACATGAGGATACAGTGAGAAGGTGACCGTGTGGAAGCCAGGAAGAGGGCCTTTACCAAGACCCCAAACTGCCAGCCCCTTCATTTTTGACTTTCCAGCCTCCAGAACTGTACGAAATAAATGTCTGTTGTTTAAGCTACCAATTCTATGTTATTTTGTTATAGCAAACTGAGATGGCTAAGACATGAGGAAACTCCAGTTTTGAATTTTGTGTTAATCTTTAACTGGTTTTTAAAAAATATTCTATTATACACACTTATAAATAAATAATTTATTGTTATGCAGATTGTTGTATAATAATAATTATATAAGTGCACTTATTATTTGCTTTACATGTACATTAAAATTTTTATTAAAAAACATTACTTGCTTTTTTTTCTTTTTTTTTTACTAAAATATCTATTAACATCTCTAGAAAAACACAGAGAACAATTTGAAAAACTCTGATGTGATAAAGAGCTGGAGTTTGCAAACAGAAAGAGCTGAGCTCAAATCTAATTTCCATAACTTACTAGCTGTCTGTCAGAAGAAAACCTGGCTAACATTTGTGGGCTTTGAATTTTTCATTTATAAGGTAGGGGACAATAATACTGACCTCACTAAGCTGTTATACAGATAAAATAATATGCTAAATGAAAAGAACTTAATACACAAATTAAAAACTGAATTTTTTTTAGAAGTTACTTAATGGAAAGTTAAAATTTGTTAGATTACTTTATTATTATTATTATTATTATTTTTTTTTACCCTGCTCAAGTGGTTGATCCAAGTAGATTTGGATTCCACTGACATCAATTTAAAATTATATCCAAATTGCCATATGGAAACTTTTTCCAGCTATCATTTGTTGTAAAATGGTGAACTGACCTATGAAGTACAGTAAAGGCATAGCTTGATATCATTTAGTAGCATAACTAAATTCAGACAAGGCCAATCAATTTCTTCCAAAATTATCATAAAATGAACATAAAATTGTCAAAAGCCATGTGATAAAATTGGAATACAGATCTAATTTGGTTTGATCAATCCCAGTGTAACTAATTTTTCAGTATTTGTTGTAATTTCTGTGGGTTCTTAACATAAGTAAGAACATGGACATTTAAGTAATATTTTAAAATAGATTAACTAGAGTATTTATAATAAGGATATTACTAAGGGGAAAAATTCCTGCAGGAAATTTTGGTCGTTATTAAATGGTTGTCTATTCTTAAATACTTATACTCAGTTTATTCTAATTCCAGACCTGTAGCTGGGTCCAAAAAAATCTTTGTTTTGTAAGCTTGATGTCCAGGAGCTCTGACTGTCATTAACTCAGAAAGTCCTGTTCCACTTACAGAGATAGTCAGCAACACAGTTTGAGTTGAACACATTTGCCTAAACAACATTCACCACTACTTATCTCCTATTCTTTTCTCAGGAAATAACTAGTTTTCATGAGGTTTACACTTCTTAAAGGAAAATAAAAAACTTAAAACTTGAATTTATATTTATTTTAGTTCGAAAGTTGACCTAAAATAGATACGATTACTGACATTTACTGTAGGCATTGGTATAATTCTCCCTTAGTGTTGATGGATTTTAGCAGATAGGTATATGATTGATACATAAACGTATAGAACTCTCAGTGAGCTACACAAACATATTTTTATGGAAATGCAAAATCATCTAATAGTGTTATCACATGCAAGTAACATTAAGTATCATTCCCATTAAAATGCTTAAGAATCAGAATAAAGTAAACAGTAAACTGTTACTTCAAATTTGAAAATAACCTGCTTTTAAAAGGAGAAAATAAGTTTTCACTAGGTTGAGAAAACTGACTCTTAAGTGTTTAAATGCCAGGCGATAAAATAAAAGCATAAAAATAGGCCTATGTAAGAAACAAATCACAGTTTTCTACAAGGCAAATAACCCAGCTGATAAATCATTTTTTGTCCTGTCTGCCCTGTGTGAAGAGGCCAAAGAGATGACATATCTTTTAAATAAATCTAGAAGCTTTTCTCATTTAAACTATCCTTGCTGCTATATTTATTCTAGAAACTAAAATAGTTCCATGGTCTTTTAAAACAATGTTTTTACTCCTAACAATCAATTTGAGTTTCCTTTTAAATAACAGTTTAATTTCATTTCCTCTACAGGCATAAGATTCAGCACCGTTTTAAGCCAGGCTGTATAATTTTGAAATGTCTTAAAGATTGCATTTTACCTCATCTCCATGTTATTTCAGGAATACATTATCAAAAAATTATCATCTTTTCCTCCACACATTGTAACCACCCATTTAGAAAATGCAAACATGACTGGAACGATGGTAAAAATAAAATTAAGCAGAACAGTATATGCTATGGACAACATGAAGAATGATCTTGTTTTAGAAGAGGTATCTCTTTGAAGACCCTTAGGGTTTCATTTGAAAAGACTTTTGCTCTTTAAAAACTTCCCATGAGAGATGCTTGGGTGACTTGAATTTATTGGGCATCAACCTAAATAAGATTTGTTCTAGAATGAAGTTTGTATAGACCATCTCACACTAGAGCACACATTTCCTCTCCTTGTCACCCTAGATAGGCCTCTAAACTCTAAAACACCACTGAGCAAACCACTTTCTTATCTGGCATGCCACAGACTTTTACCATCGATTTAATTTGGTCCTCACATTTTTATTGTCATAGAAGTGCTGCCAAACTGCCTCTTTTTTCTTACTTTTAATTTTAATCATAAATGAGTGTCAGAGATGGTTTTGGCCATAGATAATATGTGAATGCTTCTTGGAATGAATAATTTCCTTTGACACTGCAATTTAATTCCCTTCCTATTCAGCCAGGACCATGGAAAGTCCAATCAGATGACCCTGCTACCCTACTAGAGAGAAAAAATTGCTTCTGTACCAGAGCATTGATGTGGACTCATGACCCCGGGCAAGCACAAGTTGGGTAAAGGATTTTGACTCTTCAAAAAGCAGAGGCTTAGATATTAGTGATAAGGTTAATGTGTCCTTCTATTGTTAATTATAATACATTGAAAAAGTATGAAAAAGGCAGAATAAAACATCAATCTTCTCACATTAGATCTATACTTTGAAATAAAAGAGTTACTAACATACTATTTGTGACAATGTCTTCAAATTACTTTCATTACAAAATGACAGAACACTAACACATAACTTCCCAGTAAAAAGCATCTTCTTATACAGTACTATTCAAAATATTTTCTTTGGATTTCTCATTTATTCATTTACTAAATGATTTTTTGAGCACATTTAATGTGATAACACTCTTCCAGGCATTGGGATACTGAAATGAATATAGCAGAGTTCTTTTTGATAGACTCCTAGGGGAAGAGATACAGGTAAACATAATTGTAACATGATGTAAATCACATGTCCTGCTCTCATACAGACTTGGATAAAACAATAGAGAGGAAAGAACACATGAACCCAAAGCTGAATCAGAAGAATAACTTGGAGTTTGCAAATAAGAGAAAGGAAACAAAGACATTCCAGACAGAAAGATCTTTGTGTGTACAAAGATAAGAAGAAGACAAACTCTGGGAGACAACAGTGCTGGTACTTTGTACTAGGACTTGTGAGTATACAGGTGGGTCTCACCTAGAGTGGGAAGAATAGTAATTGAAACCCTGGGAACTACCATGAAATAAGTATTAGGTGAAGGACTAAAGGCAAAAAAAAAAAAAGGAGGGGACCAATATGGAAGAATCAGAAATACAGCAATTAAAATTTCAAGCTATATTTATTTGCTAGGTACTGCAGTAGGAACTGGGGCTCTGACTCTCAAAGTTTTTCAATAAAGATAAGAAAAAGAATACAAGTATTATGATTATAATACAACATGTATATGTATATGGTGCTTAAGAGCAAGGTATTTGGAATCAGATTGCCTGAGTTTGAATCCTGGCTTTCTCAGTTACCACTAACTAATGAATTCCAACCTTGAATTCCTCAATTATTGTTATGCTGCAATATTTTTTTTTTTTTTAGGAATGTTTGTTGCTTGGTCAACCGTGCTGGAAGCCAAACAGTCAACATCTTCCCTGCTCTGAGGAGAGCCAAATTTACAGAGAAATAAGCTCAGAGCTGGAGGGGCAGTTGGGCCTTCTGTTATGCTGCAATATTCTTTCTATGAAATAGAGGGCCTTCTCTATAGGGTTTTTGCAAAGATGGAACAAAATAATCTATGAAAAGGCATTAATGCTTGGCACATATTAGTGCTCAACAACTATTAGTTATTATATACACACATATACATATACACAGGGAACATCGGGAGCACCGAGGAGGGTACCTCTAAACCAGACGAAAGATTCAAGGGACTGAATAAACTATGAACTGAGTTTTGTAGGATGAGTAGGAGTTAGTGCCACAGAGAAAATGGGGGAAGAGCATTTCATGCATTAAAATAGTGTAATGAGGTGGGAGAATAAGAAAAGAATAAAACTCTCAAAACAAGGGGAAGAAGAGGGCATTATAATACCCAGAGGTCAAAAGCAGAGTTCAGTGAGCAGTGTGCCATATGCTTGTTAGGAATTTGGGCACTGGAGTCAGACTGTTTGGGTTCAATTTTTAGTTCTGCCATTTGGAGGTTGTCTGAATTTACTCAAGTGACATAATCTCTCTGTACCTCAATTTCCTCATCTGTATAAGAGAGATACCAATATTTGCTATAGGTGGAATAAAGAATTACTTAGGACATTATCTGGTATGTGGTGAATGCTATGAAATTGTTAACTATTGTTATTAAATTTCCAGGTTTATGGTAGAGTTAGCCTAAGGTAATATCTGCAGTTGTGAAGGAGCTTGTTGGTCCCCTGAGCATTCTTTACCCCTTCTTAGTTAAGAAGTCATTTAATTTCTATCACTGTGAACTCAAAGTTAGCCTTGACCCTTTACTCTCTGTTAGTATGCTAGTGCCTTGTCTACCTATACACTAGGAAAACATTATGCTAAGAGAAGTGTTAACTGTAATAAGTCAAAAACACCTTCAGGGTAGATAATTTTTAATATAATCATATCAATAAATATGTATATTATTTTTTCTATTTAAAGTTTATTGGAAAAAATTAAGAACTGAAACTTGAGAGTAATATTTCACAGACCTGGGAACTCTGGCCCTATTTGGATATCCATCTACAAATTATGTGACTGAAAACTTCAGCAGACTCACAAAATTCATCGTGCACATAATGGAATCCCAGATGATTAAGACTGACCATTTGATACAGTCCAATGTTCTAAGAGTCACTTTGAACAAAAGAAAACTCCAGTGTAGAAAATATATGGTAACTCTCATTAGCAATTTTTTGTTTGTTTGTTTTCTAGCTAATCCTATAGACTAATGGAGATCTTAAAAGAAAGTAGATCTGGACAGTGAAATAACTTGGTGATGAGCTTGAAAGAAGACATAATTAGCAGCCATAGAAACACAAGGACAACTCAGTTTCCTCCTGTTTAAAGCCAATGGTATTCTCTGAGGGATTTCAGAGTGCTAGAATGATACATGCAATGTTTATGAACTCTTTCCAGAGGAAGATCAGATCATCAAGATACCCCAAGTGAGGATGAATCATCTCCTCACTCATGTGGGATTATGATATTAACAGAATAAACTTGTGCATTGATAGCCATAGATGTATACACCCTCTGCACTTCACATTAACAGCCCTCAGTGACCTGGGCAGTGAGCACAAGAAAATTAACAAGGCAATGATCAGGTATTTCCAACTTGATCTTCAGATGGAAGATCAAGGAGACGGACACAATTAAATGACTCTCTCAAGATTTAGTCTCGGGCTTTCCTGGTGGCGCAGTGGTTGAGGGTCCGCCTGCCGATGCAGGGGACGTGGGTTCATGCCCAAGTCCGGGAAGATCCCACATGCCCCGGAGCAGCTGGGCCCGTGAGCCATGGCCGCTGAGCCTGCGCGTCTGGAGCCTGTGCTCTGCAGCGGCAGAGGCCACAACAGTGAGAGGCCCGCGTAACGCAAAAAAAAAAAAAAAAAAAAAAAAAAAAAGATTTAGTCTCAACTTATTCTATGTATGGCTATTATTCGAAGCTAGAAAACTTTCTAATCAGCATAAAGAGTGAAATGAGGGATTATAATGTGCTACTATGGAACTATTCCCTTTCCTAATCCTTGATTATTATCAGTATATTTATAAAAAGCAGGATTATTATGGCTTACACAAACAATTTTCAGAAATCCTGTCCTGAATGTTACAGGCACAAAAGGGAGGTAAGGGACTTCCCTGGTGGTCCAGTAGTAAAGAATTCACCTTCTAATGCAGGGGACGTGGGTTTGATCCGTGGTTGGGGAACTAGATCCCACATGCTGTAGGGCAAATAAGCCCTTGTGCCACAAATACTGAGCTCGTGTGGCTCACTGAGAGAGCCCACGTGCTGCAAACTACAGATCCCACGTGCTCTGGAGCCTGAGCACCACAATTAGAGAGAGAAAACCTGCACACCACAACTAGAAAGGAGCCCACGTGCTACAACAAAGAACCTGACACAGCGAAAAAAATAAAGTAAATAAATAAACAAACAATTAAATAAAAGGGAGGTACAACAGGTCTGGAAGCAGCAAACTGGCATAGCAGAGGAGAAACTCAGACAAGGCCACTGAACATTAAGCAGGAGCAAAAGGAAAGATAAAGTGAAGGTCATCACAGTGGGACTATGATAATAATCACTCTTTTCACACAAACAGCCACATTTAAAGCAGCCTTGCACTTAAAACGGGGACTTGCTGAGGAGAAGGAAGTGTTAGGAAATTTTAGGGTCTAGACTTCATTAATTTTACCATGAATGGAACTAAAAGTTTTCCACTAAACATCGTAAGAATTGATAAACCCCCTGAGGGAAAGGTGATATCTTGTTTTAAGATTACAGACCCATACAATCCTACCTCAAGAAATAAAAAAAAATCTCAAATAAACAACTTAACATTACACCTAAACCAATTAGAGAAAGAAGAACAAAATCATAAAGATCAGATCAGAAATAAATGAAAAAGAAATGAAGGAAATGATAGCAAAGATCAATAAAACTAAAAGCTGGTTCTTTGAGAAGATAAATAAAATTGAGAAAACATTAGCCAGACCCATCAAGAAAAAAAGGGAGAAGACTTAAATCAACAGAATTAGAAATGAAAAAGAAGTACAACTGACACTGCAAAAATACAAAGGATCATGAGAGATTATTACAAGCAACTATAGGCCAATAAAATGGACAACCTGGAAGAAATGGACAAATTCTTAGAAAAGCACAACCTTCTGAGACTGAGCCAGGAAGAAATACAAAATATAAACAGACCAATCACAAGCACTGAAATTGAAACTGTGATAAAAATCTTCCAACAAACAAAAGCCAAGGACCAGATGGCTTCACAGGCAAATTCTCTCAAACATTTAGAGAAGAGCTAACACCTATCCTTCTCAAACTCTTCCAAAACATAGCAGAGGAAGTAACACACCCAAACTCATTCTACGAGGCCACCATCACCCTGATACCAAAACCAGACAAAGATGTCATAAAGAAAGAAAACTACAGACCAATATCACTGATGAACATAGATGCAAAAATCCTCAACAAAATACTAGCAAACAGAATCCAACAGCACATTAAAAGGATCATACACCATGATCAAGTGGGGATTATCCCAGGAATGCAAGGATTCTTCAATATACACAAATCAATCAATCTGATACACCATATTGAAAAATTGAAGGATAAAAAACACATGATCATCTCAATAGATGCAGAAAAAGCTTTCAACAAAATTCAATACCCATTTATGATAAAAACTCTCCAGAAAGTAGACATAGAGGGAAACTACCTCAACATAATAAAGACCATATATGACGGACTTACAGCTAACTTTGTTCTCAATGGTGAAAAACTGAAACAATTTCCACTAAGATCAGGAGCAAGACAAGGTTGCCGACTCTCAGCACTATTATTCAGCATAGTTGTGAAAGTTTTAGCCACAGCAATCAGAGAAGAAAAAGGAATAAAAGGAATCCAAATCAGAAAAGAAGAAGTAAAGTTGTCACTGTTTGCAGATGCCATGATACTCTACATAGAAAATCCTAAAGAGGCTACCAGAAAACTACTAGAACTAATCAATGAATTTGGTAAAGTAGCAGGATACAAAATTAATGCACAGAAATCTCTTGCATTCCTACACACTAATGATGAATAATCTGAAAGAGAAATTAAGGAAACACTCCCATTTACCACTGCAACAAAAAGAATAAAATACCTAGGAATAAACCTACCTAAGGAGACAAAAGACCTGTATGCAGAAAACTATGGTGAAAGAAATTAAAGATGATACAAACAGATGGAGAGATATATCATATTCTTGGACTGGAAGAATCAACATTGTGAAAATGACTATATTACCCAAAGCAATTTACAGATTCAATGCAATCCCTATCAAGCTACGAATGGCATTTTTCACAGAACTAGAACAAAAAAATTCACAATTTGTATGGAAACACAAAAGAACCCGAATAACCAAAGCAATCTTGAGAAAGAAAAATGGAGCTGGAAGAATCAGACTCTTGGACTTCAGACTATACTACAAAGTTATAGTAATCAAGACAGTATGGTACTGGCACAAAAACTGAAATATAGATCAATAGAACAGGATAGAAAGCCCAGAGATAAATCCACGCACATGTGGTCACCTTATCATTGACAAAGGAGGCAAGCATATACAATGGAGAAAAGATAGCCTCTTCAATAAGTGGTGCTGGGAAAGCTGGACAGCTACATGGAAAAGAATGAAATTAAGACACTCTCTAACACCATACACCAAAATAAACTCAAAATGGATTAGAGACCTAAATGTAAGACCAGACACTATCAAACTCTTAGAGGAAATCATAGGCAGAACGCTCTTCAACATAAATCACAGCAAGATCCTTTCTGACCCACTTCTTAGAGAAACGGAAATAAAAATAAAAATAAACAAATGGGATCTAATGAAACTTCAAAGGTTTTTACAGCAAAGGAAACCATAAACAAGAGAAAAAGACAACTCTCAGAATTGGAGAAAATATTTGCACATGAAGCAACTGACAAAGGATTAATCTCCAAAATATACAAGCAGCTCATGCAGCTCAATATCAAAAAAACAAACAACCCAATCCAAAAATGGGCAGAAGACCTAGAAGGACATTTCTCCAAAGAAGATGTATAGATTGCCAACAAACACAAGAAAGGATGCTCAACATTACTAACCATTAGAGAAATGCAAATGAAAACTACCATGAGGTATCACCTCACACCGGTCAGAATGGCCATCATCAAAAAATCTACAAACAATAAATGTTGGAGAAGGTTTGGAGAAAAGGGAACCATCTTGCACTGTTGGTGGGAATGTAAATTGATACAGCCACTATGGAGAACAGTATGGAGGTTCCTTAAAATCTAAAAGTAGAACTACCATATGACTTAGCAATCCCACTACTGGGAATATACCCTGAGAAAACCATAATTCAAAAAGAGTCATGTACCACAGTGTTCATTGCAGCACTATTTACAATAGTGAGCACATGGAAATAACCTAAGTGTCCTTCAACAGATGAATGGAAAAAGAAGCTGTGGCATTATGTGCAATGGAATATTACTCAGCCATAAAGAGAAATGAAACTGAATTATTTGCAGTGAGGTGGATGGACCTAGAGTCTGTCATACAGAGTGAAGTAAGTCAGAAAGAGAAAAACAAATACCATATGCTAACACATATATATGGAATCTTAAAAAAAAAAAAAGGTTCTGAAGAACCTAGGGGCAGGACAGGAATAAGGACACAGATGTAGAGAATGGAATTGAGAACATAGAGAGGGTGTAGGGTAAGCTTGGACGAAGTGGGAGAGTGACATTGACATATATACACTACCAAATGTAAAATAGATAGGTAGTAGGACACAGCTGCATAGCACAGGGAGATCAGCTCAGTGCTTTGTGAACACCTAGGGGGTGGGATAGGGAGGGTTGGAGGGAGACACAAGAAGGAGGGGATATGGGGATATATGTATACGTATAGCTGATTCACTTTGTTATACAGTGGAAACTAACACAACACTGTAAAGCAATTATACTCCAATAAAGATGCTAAAAAAAAAATTATTGTAGACCCAGTGCTTGGTAAAGGAGTCTGGTTCTTAGTAGGAGTTCATAAATGTAGAATAAAAGAAGGAAGGAAGGAATCTCAAAATCAGTAAAAACCGGGACATATGGTGGAAGAAATGCATACATTGTATTTCTCCTTCCACAATTGTGTTTTTTTTTTTTTTTTTTTTTTCCAGTACGCGGGCCTCTCACTGCTGTGGCCTCTCCTGTTGAAGAGCACAGGCTCCGGACGCACAGGCTCAGCGGCCATGGCTCACGGGCCCAGCCGCTCCGCAGCATGTGCTATCTTCCTGGACTGGGGCACGAACCCGTGTCCCTTGCATCGGCAGGCGGACTCTCAACCACTGCGTCACCAGGGAAGCCCCACAACTGGATTTGAATGGGGGGAAGTGGAGGTGGGAGGAATGTTTAGGAGCGTCTGGGTTCATACATGCAAATTATGTTTAATCCTATATTTGTTTATGTGTACTACAGAAGGGTTGTTTAAGGTCTTTTGTGCATACAGATTTTATTTCTCACAGTAAATTGCTTTTTTTTTTTTCTGTGAGCAAGATTCAGAGCTTTTGGCTTGGGGGTGAGGGACTTGCTTATGTAGACTGCATTTTGATATTTTATGTGTGCAATCAGTTAGTGAATGAATACAATGTGGTGTACTGGAGAGACACTAGACTAAGAGAAATTGTGGGTTCAAGATCCAGCATGGCTTTATGATTTGAAATTACTTTAACATTCTGAGCTTTGCAATTTCATCTGCAAAATGCAGCAGGTTTTTCTGGGTTTGTGTGTGTGTGTGAGGATCAGGTGAAATGATTAACAAAAAGTTGTGGGTTTTTTTTAATGCAAAAACATATGTAAATGCTTAAGAAAACATATCTTTATCTTACTGTTATCAGAGGATTCATCAGGCTTTGGATTCAAAACAATTTGGTTTCATATTTTGGCTCTTCCATATATGGGACATTGGGCAAATTATTTATTCTCCTCATTTCTAAAAGGAGGAATTTGTGATGGTTAGTCACAGGTGAGGAAGGCTCATCAGGGGTAATACAATGCACTGTGGCCAAGAATACGCTAAGCCCTTGGCATACCCCACTTCATTTAATCATTACTATAGAAGTCTTTCTTTTCCTTTTTCCTTGAAAACTTTCCCCTCCCCCTCAGCTTCCACTGTCTTCCACACATCTATCCTGTGAGAATTCTTACTGTCTCTGGCTGGCAACTAATCCCACTAAGGTGCTGACTGATAATCAATGTGTGATAATGACTGGAGACAGGTGAGCATCCATTTTTTTACAAGTGCCAATTCTGGGAAAATAAATGCATTAATAGATCATGAAAAAAAGAATACTGTAAAAATCACCTGAAATCCTAATACTTATTGATGGCCCCATTTAAATATTAACAAACTATTTTCTTTTTGTTTGTTTGTTTCTTTTATTAAGGTTTTTGGAGAAAAATATATACATGTAACTTCTCAGTGTATTGGTCAGAAAATCACAGTTGTAAAACTGGCATTTCTTTTATGCCACAAAATAGTAATATCTGCATTATATTTGAGGAGCTTGCAACATGGAAATCATTTTCTAACCTTTCATCATAAAATTAGAAAAGTATTTAAAAGGAATAAAACCTGTATGGCAGAAAGACTGGTCATAATAATAGTTAGTAATATCTAATATTTTTGAGAATTTATTTTATGTTATAAACTGTAATAAGCACTTTATATGCATTATCTAATTGATGCTCACAAAGTTGCCAAGATCTGGGTATTGTTTGAAGAAATGAGGAAACCAAGACACAAGGAGGATGAACAACTTGCACAGGTTCATGCCAACAAGTGGTGGAGCAGATCAAAACCCAGGCTGGCTGGCTTCAGAGCCTGTGCCATTAACCACATGATCCTCTGGGATTATTGGGAAAGGTCACATACCTGCTGCTCCTTCAATCCTATCATGAAAACTGGATCTGGAAGCTGGGATTGTAAGCAAACCCATATCTAGGCCAAATTGGATGGGGTTACTAATAATATATTGGGTATCCTTCTAGTGACTGGAATCTAGTATAAGGGATTTATTTTTCATATTTTCATGTATAAGTAGAGATAGTGAAATCATGCTGTCATTTGGTTAAGTTGCCATACAAATTTTACTTTATATCAGTAAAAGGTATCTTAGACTGAAAAAAAGAAAATTGGAGATAACTGCCACCACTACCAATACCCAGATGCCGTCACTACCACATCATCACAGTAAGAATTATAATGATATATTAGTATAATTGTTGACTATTTTATGTGAGGTGCTGAGTTAGGCCCTTTACATTCACTATCTCATTCAACACTCACAAGACTTGTGAGGACTAGTTATTCTTATTTCCATTCTACTGACTGGAATTGAAGTTCAGAGAAGTTTAGTGACTCGCTCAAGGTCTCACAAGTAGCAAAGTATAGAGCAGAGATTTGAAACCACATGCGCGCAAATGTGGCTTTGGCCACCTTGTCAGACTGATCTCTCCTCTTTTCTCCACCTCTCATTTACTCCTCTGTTGAGCAGGTGTGGCCCTGCCCACTTCTCTGACCTCATCTGGATCACATGCCCTACCTGGATCATTGAGCACCAGTCATATGGATCTTCTTTGTGCTTTTTCTGCTGCTCTTACCCTGAATGGGATGTTCTTACCTGAGACCTTCCTGTGTATGTTCCTCCTGGTCACTGAGATTTCAGCTTAAAGTTACCTCTGCATAGAGAACCTCCTGACCACCTGAAGTCGTCCCCACTCCGCCACTATCTATCACACTACCCTTTAAAAACCCTCTTCTAAGCACTTACTATCCAATATTAACAGATTCATTTGTTTCCTTGTTTACTGAATGTTTTTCCTAACACAAATGTCTATAAGAGCAAAGTATTGTTCACAGTCCCATAATATCACAGTCAACACTTATTGCATGAATAAAGGGATGGTAGGTAAATGAGTGCTGGAAGCCCACATCTTTTCCAAGTCTACCTTCTTGTTCCTGAACCTATGACTGGCCAACCCACCTTATACCACAGTGATACCTGCAAGTCATTGTGGTTAAGGAAGATGTGAAGGCCATCAATTAGCCACCCTTGGCATGTGACTTGCAAGGCAATAAGCAAGTTGAGACCTTATTCAGTGGCCATAGAGATATTACATATCTGTATTGGGCAAGGTGCTGTGCTGGGTGCTCTTGAAGGCATGAAAGTTAACTACCAAATACATGACAAACCTAGATTATGTTTTCATCTACTTAAAGAAAAACATGTTCTATTCCATATGTTCCCTGTTCACTGCTCTAGGAAGTGTCAAATAAGTCAAAGAAATAATAAGTTTATTGAAATTGGGAGGAAGGGTGCCACAGTGGGTAAGGAAGGAAGCCGTGTAGTGTTAAAGAGCATGAGTTATGGAATCAATGCAGCATGGGGTTAAAGCCCAGAGATGCTACAGAATATCCTGTGAGGAAGGTCCTCCTGTGCACTGCAGTTCACAAGTGGGCAAGGTGAGGCTTAGTGATATCAAGTAACTTGCTTAGTTATACAAGTGATAAATGGTAAAGCTGAAGCAAGGACACAGGCTGATTCTAGAGCTGTATCTAATAATTCTGCTCTAATTTTTTGTTTTTTTTGCGGTTCGCGGGCCTCTCACTGTTGTGGCCTCTCCCGTTACGGAGCACAGGCTCCGGACGCACAGGCTCAGCGGCATGGCTAATGGGCCCAGCCGCTCCGGGGCATGTGGGATCTTCCCAGACTGGGACACGAACCCGTGTCCCCTGCATCGGCAGACGGACTCTCAACCACTGCGCCACCAGGGAAGCCCTCTGCTCTAGTTTTGTAACGCTCAAAGATGCCATTGAAAAATTCTTATCTGAGCTTAAATTACTCAAATAGGGCTCTGGGAAACAAAGAAGACAGGAAAGATTCCTAATAGGTTTCAGAGTCAAAATGTCCCAAAGGGATGGACTACCACAGAACAATATCTTGGCTATCATTTTCCGTTAGGATTGAAAATGACACCTTTTTTGGGGGGTGGTGGGTGGGGTGTGACACAGTGAACTCTTATCTCTGAAGGCTGAGAAGGTGAGGCAGATCCCTGGGGTAAAGGCAACTAAAGGGCTGGGTCCTTTGGCTTGATGCTGGTTTAGGCTCTAAGAATGAAGCAAACAAACGAACAAAAACCCAGCTTCTTGGTATTTTTCCATTTTTTTCAGTCTCCTTTCTCTAAGTAGACAAGCAGATTCAGGATAGGAGTCCTGGTAGGTAAATAAAAACTATGTATTTTGTTTCTCTCTCTTTGTGTCCTCTATGTAGCTGGTAGATGCTAAGCAAAGCCCTAACATAATAAATGACTTTAAATGATTTATTCCAATATCCTCTTTTTACAACATCATGAAAAATGGCTATGAGGTCTAGAGAGGTTTTGGGTCTTGCCCAAAGTTATACAACTAGACAATGGTAGAGTTCATTTCAGAAACTAGTTTCTTAGTTCTCAGGCCACTATTCTTCCTAGTGTGTGAGCTTTAAACTCACTTCATTGTGAAATATTACAATCTCATAATGATTCATTTTTCTCTGAGGAAAGAATCAAGACAAAACTAGAGACAAACACATAGCTTTAAAAACTGAAAAGACAAAAACAAAAACTCCTAAACTCAAATTTCACATAAAAGTCCACGTCCCTCCCTCTTTTTAAAACTTACTTTCTTGCTTTGATGTATTACTAGGGAAAATAAGGCAAAAGACACTTATGTTGGGGGTATTTGTTTTGATTTCTTATAATGTATTATCATTATACATTTAAGTATATGTTTTCTCAGACAAGTCTAACATTTTGAGTATATTTCAAGCTCGTATAAGTTTCAAAGTCCATGTCATCATTCAGGTTATGGAAAATAAGAACATTTACCTGGGAATAAATTGTATTTCCATGAGGAATTTTGAATTAAACATTCCTGAAACTCTTAGAACATGGATATCACTAAATCTGATGAATATAAACTGATCTGACACCATAAGGTATTTACCCAACTTGATTGGCACAAAGACTATGAAAACTCTATATTCTTATGGTTTTCCCCCAATCTCTGCAGAAAATATGTCTTTCACTGATTAAATATACTGATAATAAAATGGGAGACTCTAGAATTGAAGGCAGAAATTGTGTTGTCTAACAGGAAAAAAATTAAAGCTGTGAGGGTAAATATTCTAGAACCTTGAATGCATATATTTATTTTGACTTCTCCCATCTTAGTTCTAAATATAAAATCTATATTGTGATTTTGCACTTAAATGAAAGGCGTGAAGTTTGACAATTGTTTTCTTCTCATTTCAGCTGGAAAGCTACTACCATGACATCTCTATCAATAAACACCCTTGGGAATCGCAGAGTCCATTTGTCGCATCAGAACATCAAGTAGGACTTGGGCTTGTGGCAAGTATGTGTTGGTGTGTGCATGTGGCTGTAATATGGATTTACCTTGTGCCTAGGTCAACAGATATAACTCAACTGACACAAGTGACTTGACTAATTTTTTGTGTGTATTTTTTAAAGTTAAATACCCTGATTAACTTATATTCCAATCTGATGTCCAATCAATTGATGAATTTACCTTAATTAAAATGTTCTCATATAATCTTCAGGGAAGTGATATGAGGTTTTTCATCATAATGCATACTAAGGACTCACAGTTTCAATATTTTTTATATTTAGTAAATGTCAATAAATCTGTGGCATGTAAAAGGGCACTGCTAACATGGCAGCTATTTGATTTCTATACTTTGTCAAATATATGTACCTCTTAATTCAATAATCCTTAAAGGCAATGCTCATTGTGGTTTCCCATTCAGGATATCTGACCTTTCCTTAATGTCAGACATCATCTTCCGCTAGCAAGGGAATAAAGTATATTATTTATATAAAGCTAATAATTATTTGGGGAAAATAAATATCACATGGAGGTAATAATGGTAAAAAGATGAGCACTTATTCATCATTCTATCATGCCTGTGAGTTTATATATCATAGTCCGTATTTCTGCTTGGATATCATGGTCCAAAATATTAAAAAAATAACATACACACAAAGGGCCAAAATTTACCTAATCATTATTTCAGAGCCTAACTATTAGCATGAATTAATTCCAGAACCATCCATTTTACTTGCAAATGTGAATTATCTCTTCAAGATCTATTGTCTTTAGCATTCCTGCATATTTCTTATTATTCAGGGCAGTTCCATACTATGTGATTTTTTTTAAAGAAATTAAATGAGGTATGAGTATATGGAAAGTAAAGAGGTTTAAATGTAAAAAATCCTCCCCTTTTCAATTGATGCTTGGTTTGATTTAGATGTAAAGTAAGATACTCATTATAATCAAATATTTATTGAGAGCATACAAGTTACCAAGCATTGTGCCAGGTGGTGTGGGGCTTGAAAATAAGTTTAAGAAATGGTTCTAGCACTCATGAAGTGTATGATTCACTAAGGTATGTATTTATCAACCAAATTAATCTGTCATTAAACTTTAAAATGTTAGTATCAACAGTTATTAATATGTGTTCTGAGTTCCTCAAAAACATCTTCTGAGCAACCCTTATGTGTTTTCTCTCGAATGCACACAGCAGGTAACAATAATGCAGAACTTAAACACTTTTTTGCACTTCTACGTGGTGCAGATGTTACCCTCCGAAGGTGTGAAAGAGTTCTTTCCAGGACATGATTAGAATACACTTGTTGACTGATACATCTGTTGGCAGCTGGTAGTGATGAGGATCAAATATGCCATGTGCTAACAGCTTTTATGTGTTTAGATGATAACGGCATGGTATAATAGGAAAGATCCATTAATTTGACTAAATTTTAAAGATATCTCAGTTTAAAATAATAGTTTCTGACTTAAGGATATCTAAATTCTCTAGATAACTAACCCCTGGAGTGTACTTTAACTCTGATCAAGGAAAATATCTTAAATATTTTTGGATTGAACTTAGATAAATTAGAGTTGGAATTCTCTGCTTGTTCCCCTGCAGTAGAATATTTTCCAAGGAAAAGTGCACACTTGTTAATATAAAAATGTATGACCTCCCTTTTCTTTAATCGACTGTGACCTACAGATGTCATGAACCAGAGAGTGTATCACATGTATTTCATTCAGTGGCCTGTGACAATTTGAGAAATCTGTTTGAATTAATCTCCTTTGGGTCAGTATTTGAGATTATCTTCTGACTCTATTTTTCTGTAAAACATCAGCATATTTCAGATATTTTTGTCATCCTCATCATGATGATGAGATGCTAAACATGGTCATAAAAATTCATATTTTAATACTCTTTAATATTATGATGTTCTAGTTTTTTAGCTTAGAAACTAAAAAGCTTCTTGGATGAGCAAAAATATTGTCATTTATTTAAGAGCAATTTAATCAAAATAACAATTTTCTGTTTTACTTTGACTCAGATTAAAAACTGATCAGCAGAAACATGGAGAGCAAAAGAAGAGAATTTACACTAGAACAGTTGTCAGATAACAATTAATCTGTAAAGATCAGAATTTCTAGAGCAATGTAATAAGGTACTGGTAACTACAATGTCTCTGGCGAAACAGAATAGGAACACTTTATAGTGTGAACCTGACAATTTTTCTCTCTGATTCTCTTAAGCTTGGAAAAATAACAGTTGCTTAAACCACAAACGCCTATCACCTCAAAGTTTCAAAGTGGAAAATAGAGGCACCTAAAAAACAGTTCGTGGTTTGGGCAGGTTTGATTAAATCAAATTACTTTAAAGTTGCATTTTATATTTAGAACTTTCACTTCCAAAATATGATGCTGCTGAAGCAGGCATATGGGGCTAAAATATCTTAGCTAACAGAACCTCCATCTAGCTTTCGGAGGAGTATTTGGCATTAAATTTGAGGTTACAGGTCCTCCAAATAAGCCACCTTGGAAGCATATTCAAGGAGCAAATTTAAAGATTGTATAACAGAGACTATTAACTGCCCAGCTAATACACAGTCTCCTCCTCTTCCTAAGTAACAGAATCCCTACATTATTGGGAACAGTGATGTGTCTATCTACAGATTACCTATCAGCCTCTTTTCAAACTAGGAGATACAAATATGAATCTTTTGGTGTGTGGTGGTGGTGGTGAGGTTCTGAGAAGAAGGCAATAGGATGATTCCACAGGCCCTTTTCCTCTTTCCTTCTCTAGTGCTTGGAGAAAGAACATAATGGTTAGAGCCTCAGTGTTATCTTGCAAACATAAAGCAACCTTAAGAGAAGCTAACATTCAGGTGGCAGAGCAGAAAGACAGCAGGAACCCATGGATGACTCATGACTATGCTGCTGCCATTCTGCTCCTGGGCAGACTACCTCCAGGCTTCTGCATGAAAAAAGACATTAGCTGATTTAAGCCACTGTTTACTGGGTTTTACACTATAAGCAACCAAACCCTATCCTAATATAGATTGATAGACTCTCTATAGATCATGTAAAATATTCTTTACTAGCAAGTAACAAAGGAAATGTAAATTTTATTTAAATAGTCCACCTAAAGGGCAGAAATATAAAATGATAATTAAGTACATCTGCACTTTCTGATGTTTTGAGTCAATGCAGTGTCTAATAGTGTGTGTATAGGAAGAGAGGTTGTATTGTGTGGATATAGATATTGGAATAGAGGTGATTCTTACTCCTGGGTAGTTAGCCATGTTAAAGTAATAGAATATTGTTCTCTCCACTCTATCCAAGTGGAAAGATGTGACGTTTACCTTGGCTAACTACTAAATCATCTTTTTAAGGTATGCCTAACCAGTACAGTTTCAATATTTTGAATTCATTTTACAATAGGTTTTTCAGGCTATTATGAAAACATTTTTACATAGAAATTATAGTTCAAGAAAGTAGACATTATGAGGGGGAAGTAGAGATAGAAAAAAAGGAGACTTATTTATTGCTTTCAGTAAGCTTCTAATCTAGTTCTGAGGCTTAATTTTTAGCTTTCTGTTAAGGATGATAGGTGGGCTTGACTTTTACGTTTACAAAGGCCTGAGATTTAAGATAAAACCAGGTTGCATTTTCAGGGGGTAACAAAATTTGATGTTTCCTTTGTTCTTTACTGCTAGAATTTTTCTTAACATTTGAGTTCTGACTCCCTTCCAATGAAAAGTGTCCATTTACCCTTCTTTGGATTAAAATGATAGCCACCTAACACGAAGCCATTTCGGGTATGGTCTTCCCCTCTAAAGCTTACTGTGAGGATATGTTGGTACTGAGTCTCTTCTGAAAAGGAAAAGGTTGGAGATTTTGTGGTTTCCTATAAATGCTCCTTACTGTACTTTCAGTAAGAAGTAGTAGTCTTGTTCTTATCTGGGACACAACTTTCTAAAAGCCTTTTTTTTTTTTTTTTTTTTTATAGAGTCTGTAGATTGTTTCCAAAAAGTGATTTAGCCACCATGGTACAGGGTCAGCTGGGGGCCATCAAACTGCTTCCCTAGGTTGTTCAAATCTAACACTGAGCAAGATAATAGCTCAAGAAGAAGCTAATGGCCCTTGTCCACAGTCCTGAGGGCATGTATCAGGATGACCCCTACATTTTAACCAGTCTTTGTATTGATTCACAACTCTTTCAAAGTTTAAAACTGGGCTAAGTTGTATACAACAGCAAAGTCATAGAACAATGATCATTTAACATACAGAGGGCATGACATTTGATTATATCTAAGCTTCTTCAAATGCCAAGAAGAATCTGAAGAAAGATATTTGATATTGACTTTTAAACGGTCCACATAGATAAAATTAATAAATCTTATTAAAGTTTATTTTAAGGATATTGATTTTAAAGTAGAAATGCACCCACAAAGAAAGTCCCACAATAAAGGCTAATGTGTAAATTCCTTTAAAATCCTGGTTACTGTAATTATATGGAGCATTTTACAAGCAACTAGAGACTTCTTTGGATAGATGGCTGAAATTTAATCATTTTCTGGCACAGACTGCTTTTCTTTCCCACCTCAAATTTCCAAAGCATTATTTCTAGGGCAGACCTGTTCAGATAGTGAACCTTTATTATCACATTTGATCTGTCTTTGAGCACTTTCCAAAAGAAAGGCTTCCACAGATCTCCTAGAAGATAAAGGAACAGGATGATTTTTCTCAATAGCACATGTTCATCCTCCTGCCCCATTCCATTCTCAGCAAACTTAATTCAGCTCTACAGTCTGGATTTTATAATCATACGGAGCATTATGTATGAAATGCATAAAACATCGATGTGCTAATTCTGCCACCAGAGACTATCTGATAAAGAAGTAAGCATATCCCTTTGTACTCTTAGGGCATAAGTGTTTGCCCTGAACCTCTTTAAAAAATAACTCATTTCATTTCTAAGCATTTTGGGTTTTATTTGTATTAAGTAGCCTAGGTCTGCCAGTCTGCTGAAGGGAAATCTGAGTTTGATGTAGTTTTTTAGGCAAGGGTAACTGGAAAAATAATCACAAATGATGAATGTGAAAATTAAGCTACCTCTAGAGTTTATGTTTTACAAGTATGAAATCGATCAGTTAATCTCCCAGCTGATTTAAAACATATCTGATTATTTCTGATGGTTCAAAATGTAATGGTCTGAAAGTCTTAATAGAATTCTTAGACTTACCTTTATTAAAACCTGAGGATCTGAAGATATAACTGTCTGGATTGATTACTATATTTCTGCTGTGGAGAAAAATAACAGCCCTGAGTGACTGCTTGCTGTTCACATCTTCATTAATGTGCTTAATATATTTCTATCCCTAGGGAAAATTAATTTTTTACTCCTTTTGTATTGTAGTTTCACTCAAACTTAGATTCTTTGAACATAGTTGGATGGCAGTGTGACATCTGAGTCCCAGAGATCAATTGATAGTTGTTAAAGATCATGAAGAATGGCCCATTAAAACAGTTAGTATATGACAAATAACAACGTTTGTGTTTAGTGTAGAAATTTATCAACTAGACAGAGCACTTATTCCTGAGACCCGAATGAAAGTCTACTTGAACCAACTTATTAATCAGTCAGTGCCGTAGTCTTAACAGACTGTCTTATTAAAGAGCTCTAGATATATTAAAATTGAACTCTAATGTGATAGATACTATCCCTGAACCAAAATCACAAAGCCCACAATTATTGCTGAAGACTAAAATCTATGAAAAAGAAAAGTAAGCTTTTTTCTCCCTAGGACTGAGATGTTTTGCCTCAAATCTTTGGCTCTGATTACTTACAGTATAGTGTCTACCATGAAATGTCTTCCTATGTGGCCCATTCTTCTCCCACTCTCTGTTTAAGGCAGGATCATACACCAAGATATCATGACAAACGTAAGGGCACAGTGATCTCTCCACCTGCATGTATTTATATAGACCACACTGCAGAATCTTTAATTTACAAAGATTTTCAGGGAAAAAATGAAGCACTACCAAGGGAAAAAAAAAGGAAAGATTGCTCTGGCTGGCAAGTGGTATTAATTCTCAGCAAGATGCTCTGAGCTTAGAAGGAATCATCACAGCTTTCTATCCCCTGTGGAGTCTGTGAGGGTAGACACACTTAAGAGCTGTGAGTCATGGGGTTGAGCACTCATGACAACAGGGTTGAATATCATCTCAAACGACAATGTCAACCAGTGAGTATTGATTGTCTGGAAGTGCTGGGTAGAGAAGGATGCTTGAGGCTAAGTTTAAGCACAGCAAGAAAGAAAGCCATAATGAATTAGTGACATCTGCACGATGAGAGTTTAGGGTCATAATGGAAGAGAAGTCTGAGCTTTTAACCTCGGCAACCCACTTCTGGCATGATGTTGACCTTTGCTTACCCGAGAGGGAAAGTGTGCACATTTCAGTAAACAACCAATAGTTGCTTGATGTGATCAGTAGCCCTTCTGGTAGAAAAGTGCAAGGTAATCAGCAATTAAATGGTTTACCAAACACCTGCAGTGACCTAAGTGAGAATTTTTTTTGATTTCTTCTCAAGGTTTTAAAACTTGATATCTGGAATTAAGCACAACAGTACTGAAAGAGACCCAAGTCCAGTCTTCCACAAAGTGCAGAAATCTTTTAAAAAACATCTGTAGACTTTGGTCTCTGCCAATATAGCTACTGTAAAGGGAAACATTCCCTTCTAAGGCAGTCTTCTTTTTTTTTTTGGATAGTCTATTTCTTAAAAAGAGTTCTTTTGTGGACTGAGTTGAAATTGACCTTCTGGTAAATTTGACATTGTGGCTGTGGATCTGTTCTGTTGAAGAAAACAAAACAATTCTGCACTCATTTCCACCTGAAAATTCACCAAATATTCACCCAAATAATATAAAAACTCTCTTTACAGTTTTTGTTGTTGCTGCTATTGTTGTTTAAACAACTGATCCTGCTTCTCAAACTTCTTGTGGCCAAAACAAGGCATTTGAACTTTTGCTTTAAAGTTTCTTCACCTCTTTCTCAGAATTCATCTAGTTATATCAGAAAATGTGGGTCTTGTTTGGCACCATGTTTCATTCTCCAAAACTACATTCAATCTATTATCAAATTCTCTTGATATTTCCTCTGAAATGCCTTTGAACCTCTCTTTTTTTATTCAATCTCTACCCTCTCCACTTGAAGCCAAATGACCTTTATCTCTTGCCTCTTCTACTGCAATTGCCTCTGAAGTAGATCCCCCATCACCTCTAGCCCCTTTCTAATACATGATCCAAACAATTTGTGAAAAAGCAAATCTACTTACCTTACTCTGTGTTTAAATTCTTCTGTAGCTTTTCCTGGCACTTAGAATAGGAGACTTAATGTTACTCTAAAGGGGCTACAACAATCTGGCTCCACTTTTTTTTCACACTGTTCTTTCTTATTCATATATATGCCTTAATCACCCTTTCTTCTTTCCATTCCTCAGTTTTACCAAGCTCTTTTCCACCTTAGGGGCCTTGATTATGAGACTGCATTTGCTATTATCACTACTTGGAATGAAGCCTGCCACCCCCAACCTTTATTTAATTTAAAGGTTGCTTCTTCAGAGAGCCTCCCTTGACAATATGCTTCATCCCAGTTAGATCAGATCCGTTTATGTTTTTTTATTGTAGTGTTCCCTTTCTTATCACTATTTATTATCAAACGTTTGTTTGTGTGATTATTTAAAGTCTTGTCTCCTCCTCTTGACTTTAAAGTCCATTAACAAAGGGATAAAAGATTAGTTTATTTTTCATTTTCTCTGTTTATCTAATACTAAGCACAGTGCTTGCCACTGGGTGTCAATAAATATTGGTTGAAAGATATCCATATCCATCATTGATTATATCTCCCATTAGTCTTCTCTTTGCTAGGCCAAACACTTTGGTTCCTATACTATTCCTCATATGACATAGTTTTTAAATCCCTCTCCAACTTGCCCACATATTTTTTGACACATTGTGTTTTTCAATGTTCTCCTTTGAATATAGAAGACTAATTGCAATATGCTAGATGTGATCTAATAATTAGAGAATTTAATGGGACTATTCTTTTCAATGTCTTTCTTACAATGTCTATTAATTTAGCCTAAGGTGGTGGGTATGTTTTTTTAGCAGCCAGATCTCACCATTGGTGCATATTAAATTTATGATTAACTAAAATCCATAAATCTTTTTCTTTCTAAGTTTCTTAGCTAGAGAGTTCCACTTAAAGTTGTGCATTTCATGTTTTTAATGATTTACAGAATTATCACTTATCTTGTATCAAGTTATATTTCTTATTGTCATATACTGTATTGATTATCATTTTCAGGTTTGTTTCATGTGTAATCTGGATAAGCATGTTTTCTTTGATCATGTGCAACATAGAAAAGGCAAGTACCAAAGATAGAACTCTGTGTTTTACCTCTTCCTCATCCTCAGGTAGGGGTCAGGATCCACACTACTTTGTTCATAATTATACATGTATATATACATATGTATATATATATATATATATATACATGCTATATTACATTATATATATTATATATAATTATACATATTGTATAATATAATGTATATATAATATAATTCATATATGTTTTAATAAGCTTACTTAATAAGCTTTTAAAATATGTTGATAAAAATGTAGTAGTCCATCCAAATATAAAGTCAAAAGCATTTTATTTCCTTAGTTTTGAAATGAGTGTTGTGCTTCAATTATTTTAACATTAATTAAAAACAAAAAGTTAAAATTGTTAAAGTCTAGTAATAACCGTATCTTATGAACTTTAGCTATATATATTTACATAAAGATGAAAAGAATAATTCTAAAAAACTTTGACCTAGAAGGCCTAGAAGACAAAATGGTAACTGGCTCTTACTTTTCTCTTTAGTTATTGACTTATTCTAAGAAATAAAATTAATAGATGGAATACCAAAAAACTTGTGATAATTTGACTCATGATTATTTTAGTCTTTATAGAACCATTCACTAGGAACATTCATTATTCAAATTCCATTCAGAAAAGCATTTGTTGGGCTCCATTTCTGTGATCAGCCTGGTAGAAATGTTACTCTCAAAGGCAGGTTGATACATTGGCCTGTTGGGATCTGTGGAGGAGAAATGGATGTAATTCTTCTAGTTTGATGAGAAATTTGCATATTTCACAGCTTCTTATCTATGAAGCACCCTATTTAAAAAAATCTTGTTTTGTATTTATAATTATGTTGTTCTGGTGAGCTATGGCAGGATGTGGAGATGTAAAAAATAAATGCTGTTGGGTTTACCAAAGAAATGTAAGTCTGGAAACTGCTCTCAAAAGCTTTTTCAAACAAACTTGCAAACAACTTTATAAACTGATGGGAGATAAAATGAATGTTATATGCAACAGAAGGACGGAAATAGGAGAAAAAAACCCAGAAGATTAGAGTAGTTAAGTACATGAGTTATGCTGAATATTACGACTGCAGTAAGAAGAAAACATGTAAGAGAATTTCTTTTGTAATTTTTTTTCCAATATAAATCTGATTTTATGTTATAGGAATGTTATTAGGTATATTTCCCAGATTATAAAAGAAACCCTGGATTGATAGTGCCCTACCACTGCTATCATTACTAAAATGGTTACCTCTGCAACTACTACTCTGTTAGAATAGACACCATTTATTGAACTAACTTATGTGTCTATGGATACACAAAAATTCTTTTTATATATCATTTATTTTATCTATACAAAAACCATATGAAGTAGGTATTAATAATGTCAGCATTGTGCCCATTTTACAGATGAACATGAGGTTTGGGGGTTAAAAAACTTGCTTAAAGTCTCACAGCTTATAAATGGCAGAGCCAGAAATGGAGTATAAATCTTTCTGGTTCTAAAGGTGCATTCTTAATTTTTAAACTCTATTGAAGTAAACTTATTATTTACCCAAATTAACATCTTACGATAGCATTTATTAATCAAAGACTTGCCAGATTTTGACTTCACTCTTTCTCTTCATGGAATAATAGAGGGTCATAGTGTTGCCAAGGTGCAGAGTAATCAATATTACTGTTGAAAGATGTAATAATTGATGTAAAAGGTAATTCTGGACTCTCATGGATTAATATCAATTAGTAAGTTAACTCATCACTTATTATTCAATGTACAGATATATTTTCATAATTTGATACTATTATTGACCATATTCACAACCCAAAACACATATATCAAGAAACATAAAAATAACAGTCATTTCATTAAAGGCATCCATGTTCTTTAGAGGTGGAGAGTGCTTTTCCCTATTTTATTGCAAATATGATTTTGGCAAATTAACTATAAACAGTCATTAGAGTCTGGAAAATTTAATGATGTAAATGTGAAAATATACTTCATTTAGGTATGTGTATATATTCATGATACTACCTTGGAGTGTCTTCATTAAAATGTATACCTTATTGAAAAAATATATATGTGTACGTGCAATCATGCCATGTTTCATAAACACATGATTATATTTTAAACACATCCAGCTATATACATATAAATAAATATGCAAGCAGACCCCGTACTTACAAATGGTTGTGTTTCAAATTATTTTAAAACAGTTACGCTTTTAAGTCAGTAACTACAATTTATATATTTAATCCACAATGCCTGAAGTAGTATCTTAAGTGCTATTTAAGCTAAACCCAAACACCTTGTACAGTATTGTTTCTAGAGGTAAACTTAATTTCATTTAACAAGTCTTAATAGGATAGTTATTGTCCCACAGACTATGCCAGATGTTAGCAATACAAAGTACAATTCTCAGGAGATTCATAGTCTAGTACAGGATAGAGAAAAGCAAATCAATCATCCGAGTTCAGAGGGGTACAGTGGTGTGGTAACACAAAGGTGTGCCATCATAATCAGATGACAAACCAGTAGAACTTCCAGGAATGAGGTGATCAGTGCCCTTAGGGTTCTGAGGGATGAAGAGAAGTTAGCCAGACACAGATGAGAATGATGTGAAGTTGGGGTGTGGGGAGAAATGTACTATAGAGTTGAGACACATAATGAAGAATCCTCTCCCTTTTTCCTTTAAGAGAAGGTTTTTCATCCTTGGAGGCTATTGACATTTTTGGCAGGATAATTCTTTGTTGTGGAAGCTGTTCTGTGCATTTAGCATCATTGCCTGACTTCTACCCACTAAGTGTCAGTAGTACGAATACCTGCCCCCCTCTACCCAAACCCAAAATGTCTCCATATATTACCAATGTCCTCTGGAAAGCAAAATCGTCTCTGAGAACTATTTCTGTAAGCAAAAAGAGAGAGAGAGAGAGAGAGGGCTATCTTTGGGTACTAGATTAATTTGCTAACTTCATGTTGACAAAAAAAGGGCAAATCATATTTGCATTCTCCCAAGTTGCTCCCTGGATGTCCTAAATTGGGGTAGATAAAAGATAGTTATGTGGATTTCTTATGTACTACCCAACTATCTAGGATCTAGTACTTACAATTTAGGGATTGCCTATTTATGTATATGAGTATAGGTACACACACAGACACACACACACACACACATTGCAGAGACATAAGTCAGAATACCTCTGATTTGGCCGTGATCACGATATTAAATGGTTATCTACCTTTCATTCCTATGTCTTGTCAGAAAAAAACTTCATGAACTTATCAGGATAAAATATATGTCTCGTGGCAGAAATGAGTTGAATCAACTTTACAGACACCATGATACTGAATTCCAAGTCTCCTTAAAGGGGGAACATCTGGTTAGTGAAGTTTCATTATATTCCTCTTTAAAGAAAGAATAAGCTATGAAAATGGTAAAATATGATTGACTTAAAATACAATATATCCAACTTCAATCATTTTCTAAATCCAAAGATATTTTTAGATGAAAGCAAAGGAGGTCATTTCCAAATCATTTTGTGAAACTTAAGCCTACCCAGAGGAAAGGTAATTTTGTTTGATCCTGAACATCAAGTGAATTTGTTCACCAAACCATTTATTCCAAAAGCTAATTAAAATAATGTAAAATTGATCCAGTATAGGTTTAACAAAATTAACTAATTATAATCTGCTTAAACCATTTAACCTTTATAGTTCCCACAAAAAATGTTTGATTTTCTTTGGAAAAATAAACAATGTGCTTTAAAAAGGAGGTGCCTCTTCATCTATCTTTCTTTTTCTTTTTTCTTTTTTTCCTTGGTGGGCTATCCTATGCTAAGATGTCAGTATAGCAAATAGAGTTGATAAGCAATTAAAGGAAAAAATTAAGATTTTCCCTTTAAGTCAAGAGCACATGTGAAAGGGAGGAGAAATATTATAAGATGAGGAAATCAGACTCCTTACTTTTTGGTAGTAACAGTGAGTTCCATTACAGTAAGCATTGATATTAACACCTCAGTACTTAAATCAAACCTCTAAACAAAAATGAAAGGTATATCAATTATCCCTTCAGTATTCAGATTGAACTGTGGACAAAAGAAATATATACTGCAACTTAGCATTTGTTTGTTTTCAACTTCTTTCCACTTATTCAAGTCATTGTCAAGCATATCCTAAAAAGTTCAACAAATTGAAAAAGTCTAATTATCTGCCACTGACTACATTTATTTTATACTTATCCATTCTAATCACAGACAGAAATACCGAGTAGATAAATGTCAAGATTTGGAAAGGTTTTTAGGGGCTCTTAAGTGTATGTGAGAGGTATAAAATGGTATGTAAAAGAAGAAATGTGCTGTGACAGCTCCATCCTTTAAAAAGAGTGGAAGAACTAGGAAACATCTCAGGGAAAAAATGGTAGAAGTAACCATGAGAGTTACTTCTAAGTAACTCTCATGAGAGTCCCCAGAGACTTTCTAATCCACATCTGTCTATTATTAATTCATTATAACTTACTACTTTATTTTGGATATAAAATTGTCATTTATGTCACTCCTAAAACCAAATGACATTATGAAAGACTCTTCCTGGTAAAAATATTAACAGAATTGACTGTCATTGCTTCATAGATACAAACAAGTTATACATTGGGGAAAAAAACAATCTGTGAATATTTTTGATAACAGTGAAGCAAGTCACCCATTATACCGAGGTTAATTTGTTGGCTCATGATTTCCACTTATCCAATGATATCGAATCATATGAACAAAACTCTACATCTAATCAGATTTTTTATTGAATTCTGACCTTTAATCCACCTTCTTCTTGATTATGAATGATAGTGACCTTTATCTAATTTAAAGCAGACACTCTGATGCAAAAATATGCAAACTACACATGTAAATTCTGAATCAAACTGAAGAAGAGCATAATCTATCAGGGATAAATTATTTCAGAAGACATTTATATTAAGGCTGAATGAGGTATTTGAAAGTAAGTGAATTTGTCAGCAGATGAATTGTTGGCCTGGAGAGTTGCAAAGACCAAATGCTGTTTATATTTTCTCAGCTTCTATTTAGAAAAACTGAAATGTCAATATACATATCAATTTTTATTATTCTACTCAGCATTTTATGGCATTCAGGAAATGATCACAATGTAATAAAGTCAGACAAAATTATTTTTCAGAGAGATTGGCAAACTGTGCCTGAATATTCAATTCATTTTCATTTCAATTCATTTTCTGCTGCACGAAAACCTGGTAAAATTCAGCCATGGCATGTGTGGCATGTTGACTTCCTGATGATGTTTTATCTCATTAAGAGGAACTTCGTGCCCAATAGCAGCTGGCAGTCAGCAGTGTTTCTAGGATATATTTAGAAACTACTATCTCAAGGAAAAAAGTTAGAATAATAAAAGAAGCATGTTTGCATTGAGAATCGGATGAACATCCTATACCAGACCTCCCTTTCTTGATTCCCCTTCTTTGTACCGGCTCTTTCCTTTTTCTGTGGATTAATACAAATAGTTCTGAGCTGACATTACTGAGGGCAAACCCTGCCCTGGGCACAAACTAAAGCAGCCTACTCCTGTAATCCGCTCTCCCCTTTCTCAAGCCATTCCATTCTACACAGGGCTGTTAATGTAGACTGGACGTTGGTGCTTCTCAAAATACATTGTTTTCTATATGTGCAAAAACACCAAAGTATAAGTGTATCACATATGCCTAAAACACATGATCCACACATATGCCTAAATCACATGATCCAAGTCTGCATTTTATTACATAGATACACACGCATATGGGTTTATATATGATGAAGATTATGTCACAGCAGGAGGCTATTGAGAGCATTTTGCTGTCAGAAACCCACCAATCTCTACCTGGCACGAGCATGTACTTTCTCGATTAACACCAGGGGGTTGTCAGATTGCTATATCTGAAATAAACAGATTTATCCTGACAGTTAATCAGCATTTTGCGCCGCCTAATACATGTTTATCTTCCACTATTGATATAATTACACTAAAAGTGCACTTAATATAATCTTTCATAGGAAATTAAACAGATTTTAATGATATACTTATAATGGATTGGGGACAGAATTGAGGGAGAGAAATATTGATACTAGATGTTTGGGGAGAACACATATATGAAGCAATGATGAGGTAATCAATGAACATTGGAAAAAAATCAATGACAGTCTGTGTTTAAGAAATGCATTTACATAGCTTCCAAAGAAATCAGAAAAATCTTGCAAAGCTGTGAAATACCCTCCTGATTTTCTCATGCTTCTTTTCTTCTGATATGTGCTCTGTGCTCACTTCACACATTAGAAAAAACTAAAAGAACTAAAAAAAAAAATTCTCTTGAATGGATTTTATGTTGGACTAATTCATAGACAACACTTCCAAAAGTTCTCATTCTGGCTTTTGAACTTGGGTATTGGGAACTCTCATAGTGGCCTGCACAGATATTACTCGGAAGGAAATTCAGCAAGGTCTGTAGTTAGCTCCTGTCACTAAAGTGCCTGAGAGTACAGACAGACATGCCATTTTAAGAGCCATAGAAATTAACACATGTTGGTCTTTAGGCATCAAGACTTAAGGATATTAAATCAGGACCTGGGAAACAGAGGTAGTTGAAACTATTAATTTTAATCAAAATTATAAATATAACCCCTAGCATAGGAAGCATCTTTCCTAAGAATTTGCTATTCACGGCTATAATCAGGCTCACTGCCACATGAGAAGACCTAAGAATTTTAAGTCTGACTATCCTCAAATACTAAGTTAACAGTTAGGATCAGTGCCCTGCTGTCCCTCAAATCTCTTTTCTTTTCTTAGCTACAAATTAAAATTAAGCCATGAAACATCTAAATACATATGTCTCTGAGCGGGATCCAGAGTTATGGAAATTTGATTTTGGACAGAAAACGAAATGATATGAGGAAGTACTGTGAAATGTCTTCCATGATCTCAGCATTGTTTGGAGCATATAGGAGATATCATTTCCTTTTTTACTATAAAACTGAGAAGTGGATATTTTTATTTCCAGAAACTCAGAGAGACTAAATAATATTCCCGTTAGCTGGGATTCCAATCCAGGTCTGTCTAACTGAAGCCAGTGTTCTTTCTGTTTCTTTATACTTCCTCTGTAAACTCAGTTCACGTGATTTTAAATGCCTTTGATTTTTGTCTTCCAATTAAGGATGCAGACTTTAAACCATGTCCTATATCTCTTGCATCAATTAGAAATAATGCCTCCATAGTCATCTCCAGGCTGCTCTATCCCTCTCTGAATCCAACAAGATCTCAGTAGCCAGTATGCAATGGCTTTTCACTTGCTAATCAGAAGAATTTCACAAATCATCTTTAACATCTCCATGGCTAAGGACCAAAAATGAAGTGACCGTGAGCTGAGACAGCAAAATATCTCTAGCAAGAGGCCAGAGTACCCCAATGCGGAGGGGCAGCCATAATTTTAGTGCCTTTACCCTGAATCCTCTGAGGAACTAAGAGATTTTTGTTTCTCCTGGATCTTGGCACCCAGAAGGGGATAGATGGGGAGCCCTGCTTCCTATGCAGGTGGTGAACCCCAAACTGCTTCTTCTGTTTTACTTCTGCCAGCAATGCTTCCTGAAGCCTGTCTTATTCCACGCATCCCAGCCTTTTTCCAGGAGTGCGTTGGTTGACAATCGTACCTTTCAAGCTGCCTTGAAACCCACTCCTCCGACAGGCTCCATCTCTACCCTGCTTAGGTGTCGATGTCTGCTGGGTAAGACTGGATTTACCAAACTCCTTTTAGAATTTGATTCACGGCTGTAAACTTCCTCTGTGGGATTTCTTACTGGACTGACTACTGTATAGTTTGCATTAAAAGCCACCTTATATCCTCTTTGCTTTCATCCTTATTTAGGATCCCAACCCCATTTAGTGTGTTCATTCCCAGGGAGCCAAAGCTTTAGGCCAGAAAATAATTTCTCTTTGAAATTAATTACAATTTCTATTCCATTTATAGTGTATGAAGATTTAATGATAGAAGTTAAAAAGCTGTAAACTGTGGTTAACGAGAAACGCCAAGGTCCGAATTCTTTAACATCTTCTAAAACCCTCTCTCCTCATCTCTCAAGATCTCTCCCTTCCCCATTCCTCCATCACCTGCCTTCTAAATTGCCTTATTTTCTCTATCTTTTTTCATTCTCCTCCTGCTTAGATCTTTCACCTTAGTTCCTTCAGTAGTTGCCTCTCTCTTTAACTTCCAAACATGAGAAATTATATATATAATCTTATCTATTGAAATAATCTCTTTTTCTGTTGCTATTTTTAAAATTGAGCAGGTGTAAACTTTCATATTCTGTCCGAGCATAGGTCCAGTGTCCAGAATATAGCTAGGTCTTAAATGGATGGATGTCCCTCTCTTTGCCCTTGAAACAATTTTTTTTAAATATATAAACTAAGCTAACTAGATTTTTAAAAAATTCAGTGAGTCATTCAAATATGAATCAATAATACTCTCTGACCTTCACACTGAGTCAAGGTCTGTTAAGAACACAAAGTAACTATGATTTTTACCCTTAAATAGTTTACAAGCTACTTGAAATATAAGAATATAATCCATAAAACAAACAGGGAAATATTAAAAAAAACACGGTTAGAGGCTGACTTGTGTGGTGTAAACTGTAAGTTCTGTGAATATGCAGGGAAGAGGTCTCAATGACTGTGGGAAAGACACTTGATTAATATTTCTGGGAGAGGATAGATAGGAAAGTAACATATATAACAACATCCATAAACAAACAAACCAGACTTTCCAACCCTGGTTTAAGGCTTCTTACAAATTTTGGCTTTGCTTTCCAAACCTGGTTCTTAAAAGCTAGGGAAGATTTATTTTTGAGCCCAGATGTGTGAATAACTGTTCAGTCCAAACTGATTGCTAATATATTTAAGAATTGTGTTATCTGAATATTTTTTGCCTTTCTCACAGGCTTTCCAGAATGAGAACAATCTTTTGATTTTATTTTTAATTTCAGGAAATGAACATCTTTTAGATAGAAAATTCAGTTACACAGCTGACGAATTTAGCAATGAGGGACACGGCCTTCAATGGTTTTAGGTCATTTTTAAACTCCTTTGAATTTTTACATCAACACGTAACTTATAATCACCATGCCCTGTTCTCTTCCCACCCCACCTCTGACCTTTTTTTTTTTTTTCAAGGTAAGGATATCAACCAAGTAATAGAGAAATCAAGTCTGAAAGGAATGTCTCACAGGCTAAGGAACTCACTCAGCAAGAGATGATGGAAGGGTAAGCTCAAATTTAAATTAATTCCCAACCTTTCCTGTACCAGTGGTCTATGTCTAACTTAGCTAATCCAGGCAAAACTGATATTTTAAAATAACTTTAAAGATAGGTTCGCAGGCTTTCTGCCTGCCAGCAGATAGAGGATCTGGATATATAGGGCAGTCCATCTGCTTGATACTTCAAATAAGATCTAAAAAGCATGCTGGTATCACAGAAAGACATCAATTTTTTTTTTTTCCATTTGTTACTGGAGAAATGTGTAACTTGCTCGGTTGCTATTGACCCATGTTTCCCACATTTCTGCCACTTGATTATGTGTTAATCCTGTTCAGATTTTTGTTTACACTGCATATTTGATATTCGCAGGTCAAATGAACACAGTCTTTAAATTAGGTTTCTATGAGTTCTGTGTATAATAGTTCATCTTCTTTCACAGGAGGGGTGGGGTGAGGAACAGCAGGAGAGAGTCCAAGTTATTCAGAATAAACAGACAGAACTAAAGCCACAAATGCTTCCCCGTATGGACCTGTTCTTGCTCATTTCTCCCTAAGGAGACAATACCTTCCGACACAAGGACAGATAGTTATCAGTTCAGTGTTTCAGAGTCTCACCATTTAAAAATGCATTTTCACTTCATTTGTGTTCTTTATCTGCTTTTGGAATGCGCTGGTATATTTCAACGGGGGAAATTTTCATTCATATGTGCCCATGGAAAGAAAGACAAGGGAAAGGGCTTCTTTTCACCACCCAGGAGATTTTGAAGAAAGATGACAAGACAGAAGAAGATATTTTTTCTGAAGGAAACAGTTGTTTGTATGAAAATTTTAATTGTTACCAGAACTTCAATGGAGTTTCAAGGAAAGGTAGTTAGATAAAGCCTCAGGTTAATTTCCATCATTACCAAACACTTTACACCAGTGAAAAATTCCAAACATATAAAGAGATGTCAATCTTGTTCTTTAGACAGGGGGAAAAAAAAGCAGGTGTTGGGCGGGGGGTTAATGCTTCAAAGGCTGTCAGTAGACAAGCCAGTCAATTACAGATCTGATTTAGTTCTTAACTCCTTGAGGTAAAAGACTAATGTTCTGCAAGAGTAACCATTTCTGGCATGTATTAAATGACAATACTTGAAAAAAAAACCTCTGCTATGATGTAATACAGATAGGAGTGAAGAGCTGTGAAGAGTTGAAAAATCAGAATCAGATATTTGAACCAAGACTACAAATGGGTAAATAGTAATGTTTTTGCTATGAGGTGTAGGGACGTCCTTATGTATTTAGTTATCTGAGCTAATTAGCCAGGAAGGCATTATTGTGTGATGTTTCAAAGCCAGTTTCAAAGCAGATGGGTTCAAATCTCAGTTTTACTACAACTCTGTGGCCTTGGCTAAGTTATTTAACTTCTCTGTACCTCAGTGCCTTTATCTATGAAATGCGGGTGATGGTTCCATCGACCTCATAGTGTTATACAGATTAAATTAAGACAGATGAGACAATTAGTATCTGCTGAGTTTTCACTTAACATTACATTTAATTCACACACAGCAATGAGTTTCAAGATTTAGAAAATAAATACGGTATGATACAATCCTTCCTGAGAAATTTTTCACGTCTACAGATGATATAAGCATTGAATGTCTGCTGATGAAACACATTATTTTCCCTCAGGCAGGGTTGCAAGTTTCTTTGGCCCGACTGAACACTTCTGAAGTTACAGAGAACTTATTAACGCCCTCTATAGCATCATTTTAAGATGATAATTTATCTTTTTAACTGTACTCAGTAAAACCAGCAGAAAAGAGCCAGGCGGGAATAACAACATGGTGTTATATACAGCTACAAGGTTTACCAGTTCTATAGATTCTGCTGCAAGGCACACTAAAATGGAATAAAATGTAACTTATCTTGAACAGTTGCTTGAATGAGTTACTAGAGGAACGGCAAGTTGACAGAGGAAGCAAAAGAAACCCAGGGGAGTTGAAGACTGTGACCATTTTATTTAGGATGCACAGTAAAACCTAACTTAAGGCATACAAGTTAGGTCTTTGGAGAGTTTCCTAGGAGGTTTGCAAACAAATGTGAAAGTCTATAAAATATGTGCTTTTGAAATAACTCTGTGAAATGATGGTTGGAGACTCCATGGGGGAATGCCGTCATACCTATCAAATACTAGTAATTTGGTTGAAAAGAGAATGCCTCCTTGTTTGCATTTTCTCTGTCCCCAAAAGATCTCCCTAGCCACTTTTTATATCTATACTCAGCTTGACTGCTGACAGAGTATTACATGGCGTTCCTTTGTTCTGAAAGGGCATCCTTTAGTTTCACACTAGTCTCAAGTTCACACAGCCAGGCAATCCCAAACACCTTTCCATCTGCTAAGGTTTTCCTGTGTCTGTTGCTTCTCTCAAAGTCGTTTTAATTATGAAAGAATCACCTTCTACCATTAGTGGCCAATCCTTTTTCTTCTCCCCTGTAATACTGAAGATGTGAATGGAATCCTCCAGTGACAGTGTCTGGGAAGAAGATATTCATGGGCAACTACATGATTAGAATAGATAAATTCAATTAGCCTTTCTTGGGAAGGCTCAGTTTGCTTTATCACTCAATATTTCAAAGAGTTCTAAAGAAATTCTAATTACTGTATAAGAAATAAGTCAAATTCCTTTTCTCTCACTGTGAAGGGCTTTTATTACCCACTGCTATAAAACATATATCTTTTTTTTTTTTTTTTCTGTTGCTACCCTAGCAGAGTAGCCTGCATACCAATAGGATCACTAAAATGCCACGGAGCAGAACATATTTATCTGTTAAATTCTATGTACAGTAACCTAACAAATTCCAAAGACAGAAAGATTGCCCCCTGCACAGTAATACTTGTGTAGATGTCTTCTTTATGCTAACAATGACAAGGGCTTCATACCTTGTACTGTACTCAAAAATCAGAGTGCATTTTTTTAAAACAGAAGACTCTGTATCAAAAAGAAAAAGAACTGCACATTTTTGGCACTGAGATTTTTTATGTGGATAATAATTTTTTTCCCTCGAACTCCACTAACTACAAGTATCTACCTAGAAGATGAAATCTAAGATTTATGTCATCAGAACTATTCAGTAAACCAGAGGATCTTTTTCTCTTCTTTTCAGGACTGTCAACTTTGTTTACTGTTTATGTTCAATTCTATACTGTACAAGAGATTAAATAGTCTTGTCATAGCTGCATGTCAAACCTTGTCAGAAAAATAAGATAATAAATGTAAAATGATATTAATAAGGAGTGCTTTCAAAGACATATTAGGTTTATTGAAATCTAAATTATAACTGGAATATTATAATTATATTTGTACTAATCAAAAAGAGATTTTTGCATAGACATTTAGTATGTTTTAAAATTGAAATGACTGAAAAATGATTAAAAAATCATTACAAGTAACTTCAAGGAAACACATATGAAGTAATGTAAGCCCAGGAATTGCCTTCATAAATCAACATGTATATCGTCAAATCTTGTTAGCCTCTTACATGCATTTTTAATCCAAAAGTAAGCATTTGGCTATTGAAATCAGTCTTAAAAGATGATATCAAACGGTGTTATACAAACATAAGATTGTTTTTAGCCTTGTTACATTAAACTTTTTTATAAAGCAATTTCAATCTCAAAGCAATAAATAATAGCATGTATAATGACAGTAACTGAATCCTAACTTCCACATAGCCTAGTAACAATCTATGAATTGTGAAGAATAAATCTATCTGACAGGCTTGTTAGCAATAAGGCCTTCAGCTTCTTGCTTTGCAGCAGAATGAAGTAAAATCTATCCTTTTCTTGTTGTTGTTAAAAACATTTCAACAGTTAGTTCTTTTTCACAGAAAATGCTGCAGGAATGTTCCAGGTTAAAAAAAAAAAAATAGCACGGTTGAATTGTACACTTGGCTATTACCGGCCAGGATACATGATAAGTTAAAACATACTAAGAGATTATTTTTTTTAAGAAGGAAAACTTGATAGAGGTTTGTATTTCTATATTAGAGAGTGGACACTATCATCTTTCTGGCGTTGTCAAACTGAAACTGGCTGCAGGGAAAATAAACATTACAATTCCCCAGCACTTAAACAATTGTACCTATACGGTTAAGTAACAAAAGCGTGAGGCACCTGGAATCACAGCATTTGTGCCTAATGCCAGCAACAATATAAAGCATTCAAGTGACATTTGATAATGAGCAGACAGTGGAGGCATTACACACGTCTTTAGAAGAATCAGACTTCCTACCTTGAAAAGACAGATGGAGGTAAGTTCCTTTATAAAAAAAAAAAAGTTGTAAGTAAAGCCAGGCAGCAGTTGCAGTAAATTGAGTCCTTTCAGTCACTGTATACATACAGCAATTCTGCAATAAGGGGAAAAATATAATGGGAGGAGCGGCTGTGAACGAGTGACCTCCTCAAGCTGAGTCCTCTCTGTGAACCAGGCATTGAAAGCCACTGCTCCTGATTTGCATGGATTATCTCCACTTGAACAGATACAGAGCAGATACATTTAAATTGAGCTGGCACAATGGCAAAGATATGGAAGAGTGAATGAATGAGGGGCAGCGCAAGAGAGGGAGAGAGAAAGAGAAACAGACGCGCGATCAGAAAGCGTGCATGAGCTGGCGCCGGCAGAACTGTCTCCGAAGAGCTACAGCTCCCTCTTCATGTCACAGCTGTAAGATAAAAAAGGCTGTCATTAAGAACTGGTTAATCGTAGGGAACAATTTACTCAGATCAGCGGATGCTCCACCTGATCCGATTTTTATGAACATTATATGACTGTTCTATCATCAGGATTTTAGATACTGAAAATCTTTTGATTAGTAGACAGGTAAACAAATTTGGATAAAACGCTGAGTTTTGAATGAGATCAGACCTTTGACTCGACTGGAATATGTGTCGGTAAAGAAACCTAGATTTGGTTGTTAAACAGAATATTTATTTTGAAAGAAAATTAATACCTGTTAACTTTTAAAGAGCTAGAGGTATCTACTGCAATATAAAAAGAAAATGGTATGTAAATATTTATTAATGATTAATGATCTGAAAGGATCCAAATGTACAACTAAAAAAAGGGGGCTTTTTAATTTAAGTTGCTAATTGTTTCTTTTTTTTCCCTTCATATTGTCTCTTGCTGGCATTTCAGAACAGAAGAAATCCGTTTTTCTATACAATACAGATGTACCTTAAAGTATACAATTGTTTGATTTCCCATTTAGCATCTTCAGAGCTTTATATATTCATATTCTCATTTTGGAATGAGAAAGAGAAGAAGGGAGCATATGATTGTAATTCTTGCCACCGGTCCCTTAATAAGTCCGTGGCCGATCTCAGAAGAAAAGAATAACCCTCATTTAGCAAGTTAACAGGAAGCCTGCCTTCTCTTTGTGTAAAGGTGTCTGTGGATACCCAAAACAGCGAGGGAATTAGGTCAAATTCAAAGGAAAAATCAGTCAAACCAGCTGGTTGACTGAACTGATCATAGCCTTGGGGAAGCCAGTATTAACTTGGGGTAAACCAAATGACATCAGTTAAATGTGTTTCAACAAATGACACTAAAACTCTCAGCAAAACCATGTGCGTGATATTTGCAGAAAGTAGTAAGGAGACCAGTTAGATTTTTGCTGTCGCTGGGAACCCACATCTTTCCTGTCAAGAAAGATAAAGAATTTAAAAACAGGATACTTACAGGAACTTTGATTTGATGGACAGAAATGATACTTTAAAAGAAATCTCCAGGAATATGCCAACATATATTTCCATGTGATTTAGTGAAGATCTGGAATTTCTGAAGTCTGCAGACTTAGTGACTATAACTGTGTTTAGGAAACAATTGCTTGAACGTAAAAGGGTGAAGACAGTAGTTATTTTATGATTCTGACATCCAATAGTCTGATCGCTCTCTGAGTGGATGGGTGAGTTCTCAGGTTTCTGATATTAGTTTGGAAACAGCTTGTAAACAGGTCAGATTTGGAATGTTACTGAGGTCTTAATGGTACTTTTCAGGTTGTAAACTCTTTGGAGTCAGGGACCATGTAATATCCTTTAAACTGTTTCCTCAAACATTTTGCAAGTGTTCTTTACATATTTTAGATGTTTCCTAAATGTTTGTAGAAAATATATTGGAAATAATGGCAAAGCACTTATATTCTCTCTACCAGTTGTTTCATGTAAAAATTAGATTCAGAAATTATAATCTCTTCTTGTACCCACATGAAATAAAAGGAATGAAATATAATTTAAATGTCTTGTCATATATAGGATTGTAATAACAACAGCAGCAGTGCTGGATTGTATATTGACATGTAAGCTTAATTAGGTACCTTCTTCATTATACCAGGGGGTACGTTCCAGAGATAAAAAGGTATGTTTAGGATTTGAGTAACAATTTTCTGAGCACCAGTGCTGACTCGGACAATTACCAGCTTTGTGACCATGGGCAAATTACTTGTTTGTAAAATGGGGATAATAAAATAACCTTTATTATATTGTTGGTGTAAGGAAAAAAGGAAAGGGCTTAGCATAGCACCTTGGTAAACACTTAATCAGTGTAACCTCTTGCTACAATTATTATAAATCTGTTTCCATTGAACTTGATTGCCTCTCTTTGAACTGGGAAGTGTTATTACGGTGTCTATTGGATGTAGAAAAAGGTGGACTTCTTTGTCTGTTCTTGGCTTTTTCTGGCCATTGTATGAGGAAGGCTTCTTCCTGGTCCCTGACAACCAGAAGGGCTGTTGCTTCTACCTTTTTATAAAAGACAGAAATAGAAATACTATTCTCAGGAGGGTTAGACAGTGTTGTAGCAGCAGATCCACCTGATGTACGGGGATAGGAAATGGCTTGTGTGGTATGACGTGAAGGGCACCCAGAAGCTCCTGGTCCAGAAATACCTTCCCATCTGTCCCTTCTTATTTCCTGAAATGCCACCATTAGGGGTTCATTTCTATGTTTTATTGGCTTCCCATTCTCTTTTTCAATGCACATACTACTGGCAGTATTAACACATCAAGTTTACACTTAGAGTAACACATGGATTCATAGTTGTTTTAATCATTCTATCAGAGACCCTTGCTTCTAGTAACTTGCTGAAGATCAGCAATGCCAAGGAAAAGCCAGATTTCAATGAGGATGCATAAAAGCCCATTTGGCATATAGGAGTGTGTGGGGATGAAATCCTAACAAGGATGGTGCTCTACCTGTGCTCGTGTGCACTTGGATGTCCCAGTATGTGAGAGACTCTGCAGCAGGCACTCAGAGAGTAACGTGGAGGTGCTGGCCCCTAGTGCACTGGGATGAGGAACAAGGACTCATTTATTCATTCAACAAAGTGGATTGAGTTTTGTTAGCAAAAACCTGGACTACATATACGAAAATAGATGGGGACTTCCCAGGTGGCACAGTGAATAAGACTCCGCACCCCAATGCAGAGGGCCTGGGTTTGATCCCTGGTCAGGGAACTAGATCTCACATGCATGCTGCAACTAAGAGTTCGCATGCCACAACAAAGGAGCCCGTGAGACACAACTAAGTGACCTACCTGCCGCAACTAAGACCCAGTGCAACCAAATAAATAAATAAATATTAAAAAAAAAGAAAAGAAAAGATAATAGATGATCCTTGCTCTCATTTCTAGTGGAGATGATGGAAACAGGTATGTGAACAGGTTGATCCTAATACTGGATATCTGTACAAAGGAAAAGAACACAGAGGAAAAGCACAGTTGGAGTAATTAAGAAAACCTTTATGAACTGGACAGTGTTTGATGAGACTCATGAAGGCAAAATGGGAGCTGTTCGGACAAGTAAGAGGTGCAAGAGGAGAGGCTACAGGTGTGTTCTAGGTTGAGTAAACATGGTACAGAGGCAGGGAGGCTTGAGAGAGACAGCCAGCTGGGACAGCCTGCTCAGAGCACAGAATGGAAGGATGAGGGGAAACGGAGAGAGGTGTGACTGAAACGTGAGGGAAGAACTGAGGACCACGTCACAGAAAGGAGGCACAGACACAAGCACTACAGAGCCTTTGTACCTCTGGGCCTTAGTCTTGGACCTTCGTCCTTCTTCTTACTCTGTACACCTGGTACATATTTTCACCTGGGCTCCCCACCCCTGCAAACACACACATAAGCATATATTTAAATGACAAGGAGAGCTGTCCCCAGTGAGAAAAGGGGGATGTATTGCCAATTAGATTAGAGATTTAAGTCTTTGGGGAGTTGAAATATCCCCAAATTGTTTGTGAGAATCTGCCACCCCATTCCCTAACCTAAAGTGCTGTATGGCATACAGATATATGAATTAAACTTAATTGTGTTTGGAGACTTTGTGATGAAGCAAATCAGGGGAGAAATCACCGCTGGAGCCCTGGAACTCATTTAGCCTATAAAAAATACAGCACTTTGAAATCCTTAGTGAGACAGATTACCAGCATTAATGCCATTAATACTAATGATGGTTAATAATTGGAAAATCATATTTATAAAAGCAATAACAATAACAGAGTCAAACCAGATAGCAAATCTCCCAACTCTAATATAAAATGCTGTATTATAAGTTTCCCATTTTCTTCTATTGCTTGAATCTTGGCTATTTTGACATATTTATCCAGAAAATATTGAAGTTTCTATACTTAACCCAGGAATGACAAATTGCTTCTTGTAAATATTACACTTACAGTAAAATTCACTGTAAGGTAAATGGTTACATAGATATTGGACCCAGTAGTGGAAAATATATTTGAATTCTAATAAGGACTGGTTCAAGTCTAAAAACAATTAATAACTGTCAATTTCCCATAAACACAATGACAAGTAAAACCTCCAAAAAGAGCACCCAAACCACAAATGATTACAAAATTATGTTGATTAACAGAATGACTGAATACAATAGGATTCTTTTAAATTATCTTTGGATTGTAGCCCCTCCCTGACCCCCATGGATGTGGAAAGAGTGCAGTTTAGTTCAACATTCACCTCTTCCCCAAATATTTTTAAACTACTTAAACTTCTATGGCAGTCAAGGAGGTATGTCACGTAGATGTCTCTTCAAGAAAAACCTCGTGGTTCTGTAGCAAGGAGTGAAGTTAGCTGTCAGTCTCCAGCTATTAGCACATTCACCATTCACCTCCTTGGGCAGTCCTTAGACCATAAATAAGCATAATGGGGCTCTTAAGACTTTTCCATTTCTGCCCAGTGCAGGACTCCTTTGAGGCTTTCCCTGCCCAACCCAGCCTCCTCCATCCTTCAACTTTCATAGGCTTAGGTCCCTGATAAAAGTCATAGATAAAACTTAGCAGACTCAAGTTTCTAACAGTCAACAATACTTGATTCGGAACCAACTTCTCTTTCTCCTTCAGTTTCCAAAGAACTGAACTCTTACTCTTCCTATATTCATAGATCTTCTCTATGTTTCTACTTTCCAGATGTGCTTGTTCTTGGAACAGTAAAACATTCTTCAGAGACCTAACTTTCTCCAGGAGTTGCTCTCACTGAATTGCTTCTCAGATTACTACTTTGTTTCCACACCACTAGTGTACTGAAAACATAGGCACACTACCAAACACAGAGCTGAGTAGTCCAATAGACTTATTACACTAACTGCAACAGACAAGCAGCACAAACAACATGTTGATGTACTTAGATCAATAAGGCTCTGGAAGACATTCAGGTTCAGTGTCGAAGGAGGTTCACATTAAAGAGAGTCTGAAGGATGTAAGAGACTCGAAAAGGAGCTTGTTGATAGGTAGTGTAAATTCTTTGTGATATATGGAGTAACAGAGAAAAATGAATGGGGCTTTAGGAATGAAGTCATTAGTAAAAATGATCGGGCACTGGGATTTTAAATTCAATTCTTACCTCTATCTCCAAGGTACTTACATGTTTTCACTGCAAAAAGGATAACAGCTTGCTGCCTTTTCCATTTATAAAACACTGGGAGTCTCCCAGACAATGGCATTGTTTAACAGTAGAGGCATATTGCCGTTAATGAATCCTTTGCATTTTAGATTCTAAAATGAAAATCGGTAAGGAAGAAAAGAATTCTTTTGAAAAGCTTTGGTTTCTGTAAGGCATTCCTAAAGAAACTCATGTGACCTATGCAAAGAAGAAACTTACCTGAACTCTGAACCTTAAAGAAAACTGGGTCAACATAATACCTGGTATAACTAAAGAAGTAAGTGTATCGTTAACTTGTACATACAAAAATAACTATTCCAAAAAATAACCTTACAATAATTCATTGTTCTAGTTTTATATAAAGCCAATTATATAAAAATGGCTATATATAGGCAATTAACCCCCTTAAAAAGTTATTTCAAGTATTTATAATGTTTAATTTTGGAAGTAATGCTTATCTTGACCATTTACTGTATATGCCCGCATTAACTCAGATCTTTAGTTTGAAACAATAATTTACTGCACCTGCAGACACAGGTTATAGATAACTGTGTGTATAAAGATTCTGATGCAGACTCAAGAGAGTGGAAGCAGACTAAGTGATCATGACATTTACAGAGAGTTGCATTATAGCTTGTCTACCAATTGACTCTCTCCTTCATTCATTCATACTTTCACTTCTTTAAAAGTATGCATTCAAAGTCTACTTTGGGATTAATAGTGAAGAAAGAGAGAGTTGTTTCCCTGCTTGTGGAGTAGCTAACAAGGAAGAGAAACACCCAAGTAGTCAGTTATATTAAATGATGCAACAGATTGCAAAAATTGCCACAATACTTAGTAGGTTCTCCAGTAGATGAGTAGAGTCTAGTTCCTCATCCCTTGATTCTGGACTGGTTTTATGACTTGTTTTGACCAATAGAATTTAATGGAAGTGAATCTGTGCCCGCTCTGAACCTAGACTTAAGGAAGCCTTGCAGCTTCCGCTCTCATACTCTTGAAACCCTTTGACTGCTATGTAAACAGGCTTAGGCCAGCCTGTGGAGATGAGAGACCCCATGCGAGAGACCCCAGTCATCTCATCCATTTCACCTGATGTCATTATGAACCAACCAGCCACTACTGACTCACTAGATAATTGCAGATGCATGAGCAAGTCCAGCCAAGATATATAGTCCATAGTCCAGAACAGTCAAGCTAAGCCAATTGTCATTCTGCAAAATCATGAACTAAATACATCTTTTTAGATGTTTTATATCACTTTTTAGATGTTTTATATCACTAACTTTTGAGGTGGTCTGCAAAAGCAAACTAAGTCAAATGACCAAAAAATAAAACTATCATAGAGATAAACTTAGGGTACAGAGCACAGAGACATGTTAATTCAATCTATTGAAGTTGAGGAAGACTTCTGGAAGGAAATGACATCCAACTTGAGACCTGATGGAAGAGGAGTAACAACTAGCTAATGACCTTGATCCCAGTAGTATAAAAGCTTTAGAGGAAAGGAGACATTCCTACCATATATATCAATAATATCTCACAGATATCAGGCTCCAAGCCTTGGATTCATCCTTGACTCTACTCTTTCTTTTATACCTCACATAAAATCTTCTGTAAATTTTGTCATCTTTAAAGTATCTCTAGAATCTAACACTTCTCACCACCTCTATTTTTAATGTTTAGGTACAGACTGCATACTCAATTGAATTATTACTTTGTGTCCTATGGTCTCTTAGATTCTGCTGTGCAGTCTTTCTCTTTTTCTTATGGACTATTTTCACCACAGGAAATAGAATGAGCCTGTGAAAATATAAGTCAGATCTTGCCACTCTACTTAAAACTCTATGTAATAGACTGAATAATAGCTGCCACAAAATAATAGGTGTACATGTTAACCTCCTAAAACTGTGAAAGTGACTTTATTTGAAAAAAAAAAGTGTCTTTGTAGATGTAATTAAGGACTGCAAGGTGAGACCACTCTACATTATGGGGATGGGCTGTAAATGCAATAACAGGTGTCCGTATAAGAGATAGAGGAGGAGAAGACAGAGTGACAACAGAGGAGAAGGCCATGTGAACATGGAGCCTAGAGTGATATTGTCCAAAACCAAGGAATGCCTAGAGCCACCCAAAGCAGGAAGAGGCAAGGAAAAATCTCCCTTAGAATCTTTGGAGGCAGCATAGCACTGCCCACACGTTTATTTTGGATTTTTGACCTCCAGAACTAAAGGAGAATAAATATCTGTTGTTTTAAGCCACTTAGTTTGTGGTAATTTGTTAAGACAGTCCTAGGAAGTAGTATACCTCCAATGCCTTCTTATCTCATTCAGAATAAGCTTAACTGCAAAAGACCTCACATGGACTTCAAGGCCCTACCTGGACTTCCTTCCCCCTACTCCTGACCCTTCTGACATCATATTCTGCACATGCTCCCTTACTCTCTCCCCTTGAACCTCTCTGGTTTTCTCATTGTTCCTCCAACACAGAAGGCATGCACCCTCTTTAGGGCATTTGCATCTACCATTCCCTCTGCCTTAGTGTGCCCTTCCCCTAAACATCCTACCTATGTGACTCTTTCACAATTTTTTCAAAATGTCTTTCAAGTAGTGTAGTGAAGACTTCTTTGATCACTATTAAAATTTCATCCACTGCTCAACATCCCCCATCCCCAGCCCAGCTCTATTCTCCTTCTCTGACTTACTTCTCTCTATGGCACTTAACCATCCTCTGACCTAATAGACGTTGTATTTTTTCATTTATTTGTTAACTGTCTTCCCAACCAGAATGCAAACTTCATGACAGAGTTTTTACTTTTCCTTGTTTTTTTTATACCCAGCATTTAGGAGAGATGCTCAGTAAATAATTGTTCAGTTTAATAAATGGTATGTTTATGATCTAAGGAAAGTATTTATATGGGGAGTTTAGGAACTCCCTACTTCTGCTACTTCTAAGTAATGCTTCCAAGTCTCTCCAGAATTCCCATTAGCTGTCGAATAGAATTCATGCTGCTAATTCTCTGGAGTAGAAGAGCATAGATGCTCTAATTTAGTAGGACAATGACACTATTCTGTATGGCAAGAAGATCATATACAATTTGTACTTTGAAGCCCCTTGGTTTTCACTTGTCACTTTACATTTGACTTCATACTAGGCTCTAGAACTCCGAGTGAAATAGTAATGAGGGAATAGCAGCAGTGCTAGCAACAGGTAATGCAAGTTGAAATTTAAAGATTTAAAGGTTTGAAGGTTTGAAGGCAACAGGATCAAAAGGTGTATACACATGTAAAGCGGTCTTGGGATGAGGGACAGAGAATATGTGTCCTTTGCTGATTTTCTCTGATGGGATTTCAAAGAATCTAGGGCATATTCTTACAGATGAATAGCTTCTAAGCATCAATTACATATATACTTGGTCATATAAACACATACAGAATTCGCACTAATCTTGCCAGTCCATGCTTTCTACATAGGGGACTATGAACTTAAGTCCAATTTATATATATATATGTGTATATATATATATATATATATATATATATATATATATATATCAGTATTCCTGTCTCCAAAATGTATCAAGCAATATAAATAAAGTAATAAAGTGTCACATCTTTTGCACCATCCTTAGTCATCAGAGAGGGAAAAATGGATAAAACAGAAAGCTCCAGAAGTTCCTGTTACCATATCTATATTATCTGACTTTAGTAATTTTGCTTTCTTTGTGTTAACTCCAGATATGTTTGCCTAGCAACAAAAAGTGGGACAATACTTCTATCCTTTGAAAAGCAATGGGAGAGCGGAAATGAAAATATAAGCAATCAGCAAGAACATAAATGAGAGGCAGTATTCCAGAGGTGGAATTAGTTGAACTAAACCAATGTCTAACATAGTCAAGGAGTTAACAATGTTGCAGTATGTTAATTAGGGTTAGAGTTTGGGTTTCATTCAGATAAAAATACTCAACTTCTTATCCCTAGCATACCAGGACTGCCTAAACATCTTGGTCTGCAAAATTAGGCTGGGAATGGCGCCCAAACAGGATTTCTGAAAAGATTTTGGGGACTTTCTTCTTCGACTAAGCCTTGAAATTCTGCAAGGATTGCAAGAACAGTCTTTTTTTTTTTTTCTATTTTTAATGTTTTGGCTAGAAGCTGGGAGTGAAATAACATGAGAAATGTTTATGTGTACTTGCAAAGTTACCTACATGGCTTCTTACATTAAAACAAGATTTGAATGGATTTTTAAACATTTTGCTCAAGACACAAACAATACAGAAGCAGACTTAACCATCTGCTTCATTTTGATGATAGAAGATAATAAATGGAAAAGCATTTAAATGAAAATTCCAATAAATCTAGAAATTGATATGGTCACCTTATCTTTGATAAAGGAGGCAGGAATGTACAGTGGAGAAAGGACAGTCTCTTCAATAAGTGGTGCTGGAAAAACTGGACAGGGACATGTAAAAGTATGAGATTAGATCACTCCCTAACACCATACACAAAAATAAGCTCAAAATGGATTAAAGACCTAAATATAAGGCCAGACACTGTCAAACTCTTAGAGGAAAACATAGGCAGAACACTCTATGACATAAATCACAGCAAGATCCTTTTTGACCCACCTCCTAGAGAAATGGAAATAAAGACAAAAATAAACACATGGGACCTAATGAAACCTAAAAGCTTTTGCACAGCAAAGGAAACCATAAACAAGACCAAAAGACAGCCCTCAGAATGGGAGAAAACATTTGCAAATGAAGCAACTGACAAAGGATTAATCTCCAAAATTTATAAGCAGCTCATGCAGCTCAATAACAAAAAAACAAACAACCCAATCCAAAAATGGGCAGAAGACCTAAATAGACATTTCTGCACAGAAGATATACAGACTGCCAACAAACACATGAAAGGATGCTCAACATCTTTACTCATTAGAGAAATGCAAATCAAAACTACAATGAGATATCATCTCACACCAGTCAGAATGGCCATCATCAAAAAATCTAGAAACAATAAATGCTGGAGAGGGTGTGGAAAAAAGGGAACACTCTTGCACTGCTGGTGGGAATGTGAATTGGTACAGCCACTATGGAGAACGGTATGGAGGTTCCTTAAAAAACTACAAATAGAACTACCATATGACCCAGCAATCCCACTACTGGGCATATACCCTGAGAAAACCAGAATTCAAAAAGAGTCATGTACCAAAATGTTCATAGCAGCCCTATTTACAATGGCCCGGAGATGGAAACAACCTAAGTGTCCATCATCGGATGAATGGATAAAGAAGATGTGGCACATATATACAATGGAATATTACTCAGCCATAAAAAGAAATGAAATTGAGCTATTTGTAATGAGGTGGATGGACCTAGAGTCTGTCATACAGAGTGAAGTAAGTCAGAAAGAGAAAGACAAATACTGTATGCTGACACATATATATGGAATTTAAGGAAAAAAATGTCATGAAGAACATAGGGGTAAGACAGGAATAAAGACACAGACCTACTAGAGAATGGACTTGAGGATATGGGGAGGGGGAAGGGTAAGCTGTGACAAAGTGAAAGAGCGGCATGGACATATATACACTACCAAACGTAAGGTAGATAGCTAGTGGGAAGCAGCCGCATAGCACAGGGAGATCAGCTCGGTGCTTTGTGACCGCCTGGAGGGGTGGGATAGGGAGGGTGGGAGGGAGACGCAAAAGGGAGGGGATATGGGAACATATGTATATGTATAACTGATTAAATTTGTTATAAAGCAGAAACTAAAAAAAAAATAGAAAATTACATTTCTTGAATTGACTAAGATTATAAAGGGAAATCATACAAATTAGCATTAGTGAAAATGTTAGAAATGGAGTATGAAACATAACCAGCTTTCTGAAGAAAAATTTTGAAATATGTACCAATTTTAAATGCATACACTTATTTACCTTGTGATTCTAGTTCTAGAAATTTATCTAAGATAATATCAAGATAACAGTATAACGATACATGTACATAAAAATATATGTACATGGACGTTCAACTAGATATTGTTTATAATAGAGGAAAATGTAAAATACCTTATATCTGTCACAAGGGGTGGGATAATTAAATGTACTTGTTCATTTAAAAAAAAAATCCACAAACAGTTAATCCTGGACAGGGTGTGGAGGGAAGGGAACCCTCCTACACTGTTGTTGGGAATGTAATTGGTACAGCCACTAATGAGAACAGTATGGAGGTTCCTTAAAAAACAAAACAGAGCTACCACATGACCCTGCAATCCCACTTCTGGGCATATATCTGGAGAAAAACATGGACTGAAAGGATACATGAACCCCAGTGTTCATTGCAGCACTGTTTACAATAGCCAAGACATGGAAGTAACATAAATGTCCATCGACAGAGGAATGGATAAAGAAGATGTGGTACATATATACAATGGAATATTACTCAGCCATAAAAAGAATGAAATAATGCCATTTGCAGCAACATGGATGGACTTAGAGATTGTGGTACTGAGTGAAGTAAATCAAACAGAGAAAGAGAAATACCATATGTTATCACTTATATGTGGAATCTAAAAAGAAGTGATGGAAATGAACATATTTACAAAACAGAAACGGCCTCACAGAGTTGGAGAATGAACTTATGGTTAGAGGGGGAAGGGTGGAGGGAAGGGATAGTTAGGGAGTTTGGGATTGACATGTACACAATGCTATATTTAAAAAGGATAACCAACAAGGACCTACTGTATAGTACAGGGAACTCTTCTCAGTGTTATGTGGCAGCCTGGATGGGAGGGGAGTCTGGCGGAGAATGGATACATGCATATGTATAGCTGAGTCGCTTTGCTGTGTACCTGAAACTATCAGTATAAATAATCGGCTATACTCCAATATAAAATAAAAAGTTAAAAAAATAAAAAAAATCTAGAAATTGGTCATATATGGGAATATAAGAAATTCAGTGGTCAATAGGAGTAAAAAATGCATTTTAGCATTAAAAAATCCTGAAAAATTGCTTTCTTAGTGCTTTGCACTAGCTGGATTTTATGTTATCTCTTCTATTCTTTTTTGTACCTACTAGAAAGCTGTCAGGGGAGGGAATTTTTGTATATCTAAATGAAATAATTTAGAAATATATGCAAATTAGTTATATAAGATCAATGAAAAGTGATGAAAAAAGAGAAAAGTATATTTTATTTATTCAAGAACAATTTATTGAGCACTTTGATGCTGAGGGTTACAGTAGACAAAACAGACCACGGAAGTTCCACTGTAATGGTCAAACTGGGGAGGCAAATGTTAAATAAGTAAACAAAGGCCACCTTTCTGTATCTCTCTCTCTCTCTCTCTCTCTCTATCTCTATCTCAATTTATTACCATTATCTATCTAATTGTGGGCCACAATATGTTTTATGAAGGATACAAATTAGATAAGTATAATGAGTGGAGGACCAGAAAATATTATAGAGAAAGGTCAAGGGATATTTCAGATTTATGAAGAAAATAGAAGAGTATGAAAAAGTTACCATATGAGGGATGGGGAAAAACATTGCAGGGAGAGAAAGCATCATGTGCAATGCTTTTGCATAGGAAAAATATTTGGCACATTTAAGAACAAAAAGAAAGCTGGGACTAGAAATTATGGGGTATAAATGGAGAAGTAAGAAAGCCAGAGTATTTTGGGACTCCAAGCAATGATAAGCATTCTGACTTTCTCCTATGTATAATATGGAGACCTTGGAGGAGTTTGCATGTTGTCTCAGCATGGGGAAGAGGTAAGGTGGAGTGACTTCATCTAGTTTCCATATTGAGATCACTCCTGTCTGCTGCAGAGGTTGGCCTGGAGCAAGACCAAGAACAAGTGGGGAAACTAAGGATGAGGTCATTGACATAATAGAGGTGTAGCCTAAGGGTGGCTTGGACTAAGATGGTAGTAATGGAAGTAAATAGGAATGGACGGATCTAAAATACAACCTGGATGTAGAAAAATAAAAGGACTTGGTGATGGGGATGAGAAAAAAGAAAGACTGGAGAAAGATTTCTAAGTTTCTGGCTTTAGTGGTAGGTAGATGGTCCTGCCACTCACTGTCAGAGATGGCAAAGTTTAGGGGAAGAACTAGATTGGAAGAAGAAGATTGAAGAATTTGAAAATGCTATGTTTGTGAGCCCATGATACCTCCAAGTGGAGATGATGGAAAGAACATAGGCTGTTGGATATGTGTATAATGTGCTCAGAGAAGAGGCCTGGTCTAGGGATTTAAATGAGGAAATGTTAAAATCAGGTATCTCCTCTGCTTAAACCCCCTCATTGGATTCTCATTGCTACAGCATGCTATAGTTTGATGTCTTTAAGATGTTGTTAAAGCCCATCTACTACCTTACCTTTACAACATTACAGGCTTTGTGATACATGAGATTATTGTTACCTGGATAGCAGTATGAGTTAAAATGTAAAGTGACAAGTGAAAAGTTAGGGGCTCAATTCAGCAAGATGGTATCCACTTTGTATTCACACTTTATTTTTACCTTAATAATAACACAATAGATGAATCATCATTTATTTATCTATGGTGCTGTTTACTCTAGTAGAACATGCATTCATCAAGGACAAAATAATTCTTATTAGTCTTGTTATACCCAAGGCCTAATATCCAGGGCCCAGAATGTTTGACAGATACTATATGCTTAATAAGTCTAACTGCTAATGAATATTAAACAGAACGAATAAGAATTAAATTTGCTTGGGGAATTTTATAGACTCTATGAGCTCAATCCTGGAGTATTGTTGAGCCAGTGCTGAGAATTCCATAAGAGGGTGAACTAAATGCCAAAATATGACAAATCTGATCTTCTGTGCAATGTTAAATTGGAGTATCTAGTATGTTCTTTGCTTGGTTGTGACTATTCTGAACTCCCCTGCCATGCTTGATACCCAAGGAGGAAGCTGAAGGGAGGGGATGTTGCAAGGAAAAGAAACCTGAGGTCCTTTTTCTCTCGCATAACTTGACACTTATGCATGCCATTACCAGAACAAGTGGGTACCATCTTCTCTCCACTTCTACACATATTTGGGTTGCTCCTTGAAGAACTTTTTCCCTCTTCAATTCTGCCTTGGAAGTGAATTTTCAACTGATTTTATTTCTACAACAGTACATTTGGAGTCAGGGAGTGCATTTTATCTTGTGCTGTGATTGGCCTCCTCATTCCCTAGGGATGGTCTGGTCTAGGCACAAGTTCCAGTTCCAGTTCTGCCTGGTTCTTCTTCAAGAGACCTTACAGTGATCTCTAGAACCAACCTGGTCTCTAGTTGGCAACCAGACCAAGACTTCTGGAGGATCTAGTTTCCTAGGCCTCAACTAGTCTGATTGCTATAGCAAGTCCCAGAAAATTCAGAAGTTTTAGAACTGCTTTATAATTGAGAATGTGAACATAGTTATATCTGGGGAAAACAGGCGCATTGAAATAAAAAATGAAACATGAGAGTAGCAGCTTGAGCTTAAGTCTTAAGAGTGGTTTCCCATTGTGCAGTAAAAAGCAGAAATTCTAGGAGCCTGGAATGAGGGTCACAAATTCAAGTGCTGTCATGGGCCAAGAAAGTAAAGTGAATGAGTGAAGCAGGCCTGCTATTAGACAATAGACCAAGTATAGTAAACCCCAGTCAGCTGGACAGCGCATGCCCTGCCTGACCCTACAACACACACAGTAATTAAAAAAGCAAAACATGAGAGAGCGAGCCTTTAGGAATGTACATTAGATCATGTTACTCCTTTGCTTAGGCCCTCCAGTAGCTTCCCCTCTCTCCCAGAGTAGAATGCAAAGCTCTTTCATTGCCTGTGAGGCCCTTCTTGACCTGGTACCTCCCTGACCATACCTCTTACCACCCTCTTCTGTTTCTAACCATCCCAGTCCCTAGGCCCCCTCACTGGTCCTTGAACACAACTAGCATGTCCAAGTCTCAGGCCTTTGTACGTGTTGCATTCTGTGTTTGAAATGATCTTCCCTCTAACTGAACAGGCACTCCATCAGTTTGGCAGATCTCTACTCAAATGGCACCTTGTTACAGATGACGTCTCTGATAACATGACAGCATTCTGTCTCCATCACTCCCTAACCCTCTTATTCTGTCTTATCTTTATAATATTTTTCACAAGAAGACATTTTAATATTTCTGAAAACATTTCAAGTGAATATGCAGTATTACTTCAGTAGATTTTGTGTGTTTATTTATTATTATTATTATTATTTTTTAACCAGTGTATCTTAGTTTAATACTGCTTAGACATTTCAATGTATGTGTATAGTGAAGGAACTGAACTTTGTAGTGTTTTAAGTAGCGCACAATTTTATTCTTTTTCTCAATTTCTCTTTCAGCATACTCTGTCAAATTGTTTTCCCTGACCCAATATAAACTCGTGAGCTTTTCTCCTTACATTCCAGGTCACTCTCTTTAAAATCTTGTTCCAGATTATAAAACCTAGTTCAGTCTCATTCTCTGCTCTCATTTAAAAATGCGGAAGCACCAGTTTGGGCCTGACTCAGCTGAGTGAACTGCAATGAGGAAGAGGGTCATGGCTGGCTTCCTCAGTCTTTTCCTGTCTTACCATTTCATATCTCTCCTGCTCTTCCCAAGTCAGAGCGAGGTAAGAAGTGATAGAGGTAATATTTGAAGGTACCACTGCAAACTGGAGCAGGTGCCTTCTGGGTGTGGTAGATACCCAAATATTGACTATTTCATTTAGGGGGGAAAGTTATGGATTCTTCAGAAACCCTCCTGCTGAAGGTCTCCTGCTGGACTATTCCTTAGCTCTGACTGCATGCCTAAAATCACCCATCAGCTTTTGCTTTCAGTGACACAACTCCACTTTCTCCTTAGATCCCTCTCAAACTGACTCAAGACCAGCTACCCTCTGTGGGTCTACTTGACCCAAAGGAAAATTCCTTTATTCTTGCCCTTCACCACCCCTCCCCTACCTTGTCTGGTGGAAGAGCGGCTGTCTCTCTCTGAAGGCACTGCTCCTCTCCCTGCTGTGCTTAGCCAACCTCTTTCTTTGGACTTCTCCCTGTGCCTACTCTCAAACTCCAGGAGATATATGTAAGGCATTTTGAATAGCTGTCAAGAAGTTCCTTCATTTGATCCCACATACAACTATCTTCAAAGAAACCCTTTTTCTATCAATCTCCTGGCTTACTTTTATATACCCTCAAGGTATAGTTGCTAAACTAGTTTCACAACCTTTTAACATATCCTACATAGATGTTGTAGCATCTGTTGATCTTAGCCTTTGGAATCTTGGACAAAACTCTAAGAAAAAAGGGAATGCTATACTTAACCTTCTACTACACATATATTCAATGTATAATTTATATATTATATTTGCATCATATTAAAAAGGTAGCCTTTTTTTTGGTGTAGTAAAAGCCCTACAACTCAAAGAAATGCAAAATGGATCATTAATCCTTAAACATATGCTATTAAATGAGTAGAATTATGTAAAATATAAATGTATATATATTTAAATGGTGCTTATATATTTTATTTATATATTACTAAATACAACATATAGATTTAATAGTTTTTTAACATGAAGAAAGATCAATGGCTGTATCTGCTAATATATGTGAAATTTCATTATAGTGGGGGGCATTATTTTAGGGAAATAATACAGTGGAATGAGTTTAAGGCAACTGAGACAAGATTAACTACAAGTCGTCTCAACAATTTGTCTATAATGGCACAGAATTTGAGAACAGTATCAAAAAGAATAAAGAAATCTTTACATTTTTGCAATAAATAACCTTTGCTTCCATCACCCATCCCCTTTAAAGATAAAAAGAAACAATTTTAGAGATAATGATGGTGAAGCATTATGAAATTAATGGAAAAAGCTAGGGAACTATTTCTGTGTCTCCTTATACATCTTAAATTGATGTTCCAGTATGCTATATTTGCTTAAACTGTTAACTACTGCCAAGCATAGTAGTAGTTGATTCTCTGGAAAAGAAAAATCTGATTGTACTGTGTGCTTGTGGAACATGGAACAAACAAATGCTGATGGACTCCCAGACAGTATGAAGGCCCTGCCCAGACTGAGCCACACGACTAGTGATGGAGCCCTTGGAGAACCTTGCCTTTGAACAGTTAAAACTTGAATTTGCCCAACTTGGCAATGGAATTAAAATCCCCACCCTCAAATAAAGCATAGGATAATAAAGTCAAAAAAACTGAAATGCACAAATAATATAAGCTGTAAGATAATACAGAATCAGAATTCTTCAGAAATTTCAGACTATCTGAATTTTATTCAGGCTTTCTTCTTTTGCACTTTTATGCAGACTTTCAGAAGAGAAGGTTGGGCATAAATTCCCCAATTTCTCATCCTTAGAGTAACAGTTTATCTAGCTGCTGAAGAGTGGGAAAAGGGACAAGCTCTGTTATCCAATAATTGGGGTTTTGTTTAAGGGACTGAAATATTATAATGGGCTGAAGCCATCAGTGACCTGTTCATTTGGAACAGATTTAAAATCTCACAATATGAAAATGATTCTAGAGGGAAGAAAAAGCACATGTATATTTACATATTATGTAGATTATTAATAATTAGTAAATAAAGCTTTTCCTATTGATCTTCAGTGTTCCTTGTAAATTGAAAAGTTGGAAATTGCTGAAAAAATTGAAATTTCACATTTACTTACAGTTACTAGATAGTTACATATCCTATATTCAGAAAAACAAATTTCTGAAATCAAAGTGAATTATCAAGCATTGAAATAAATATCTGAAGAAATGAAGACAAATATTACCTTTGCTATAGTTCTCTCAATAGTTCTAACCAAAGTACTGTGTACTGTAAACCCATCTAGAGACACAGTGGGTGTTCATGAGAACCCAAGGACAGAGATCAATGAACATTTAGACCTATGGGAACTGCAGCTCAGAGGCTATAAGGAGAGAAGACCACTATCTCAGGACTACATAGTGAGGTCATTTCTGCTTCTATCTGCTTTATCTCTCTCTCTCTCTCTTTCTCCACCTCCCCACTCCCCATCGATTCCCAGAAGAGTCCAACAGAATTAAATTTTGGTCTGTCTTCATTTTACACATATGTGATGGGGGAATTTAATTAGTCTCTCCAAATTTCAGATTTTTCATCATCATAGGGGATAATAATACCATCTACCAACAGGTTTAATAGTGATCTGAGGTTTAAAAGAGATAGTGGATGATGAACATTTAGCAGAGGTTCTGATGTAGAATAAATTTGTAACATTTGTTAGCCATTACTACTTTTCCTTTTCCACTGCTAACTTTGGCTATAACAGTTTATCCAGCCTTAGAGATTATATAACTTTTAAGCTTAATTCTCCACATCTAACTAACTCAGTGTCTTAGATGTTCAATTACAAATTCCCAAAAGAGGAAATTGATTATCTTAGGCCACAAAGTCACTACCATGCTTATGAACTGTCTGCCTGTCCATCGGTGCCCACCCATGGTTGAATCAGCTATGCCTGGGGGATAAAAAGAGAAAATATGGAATCTACTGATTTACTGTTCATATAGCAGGAGTTGTTGGTAAGGCCATTTTCTTTAGGATGTATGTGCAGGTTGAGGCAGTAATGGTAAAAGTCCCTAGCAAACTATGGTTCCCCATTTTACTGATATAATATAGATGTACTCTCAGTTTTGCCATATCATGTAGTTTAGGTCTCCATATCTAGTTTAAGGGTTTTCAGAATTTTCATATTTCCACTATTGGCTAAGTATATTGGATGATTTCCATCTCTTCCCTTCCCTCTGATGACATGTATCTAAACAGAGAAATAACTTGTCAGTGTGACCAAATTGGTCAGTATTGTTTGTCACAGCAGGTCCTCACAATCAATCCAGAAGTGCCACAGTCCTGCTGCAATCAGGATCGATTATTATGAAAGCCAGCTGTGGCTCATCTATCTCATTGCAGATGGCCACAGCCTTTGATTCCATTGAGAAAAGTAATTTGTCACCAAAACCTCAAATGCCGCCTTCACAGTATTTTACTTTCAAAGACATAGGGAAGATAAATGACCATATGGAACTAAATGTGGATTTGTCAAACTTGTTACTGAGAGTCTTTTCTCTGTTTCAAGTGGTGAAATGGTGGCTGTGAGTTCCCAGTTCTAAAGTTCCTTTGCATAAACAAATTTCAATGAACTCAACTAGACATAATTTGTGGTCCTTTGCCTTGTGCAGACCTGGCATGTCTGGTTTCAGCTTTAGAAATCCATGTAACTCCTTATGAAAAGACAAATGTATCACTCCAGTCATAATAATATAATGTAATAACATGTAGAACTTTTAACAAATGGTTTTATTGTTGTACTTATTGCCTCCTAATTTTGATAAGCATTTAAGTTTCCATACAAAATTACTTTATTCATTTCAGTAATAAAGAAAGAAATAGATGAAATAGAAGTTTGATTTAAAAGTCTCTGTTTTGCTCCAGATAAGCTGGTAAAAAGAAATTTGTTGAAGCTACTAAGGACCAATTTTCAAAAGCTCCCTGCTAATTTGAACCCTATCAAAGGAACACACATATGTGCACATATTTTTCAGTATAAATCAGGAAATATGAATAATTGAAGTGCTTTTATGCTCTAAATTTTCATTAAATATAACTTAAATTCTCATCCCAGGCCTCAGTCTTGTTTTAGGTTTACTTTAGCAAAATAAATTAGAGAAATAATGGACCAAGTAAAGTGTTTTATCAGGAAATCCTCTCAAACTGAGTAAAAAAAAAAAAAGTTTAGGAAAGGTAATGGATTTCTTAGATTCTTCTAAATGTATTTTAAAAATTATTTTTAAGGGTATATTATTTTGGTCTTTCAAAGAAATGATCTTCACTACCTAAATGAAATCAGATTGCTATCTAGTGTAAGGAACTCCCAAAAGAATGAAAAGACATGTTTCCAGGGAAGAATTCAGGAAATCTTGCTTCATAAATTGCTGCTAAAACTTGAAAAAGAAAATATAAAAGAAAATACATGGCAGTAGATGTTTGTGAAACAAACCAAGTACAGCATGTTATTTGATAATTTATAAAGCATATGTAAGTCACAAGTCCTAATGCTAAGTAAAGTATATATGTTATGTTATTGTACTCATTCTACATTCTTATTTAAAAGAGCGTATTATCAGCTTGGATTTTATGGCTAAGCTGGAAGGAATGTAAGCCTTTAGGAAAGCTTAAGGAATTTATGTGGTTAGACACCCTTGGATTCTGAGTACTTCTCTGACAATGTGCAGTCATCAGATACCTAGAGATTTGCTTTATTGTTTTGTCCTTCACCTACAAATAAAGAAGTGATGATGTTTGTCAGAAATTATAGTAGATGGAAGAGCAGCAAAGATCAACAGGTTAACATTTATAAACCACAATTCAAATGATACAATATCTGCAGATGCATAAAATAAACATTACGCTAATGATAGGCTATTGATTATAAAAAAATTACCTTGCTCCACTGTAAAACATTTTATTTGTTCCGTAGGTTGTATGTATGTTAGTCTCAGATAGATATTAAGTAACAGTAATAATTATTGTTTAGTAACCCCAAGACTGATGTGAAGAGCAGAGGTTTCAATATACTTTCTACTGGGATTTTTCTTTTAATTACCAAAGTTTTATACCTGAGACATGAAAAAATTAAAACCTTTCATAATGTTCTGTCAGATAAAGCAAAGCATATACTAAGATGGCATAATACACTCTTGTTTTAGTTTTTCATTTAGAAACCTTATGAATAAAAAATCACTTTGAAAATAATTTATATTTTATTTAATATTTTTAACTTTTTTAAGTGATTTGTTTCCTATATTTATATTTTATTTATTGCTTATAATAACCAAATGAAACGTGTGAATATATAGGAAGGTCAGAGAGAAATTACTATTCCCCATTCTAATTGATGATATTAACATTCTTCTAGTCATTCAGATCATTACTTTCAGTTTAATCTCCATTTTTTCTTCTTGCTCACTACCTTGAACCGATTGTCAGTCCTATATATCCCTACATCAAAATATCTTGTGTCCATCTGTTTTTTTATTCCCATAACAGCCTAGCTTAGGTCTCATTTCTTTTCATCTGTATCATTGTCATAACCTTCAAATTGGCCTTCCAGTCACTGGCTCTGCCCTTCTTAATCCATTCTTCATTTTAAAGATCCACTTTTCTATTATCTCTGCTCAGAACCTTCCATGGTTCCTTACTGTACCTACAGTGATTAAAAATGTAGTAATATGATTTCCTTTTTCAGTCCTAAATTCTGGTTAAGTACACCAACTCTGGAATTGGATTGAACTGAGTTTTAATCCTAGTTCTAACTCTTGCTTTTTGTATAACCTAGCAAATGTTACTTAAGCTCTTGGAGCTCATCATAGGGTTCGTGTGAGGAATAAATGCCACAAATAATTGATTGATTAATTAGACAAATATTTATCAAATGTCCATTTTGTGCCAGGCATTGTTCTAAGACTGGTAATAAAGCAGTGAACAAGAGTTTCTAGGGAGATGGAAAATAAACAAATAGTAGACACACACAAACACAAAAACCTTTTTAAAATAAACTTTTAATTTTAGATTAGTTTTAGATTTATAGAAAAATTATAAAGATAGTTCAGAGAACTTCCTCATACCCAGGTTTTTCTATTATTAATATCTTACATTAATGTAAAATTATTAACCAAGTTCATAGTTTATTCAGATTTGTTTAGTTTTTACCTAATGTCTCAAGATTCTATCCAATATACCACATTACATGTCTCTTTAGGCAACTCTTGGCTGTGACATTTTTTCAGACATTCCTTACTTTTGATGACTTTGACAGTTATCTTTATGTTGGGTATAGAGAAGTGTTATGAAGAGAAATAGCCTAGATAAATGATTAAAGAATAAAGGGAGCTATTATTTCAGATAGCATGGGCAGGCAAGTCATCTGTTTTTGCGGTACGCGGGCCTCTCACTGTTGTGGCCTCTCCCGTTGCAGAGCACACGCTCTGGACACGCAGGCTCAGCGGCCATGGCTCACGGGCCCAGCCGCTCTGTGGCATGTGGGATCCTCCCGGACCGGGGCACGAACCCGTGTTCCCTGCATCGGCAGGCGGACTCCCAACCACTGCGCCACCAGGGAAGCCTGCAAGTCATCTTTTGAGGAGTGACAGTTGAACTGAAATTGCAATGTGTTAAGTGTTCAAGTGACAGAACTATCTATGGAAAGAAATTTCTAGACACAGGAAATGCCATTGTAGACACCCTGAAGTGGGGTCTTGGTAGATTGTGTACATATGTGTATCATATCCTGTCTTCAACAAAGGAATGAATGGAAGAAGAAGAAACATGCAGAAAATGGGTTGAGAGTAAAAGGAATCAATTTCAAGATTCCAAAAGCACAACACTGGTTTTAGGATCTGTTCTACTGTCAAAGATATCCTGGAACAACCATCTGTTCCTTGCACAACTCCTTGACTGTAGTGGATGCTCAATAAATGCTAGTTGAAATAGATTCCTAATTTTTTTTTTTTTTTTTTTTCTTTTTGCGGTATGCGGGCCTCTCACTATTGTGGCCTCTCCCGCTGCGGAGCACAGGCTCTGGACGCGCAGGCCCAGCGGCCATGGCTCACGGGCCCAGCCGCTCTGCGGCACATGGGATCCTCCCAGACCGGGGCACGAACCCGTATCCCCTGCATCGGCAGGCGGACTCTCAACCACTGCGCCACCAGGGAGGCCCTAGATTCCTAATTTTATAGATGAGGACACAGGCACTGGTTAAGTGGCATGCCCAAGCTCATGGTGCCACTTGGAAGAGCTTGAGCTAGAAAAGAGCAGTGCTGATGCTTGGCCTGTGCTCTGCACTCAGAGCCATGCTGTCAGGAAGGTAAAGTGTTCCCTGTAGTCACAAATTTACTTAGAAGATTCCTTTAGCAGAAACTTACTTGGGACCCTGTGGACCTTAAGAATTTCTTCATAAGTAAGTGACATAAAAAATAAAGATTATATTTGGCTATGAGAAAACTAAGACTAGGTCTGAATATATAGTTTGACCTGGAGAAGTAAGCCAATTATTTTCCTAAATTTCAATACACAATGTAAAAAGGACACATTGTAAGTGTATTTGGTAATGACCTGACTTTACAACAACTGAGAATGTCCCCCAAATTTCTGGCCTAATCTCCATGAACATCAACCAGTCATTGAGTGAGTGCCTTGCTTAGTACCCTTCTAATACTAGGTGCTCCCTTCTAAAGCCCTTTTAGTACTTAAATCAATTATTAAGATTATGATGGTTTGTTTGTTTGTTTGTTTGTTTGTTTTTTTTTACCTGCCTCAGATAAAGTATTGACAAGTAGAAGCCCATAACCTTATCAATAAATGCCTTGACAAAGTTCTTTACTGAGCATGGCCTGTCACAGCTAATCATAGGGCTGGTTATCACCTACACCTACAAATTGCTTTTGGATTGATTTCTTAATTTGTTCCTTACAACAGCTCTGAGACAGCTTTTCCTATTATCTTTAGTTGTGGAGATGAGGAAACTGGGACAGCTTGTTTTACAAGTGGATTACACAGGATTTGAACCCAGATATTCTGATGCCAAATTTTATCCTCTATAAAAAAATATACTAAAATGAAATAACATATATTGGCACTTGGCAAATGGAATATATGTTTATTTATCAACAAACAAGCATATATATACACAAACACACTCACATATTGTGAGTCAACCCTGATCATGATGGGGTTAAATAAGAGAGCACTTGTGATACCTAGTGTCTACAATAATATCTGGTCAAGGAACTTAGAAAAAAATGTCTACAAGGACATTACTCCTATTGGTTTTGTTTTCTAAAATCAGAGCGTGGTGGCTTATGTATAAGGGTTCTGGGATGATCCATATGCAGTCCTCATTGGTGGAGGGATGTGGTGAAATAGCAAACAAGATATTTGGCTTCGACAATATTATTTTACTCCCCACATCCCTCATTCATGACTCTTTATCTTTTTTTTTTTGAATGTTCTTTTTTTTTTAAATTTATTTTTACTTTATTGATTTTTGGCTGCATTGGGTCTTTGTTGCTGTGCGCAGGCTTTCTCTAGTTGCGGCGAGCGGGGGCTACTCTTCGTTGCAGTGTGTGGGCTTCTCATTGCGGTGGCTTCTCTTGTTGCGGAGCACGGGCTCTAGGCACGTGGGCTTCAGTATTTGTGGCCCGCGGGCTCAGTAGTTGTGGTTCACGGGCTCTAGAGCGCAGGCTCAGTAGTTGTGGCACACGGGCTTAGTTGTTCCGCGGCATGTGGGATCTTCCCAGACCAGGGCTCAAACCCATGTCCCCTGTATTGACAGGAAGATTCTTAACCACTGTGCCACCAGGGAAGTCCCATGACTCTTTATCTTATCTTTAACCTCAGAGGCTCAAGGTCCTCAGATTCTTTTCCAGATGACCGATCTCTTGAATCTTTCACTCAGCTCTGCCCTGTAATCAGAATGCTTGAAATAGTTTGATCCTTTTATTTCCTCATCATTTCTCATCCCCCTTGGTGCTGCTGATTTTGGCAAAGTCCTAGGAAGCAAGTAAGCTCATGGACCAATCTAGGAATGACTGTTAATTTCCATTATTTACCAAGTGACTTTCATTCTGAAGGGGATTCTTCTCTTCGCTCATCCTTTCACTCACTCAATAACTATTTATTTATCAACCAGTTATGTACCAGGCATGGTGCTAATTTTTGTAGATAAACAGTGAAAAAGAAGACCTAGATTTAGGATTCATGTTTTTTTTTTTTTTCTACCAGCAACTACTTCTGTGACAAATTAAGTATAATTGTAATTAATGCAATGTTAAGCAAGATGTTAATACCAATAACCTTTCTGAGTCTGGAGTGTTAGGAGAGGTTTCTTGACAAAACGTTTTGTAAACTGAGATCTGAAGATACATAGAAGTTCGCAAGGTAAAACAAATATTGATTACACAACGAGAAAGTACAGAAATAGACTTAAAGATAAATCAGACCAAAGAAATTTCAAATATAATACTGAGATTAATCTATAAATATAGTAGAAGATAAAAAGTGTCATAAGAAATATATAGCAAATTTCAGTGATGGTTCAGAGGCAAAATGAAAATATTTCTAGTTTGGAGGAATAAGAATAGAATTTGATGAGGGCTTTCAGAGATGGTATAGTGAATGCTCTGTTGTAGCACCCAAATCTTTCTTCATAATCAAGATACTCATTCCCCAAGATCTTGTGAATATTGGGTGCTAAGAGCTAAGAGCTGTGTTCCTCTCCAGTGATTGTTTTTGACTGAAAGGAACATGTCTCTCCCAAACTTACACCTCCTTCCAGGGGAAGACTTTAACCAGGAACTAGTTAGTGTGGCATCACAAAGATTTGGCTCCTTTGCCTTGATTGAGCTAAACTCCAAAGGATCATCTCAGTTTCATAGCTTTCAGGTCATCACCTGCAATTATGTCACATTTCGACTTCCCCCTTCTGCCCACTGCAGCTTTCCTTTCTCTGCCTTCATAATTGTTCTCAATTACACTGCCCAATAAACCTCTGCACACGTCTCTGATTTTCAGTGTCTGTTTCCAGGGAACCTAATTTGTATCAGTTGGTACTGAGAATGGTGCTAGGAAGCAGACCATAAAATGGAATTTTGGAGCTGGGCAGACCAGCTGGCCATGAGGATTCCATCACTGGTGGTGGCTGGAGTATGTATAGTTCTTGACATGCTATAGTAGGGCAATTGTTAAAACTTTCCTTTTTTAGCAGTGGTGAGTTGGATTTAGTATAGGATATTGGTGGAAGGGAATGCACTAACAGGTGCAATATCTCAAATTTTGAGAGATTTGAGGGAAATTGTAATTATAAGTGTCATGGCTTGGATGGCTGTGTTGAGGGAATCTACACATTGGAGAAAGCCAGTGGAAGTCTGAGAGTAATCACGAATTACAAGCTAAGTGTGAAAGCCAGGGTTCCTCCTCATACAGTGTGAAAAAGACTCTCATCTCCTGTGGTTTGAAGGCAGAAGAAGCTGAAGTTCAGTCCAGGGCTTAGTTATAAGAGTAACAAATCTCCAGAGGAAGTTGAATTCTCCATGTTAGCAAACTTGCTATGCCAAGGAGAAAAATGGGTTAAGGTTTTATGCTCTAAAATTCTTGAATCTTTAGACTCTCTGGGACTACAGAAGTGGGCCACTGCTCCCAGTTAAAGGCTACTGCTTGATACTGAGCTCTCTGCTTTGCAAGACAGTATACATAACCTCTACATCTAACCCTACTTTATCTCCTGGTGCCAGACCAATAAATAAGTTCAAATCACAATAATAAATCCAGCAGATAAATGCTGAGCCTGATAATTTGGGAAAATAACTATTGCCCTGATAACAATGGGAATGGCAGGATCCCAAAAATAATAGGCACAATAGAAGCAAGAGAAATTGTGATGCAAGATTGGAGTGGTAACTAGGATGTGGGGAGATGTTGACTTGCTGAGAGCAATGGAGATGATTACTAGAACATGTGTTTTTCTAGGTAAATGGGAAGGTATCAAGGATATTGTTTACATATGCCATTTTTATTTTTTATAAATTTATTTATTTATTTATTTATTTATTTTTAGCTGTGTTGGGTCTTCGTTGCTACATGCCGGCTTTCTCTAGTTGCAGCAAGCAGGGGTTACTCTTCATTGCGGTGCGCGGGCTTCTCATTGTGGTGGCTTCTCTTGTTGTGGAGCATGGGCTCTAGGTGCGTGGGTTTCCATAGTTGTGACATGCAGTCTCAGTAGTTGTGGCTCATGGGCTTAGTTGCTCCGTGGCATGTGGGATATTCCAGGACCAGGGATTTAACTGGTGTCTCCTGTACTGGCAGGAGGATTCTTAACCACTGCACCACCAGAGAAGTCCCTATGTCACTTTTTTAGAAAAAGAATTGATAACTAGAAGGATAAGGGAAACTGCCATAAATAAATCATATCCCTTGCTCAGTTTCTATTATTAAGCCTGTTTTAAGGTCTAGACTCATCACTGACTGAAGAAAAGGTCCCAGGAAGAAAGATCCTATAATACTACAACAAGTAAATATAATAACTAACACCCTAATTTTTTATGTAAAGAACTCATGCCCTTGTACACTAGTAAAAGAGGATTACTCAGACATTTTGAGGACTGTTGGATAAAGGGTCTCAGTTAATCTTGCTATCCGGGGTACCTGTTAGAGTGGAGTATATGAGGCCCAAGAGGAGACATACTTGATATTTGGCAAAACCAACTACTGCACTGATTCCTTCACTCTATGGAATAAGAGCCATCACAGGAAAGGCCAAGCAGAAGTCTCTGAAACCTCTCCCTCAATGGCCTAACCCAAATTAGTTAATCAAAATAATACTGCCATCTGGAAATAATGGCAGATACTGCTGCAACTATTAAAGACTTCAAAGATGATGGTCCCCATAATATTCTCCATTTAATTCTCCAGTCTAGTTTCTATGGAAACACAGACGGAGCCTAGAAGATGACAACAGACTTCTACAGAATCAACCAAGTAGTAACACCGATTGAAACTGTTATGCCAAATGTGCTGTCTGTGCTAGAAAGATTAACATGGCCTCAGGCACATGGTATAGTACCGGTGAATTGGAGCATGTACTCTTTTTCATCTCCATCAACAAGATGGACCAGAAGCAAATTGAATTCTCACAAGGTGAACAAAAGTATTTATTTACTATGTTGTTTCGTATCTTGTGCTCTCTATCAAAATATAATCAGAAGAGATCTAGACCACCTATACCTGCCAAGTAATATCACATTGGACTGCTACACTGATGACATCATGTTCATCAGAGCAGGTGAGCAAAAAGCGGCAAGTACATTGATGGCCTTAGTAAGTATGTGCACTCTGAAGGATTAGAAATGAACCCTACAAAGATTCAGGAAACTGACTCATTGGTGACATTTTAGGGGTCCAGTGCATGCCAGCACATCTTTTCCAAAGTAAGGACAAATGGTTGCATCTCATATTCCTACCACTAAGAAATAAATATGGTATGTGGTAAGCTTCTTCAGGTCCTGGAGGCAGCATATTCCACATTTAGAATTATTGTTCCAATCCATTTACTGAGTTACATGGAAAGCTGCCACATGCAAGGAATATGCTCCAGGCTGCATTTTAAGCAGTCTTGCCACTTAGGCTATACAATCTGGCCTTCCCTCTGGTATTAGGTATCTTGGTGGGTAAAACTCCAAAAGAGAATCATAATATAGACATGCAGCGATCTGGAGTCAGTCATGCCATCTGCAACATAGAGTTATACACTATTCAAATAAACAACTCCTTGTGTGCTACTGACTGCTGGCAGACATGGAGAATGGGACCATGAAACATCAAATGTTCATGTGACCAGAGATTCCCACTGTGAGCTGGGTGCTGGCAGACTCACTGAATTATAAGTTCAGGCAGGCCCAGGTATACTCCATATGATGGAACTAACTCATTTGGGATGGGGTATGAATAGAGCCATGGGCTACAACAGGCTTGAACAGGTTGCCCAGAACCACATGTCATCTATCATAGTTGCACTGTCACCTTTTCCTTAGGCTTACACGTATGGCCACATGAGGGGGTATCCTTTAGACCAGGTGATAGAAAAGAAAAATGGCTGATTGTGTTTCACAGTTGGGTTGGCTTGGAATGAGGGTACAAATGCTGGAGAGCTCCACTCAGAGGTGGTCCCAACTGTGTGTTAAAGGGAAATTCTCTCGTTTAGCACAGATTTGGTCAGTGTCCCTAGTCAAGCACTCTAGGTGGAAAGAACCCCAGCTAAGAATATATATTTGGGCTTGTGGACAGTGTCAAATGGCTCAGCTCATTGGTCAGGTGGCTTGAAAAGAGAAATTAGTATTCATAATAGAGAAGAGAAATATGAATAGTCCTATGTGAGTGGCATAAAGTGAGGTGATCTCTGAAATGCGTGTTAATTTCCACCAGAGAGCATTCACTATGGAAAAGTTACTAATCAACCAAGTAGATAACATCAATTAGCTGGTTGATATCAGTCAGCCTTTTGTTAACAGCCACCCAAGTGCTGTCAAAATGGGTTTATGGACAGAGTAACCATGGTAGAATAGATGGAGTTCCAGAATAGGTGCACCTACTTACCAAGACCAATCTAACTACTGTTGCTACTTAGAGTCCAGTATGTTGGCAACAGAAACCAATGATGAGCCATTGATATGGCACCAGCCCTCGAGGGGATCAACCAGCAAATTAATGGCAAGCTGATTTCACAGAATTCTTTTTACTCTGGAAGGGGCTGTGACGGATATTGGCTGAGATCATGATAGGCTCTTGGTATGGGTTTTCACTTCCAGCATCTGAGCCTCAGCCAGCACCAACACCTGAGAGTGTTTGATCCACCAACATAGAATCCTGCTTAACATTTTCTTGGCTCAATGAACCTACTTTACAGCAATAGAGGTGTGACAGTGGGCACATTGTTATGGGATACAGTACAGTCCTATCATATACTGTACCATCCAGTGGTTGCTGGTTGAATAGTCTCTTGAAGGTACAACTGAGGTAGTAATTTGCTGATAATACCCAGCGTTGATAAGTATCATTCCATGAGATGCACTAGTCAATAAAATAAATGACCATTATAGGGTGCTATGTCCCCAAAAGATGAAATGCATGTCTGGGAATCAGGGTGTAGAAATATAAGTGGCCTCACTTCATATTTTTTGCAGTGACCCACTTGGGAAGTTTGTACTTCCCACATCTGTCACTAGGCTCCATATACCTAGAAATACTAAATCTTACAGGGGGATCAGGGGATATATCATGAGTTCCATTAAACTTTACATGATGGATCCCACCCAGTCACATTTGATTATTTTTGCTAAGAGACCAACAGGCAAGGAGAGCAATAGTGACCTTTGTAGGTTAACTCATTCTTATAATCAGGAGAAGGTAGGGCTGCTGTTACACAGTGGGAACAAAGAAGAATAGATTAGGCACCCAGGTGATCCACTGAAGCATTTCTTAGTATTCTCCTATACAGCTTAGTGGTAAAAGGAAAAGAGAGCAGCTATCATCTGATACATTTGTGGTGACCAGGGAACCAGACACCTCAAATATTAGGATCTAGTTCACTTACATGGTGACCTACTTAAACTAACAGGAGTACTGGACTGGGGGAGGATAATTTACATCAGATTTTGGAAGAAGGACAATGAGTATCAAATGTAGTCATGAGCTCTATTTTGTCACACTAAGCTTCCTCCTGTAAGTTGTCCCAGGAAAAGAGCCTATCCAGAATTCTGGAGTTTTTCCTGGATAGGGTGAACCTGCTCTATGAAGCAAGTAGGTCTGAGTGGCACAAGGGGTCAGCTGAAATGGATGTGTTGTGGTGCACTGGTCTGTTTTTTGGACATGCTTGAGTCTTGGCTGACTATTTACAGCTAGTTACATCCTTCTCTCTTACCTCCAGTTTAAGAAATCTGCCTTGCCAAAGGCTATGTCCCATTTTCAGGGCAGCCTGCATCCATTGACTGGTACATACAAAGATACAAAGGCCTGACTATCTGCTTTACTTAGGCTGGGGACCTCTCTAAAAGACCTTCCCAGTTTCCGAGTTCTCAGTAGGGTCAGTTGAGTCCACTGATCCAAGTGCAACTTCAACCTCTGCCTGTTTCCCTTGCTCTTTTTCAGGTATCATTCCACAGAGCACACCCCAGTGAAACCCCTGCGTATACATTTCACAATCCCAGAGTCAGTTTCTTAGGGAGCCCATCCTATGACAGGAGAAGATGTTTCCTTTAAGGAAACAGCTTGTATAAATTCACAGAGTTGATAAAATGATAGGTATGAACACTAACTTACTGTTGTTAAAGTTTAAGAAGTATTGGGGAACACACATGGGAAGAAGGATAAAGCCAAATCACAAAAAACTTTGAATGTCTGGATGATTGCCTGAATGCCTAATTTAATTGACAATGTGGAATATTCATGGATTTTGAGAAGGCAACCAAAATGATCTGAATTTGCTGTGGGAATATTGAACACTGTGTAAAAGGCTTTGACATGGAGGAAGAGTTCACACTGAAGAACCATTTGAGGAATTACCTTCAGTGTCCTAAGGGAGAAATCAGTTTTGGCAATGGTAGTGACAATGGAGATAGTGGGGAAAACTCTGATGCAAGAGAGTGTGAAGGTAAGCAGACTTGGTATTTGATTTGATGTGAGGACAAGTGAGAATTGGCAAAATGCAATATTTCTGGAAGTTTGAGAAAAATGTTTTGAGGCCTTTATAGATCTCTTTAGAAGAACCAGGAAGTGCCAGTTGCCTGGGTTTCCCTGGAGATAATATTCTAAAAATCTTCAAAGGGCATGTGGAAGCTTTTTGTTCAGCAGTTCCCTACTATAATCCTCCCAGCTGACTACAGAAATGTTTCCTAATCTCTGTGCCCATTTTCTCCCTAGGTTCAGCCTGCTCCATTCATCCTATGGTTTTGTTCTTTTGGGGATTAGCTGGGACAAACTGTGACCAGGCTGAATAGCTGCTTCTCTATACCACAAACTAGGGCACTATTGTATAGGTCCCCTTTAAGAGCAAAGTTTCTTAATAACCCTAAGCTTTGACTTAATTATTCTTATTATAGTATTACTTAAACACATTTAAACATAAAAATACATATAAACTCTGTGTGCTTATCAGCTTTATAAAACCATGTATAAGAAAAACCATTTTACAAGTAGAAGTCAATAAAAACTACAAAACTCATAAAATTTAAATTAAGATCATTAATTTAATGGACAGATGAAGTTGCTTTGTGGAAATGAAATTGCTGCTCACAACCTAAATAACAATCAGGCTCCTTTGAGCTTGGAATGCCAGTGCTAACTTGTCACTTATTATGACTTAATTCTCTCACCAGTTTCTATATTAAACTATAGAAAAATCTTTATCAGGATTTCAAATGACATTATTTGGCCTTTATTGAGCAGGTACACTTCATTTATCTATGAAGCACACTTCTCATTAGCCTTAGACAATTATAGGGGTGCAGATTGATCCAGTGATATCCTGAGCACAAGTATGTATCTGGGAGTCAAAAGTGAGTTACAGTACATGGTTAAAGAGTTGTCATCCAATGATCCACAGTATGATTACTGACAAAATTTTAGACTATCAAACTAAACATACATCTACTTTTTTAGGAGCTCAGGACTCAAGCAGATTTTTTAAAAAAATTAAGTTCCTTGGTCTACTGATGGACTGTAAACTGCTGCAGTGATGTTAGGGTCTTCCTTTGTTCTTTTGGATCAGTGACAAGCAATTCTATAGGATTTCATCTCAATGTACAAAGCCCTGTTATAAGCAAAATACTATGTAATTTATTCAAGGTTCCATGATTTGGTGTTTATAAGCCAAAATTTGTATAGTCTTAGATTTGCTGGATTTCATTCTTTACTAAATAGTCTCTGACACACAGTGCTTGATGATTCTGAGAAGCCTCTAGAGATAAGTGGCACTTTCATCATCCTTAGGAAGGTTGCTTGCATGAATGCTGTGAAGACTGTCTTGGGTTGGTGATGACTTTTTAATTATTATTCTTAGCTTTTAATTATAAGTTCCCTCTAGTTTAACTTCATCATTATCCACTTCGTTGTGTATTGCTTATTTAATTCTATAGTGGGTAGCAAGGCACAATTTTATCACTAATTCTTTTGTCTTCTAATCTTATAACTTGACTCTAAGATAGGTATTGTGAATTATATATGAATCATCCGTATCACCTAACCCTAACCTCTTCCAAATTTAATTGTACAGTGAGTGACACTTCATTTCTATCATGGAGTAATATTTCCAGTGGGAATTAAGAACAGGCAATGTAAATGAGTTTCAGGGTCATTTGCCATGTTGAAATGAGAACTGCTCAAAATAGTTTGAGAATTACCATTCTAATTAGCAGAAGAAACCAAACCAGATTATTTGTCTTTGTTCCTGGTTCTCCTCTAGGAAAGTCACACCTAAAAATGTGTTCTTTAACTAAATTATCTTTATGTAAACTAGTTTTCATAGTTTACTGCTTAAAATCCTAAGAAAGAATGTGGAAAGGATCCTTAGTGTAATTCTAGCCATAATAGGTCAGATTTGGTATAAAACTAGTACATGTTGGATCAAATCCAGATGGATTTATTACCAAATGAACCAGAAGGATCTAATTATAACACTTTCACATAGAACGTGGTTCTATACAATGGATTTTAAGGATAGCATAGTGAGAATGTAGTACAAATGAGAATGAGATGGATAGCACTTTTGATGGATAAGAGATGTAGGTAGAATAGGTGATAGAACAAATGTTTTAGAGAACACAGATGAAGATGATATAGGGAACCTGAGTCTGGAGTTATTTTAGCACTGGCCTTTGGGTATGAAAGGCAAATGAAACAAAAACTAAAGTCTATGAAATTTAGGTGAATGTCAGAGCAGTTCCTGGTTGAAAACATTTGTAACTGTTATACTAAAATCAGTTCAATATGTTCAACATTATTATTATTTTTATAACTAATTTTTTTATACTGTTGCATACTGTAATAAACTATATTTCTCAGAATTTTTTTCTGGCAGCTTTCTAGAATAGGGCCTTACATATTTTCTGCTATCTGGGTTGTTTAAGGCATTCAATTGTCTACCTATTTCCCTAGGTGTCTTAAGTACAAAAATATAAATTTAAGACAATAAGACAAAGGCTTTTTTTTTTTTCTTTCTTTTTTTTTTGCGGTACGCGGGCCTCTCACTGCTGTGGCCTCTCCCGTTGCGGAGTACAGGCCCTGGACGCTCAGACTCAGCGGCCATGGCTTATGGGCCCAGCCGCTCCGTGGCATATGGGATCCTCCCGGACTGGGGAACAAACCTGTGTCCCCTGCATTGGCAGGTGGACTCTCAACCACTGCGCCACCAGGGAAGCCCAAAGCTTATTTTTTTAAAAGAAATTTGCTAAGGGTTATGGGTAACCAAATAGAATTTTTTCATATAGTATTTCATATCATATTTGCACTGCATTTCTTTATTATTTGCATAAAGGTCTTGCCTTTGAGATATATTGATATAATATACTTTGGTAAGTACAAATCGATGGCAGTACTTTTGGAAGAAAGATTGGTGGTTAGTTGATGGTGGCAGTTTTAAAATCAGAAGCTCTGGTTTTTAAAAGATGACTTTTAGTGCTCAGCTCTTTCTACAGAGTGAAAAAGGTTGTGGATAGTACATATATAAATCTAACACTCTTCTTTGGGAAAACAGAAATTACCAAGATTGTTTATACAAATCTATTTCTGAGTATAATTTCTTAAATTCTCTTAAAGTCACAACGGATGGGCTTCTCTTTCTCTAGTTGCTTATTTTTCTATCTAAATCTACATGCACATAAAAATTACAAAGTGACTAGCTGGAGTTGCATTAAAATAGTTTTTTGACTTTGTGGCATCTTAACCAAAACTTTACTTTTTTGCTTTTGCCTCTACCTAAGAATATGCATCTGAAATGATGTCTTCTTAAACTTGTAATGGTTGTTATTTAGGCAAAAGCTTTCTGATTAATTCAGTGAATGAAACTCATACTCTGCTTTACCTCTCTGTACTTTTTTCAAAGCAGCATGGTAACAGCTATGTCTAGAATACTGAAATTCCAGGACAGCAGGACAAGTGAATGTATAGATTTTGGATCTGGGAGCTGGACGTGGTCTGGTTTCAGTACAGTTCCGTCTTCTCCAAGTTTGTATAATCCCCACATACTCCTTCATCCATGACTAACTGTCCCCACACTCTTTTTGTCTTTGGAATTTTTTTCCGTTTATGCCCTGACAACCACCTCTTCTATTGCTTGCCAACTATGTCCTCCCTTTGGTCTATTTTTCCACTAGGAGACATTTTCTGGTCGCTTTTAGTGGCTACATTAAAGGAGAGGAGACAATTTTGAACAAAAATGTATTTATACATTCTTATTCCTGAAAATTAGAAAAACTTTAATCTCCCCCAGCCTGAAATTTGTTCAGATAACGTCACATGTAGTAACAAAGTCATATAGAACTCCATTATCTTTGTGCATGTAAATAATTTTCCAAGTCTTTTTTTGTGTGTGTGTGGTACGCGGGCCTCTCACTGTTGTGGCCTCTCCCGTTGTGGAGCACAGGCTCCGGACGCACAGGCTCAGCGGCCATGGCTCACGGGCCTAGCCGCTCTGCGGCATGTGGGATCTTCCTGGACTGGGGCATGAACCCGCGTCCCCTGAATCGGCAGGTGGACTCTCAACCACTGCACCACCAGGGAAGCCCCAAAGAACTGTTTCTTAATATCTGTATGAACAGGTATCACTAAATAACGATACAGATTTTTTTTTAAAGCTACTCTGGTTTCAGTAGAGACAAATTTGTGGATGCTCTTTTAACACCTAGAGAGTAATCTATGTACTGTGAGCTCACTGCTGATATTTTTTCTATAATCAGGCTTATTCTAAGAAAAATGTCAGTTTCAGTTCATCACACAGGTTCATCTTTATTACATATGTCACATAATCAATAGGTCTTTATATATACATATATTATAAATTAACACAGACAATTCATAGAATTCAGTTCTAACACAGAAATTTATTTTATCATGTAGTAATATATCAAAATATTTATTTTTATATTCATAAAATGTGCAAAATAAAGAATTTATACAGGAAGGGGGAGGGATAAAAGAAATATTTACCTAATCTTATATTGGCGTGAATATAAGAACTCTTTATCAAGAAAAGTTACTATTTATTTCATCATTAGTATCAACTATTTTTGTCAAATGAATATTTATTTATTGGTTTAATCAACTTTTAAATTTCATTTCTTCCTTCCTAACTTCCTAAGTATTACACAATCCTTAACCGAACAGGCATTTTGTACTAAATTTACATGGAAACATCTCCATGTTGCATTGTAACTGTTGTTTTTCTTTTGAATTTCTTTTTGATACTGTTTTAAAAATTTTCTAAACTTGTGTCTATACACACACACACAGAATTACACAGAATTTAAATCATGACCAACTCAACAATACTTTGGGGTAATTTAACCAGATTAATCTGTTATAATAATGGAATTTCTTGGTCACAATAAGTTAAATCATTTATTGACTTTTTTCCCCTTAATCTATTTTAGCAAGTGTTTATTAAGCACCCATTTTGTACTTGAAACAATATGTGTATATAATAGCTGTTTGGGTTAACTACAAGGTTCAGTGCAGTCAAAGCAGATACAGTGATTTAAAAATACAGAAATGACATTTATACTTTTTGTTTTTGTGATGTGGTTGTACTTCTTCACTCAACCTTATCCCTAAGTTTTCTAAGGTAAACTTTTATTTGTTGAATGTAATATAAAAATAATTATTGATTAATAGCTCTTATATGGATAACTCAAACACTAAAATTGTGATTTAATAAAATAATTAGAATTTCAAATAATTTGATAAAGTTCAGAAAACCTCAGACATAAAATTTCCACTCTTCACATAAAAGAAAATTATTTTGCTTGCATATAACATAACTAAATAGTTTAGAAATTTATATTATTTCCTTTACATAGTTTTTTCTCTTTAGTTTCTATTCATTGCCTATATATCATAATACTTGATAGTCACTTTATTAAAATCTATACTAAATTGTGATAATGACTTCTATGTGAATTTGTATTGCTTATTTCTTTAAAGAGTCAAGCAATATTTATTAATTATCAGAAATAGAACTTTTGTAACTGTGTATAGTTTCTGCAATGTAATCAGATGTATCTATGAAAAGTCTTTGAAAGGAGAAGAAAACATTACATGGAATCTAGAATAGTAAAAATCGATTCACCAAACATTTATTCAAGCACTAGATTTCTCTTTCTCCCTAGCACTAGACATCAAAATGTTTATAAATATTTATGTTTATCAATTTATACACACACGTATAAACACAAATACAGCCACATATGAGTACTTAAGATTTTTGTTATTTCAATTGTTTAAAACACAACAAAAACAAAATGGAAAAAGATCTTTCCAAAATGGTTGGATATTTACCTGAGGTAATTATTCTCATGCAAAATTTCTAGAAGAATATCGCTAACAAAAAAAGTTACTGAGGCCAATAACACTGAAAATGTTCCTCTTTTTGTAGCAAAAATAAAGACACACATTTCTTAATGAAAGAAGAAGGAGACAAGTAGTCTGAAGTATATAACAAAAGCAAATGGCTTAAATGAGCACATATTAATTAATAAAAATGAAATGAAGAATTCACACACACAAAATCACTATTAGTGATAAAGAAGAATATTACATGACATTCTTTAGGACTTCAATCAGAAAGAGTTTGAGCTTGGCTTCCCACTGTCACTGCTAAAGAGATTAGTGATGTAATTGTCATCTAATCTGATGTCCTTCTAAAAAAAAAAAAGAGTGGAATTTGAAATGCAAATCAGAATTTATTGAATCTTTTATGACACAGTGGAAGAATGAAAGAACTCTGGTTTATGATGAAAAGAATGATAGCTAGGTGAGACCAATGTTTTTTAGCAAAGTAACAAAACAAAATAAGTCTTATGATCAGATTTTGGGTGGTTTCATTGTAATAAGCAAGCAGATCTTTTTAAACTATTATAAGACAATTACAAAATTAAAAAAATTATCTTCTAGGCATTTAAGCATTCAGATGGCTACCTTCCCTTCATCTAAGCCATTTACTTAATGGGCTCAAATGAAATTCACAGAGGAATCTTAAATACTTGAAAGTCCCATTGTTGACAGTGAGAATTGCCTGTATACACATACTATGCCCAATAGTTGCAGCCCTTAACTGTGTCAATAATAGTGGACATATTTGTTTTAGTTTCAGGGACTTAAAGGAGCCTGGCAGACATATCCAAGAATTTATATTTATATTCTGTAATGCAACATCAAGTAATATTGTCTATTTCATAACCTGCATTATACAGGGAAACTCTATATAATCCTGGGCCTAGTTGAACTCAATCCAAAGAATTTTAGTGTGCAAGAATGTGTTTTATAATCCAAAGGCAGATACGGAGCCACTGTTAAAGAAACATGAGTTATTGGTTTTAAACAAAAGAAAACAAAAATGAACTAGTTCCCTGTTGAAAGAACATGGTCTCTGACTTGACCAGGAAAAATAAAGGATGCCACAAACAGTGGCTAGTTAACTCCTTGGAGTCTGTGCAGCATTAATTGTGATGTTTGTAAAGCATATATTACTTGTTAAATCTAGGCACAAGAAATACAGGAAGTGCCTCCTTAAAACAACTTGTCCTTTTTTTGTTTTGTGGATATAAGAAATGTTTAGAGAATAACATATGTTCTAAACTGGGATTTGGGATAAAGCGTCAACATGAGTTCTGAAAAAAAAGAGATCACCTTGGACTGGTGCTCAACTGAGTCATGAAGAAAATATTAAATTTATAAAGATAAGACAGAAAGCGGAGATCATTTTAGGCAAGGAATATAACACATGAAAAGTGAAAAGCTTGAATAACAATATTAGGTTATGATAATAATAATAGCTGTAGCAAACATTTATTGATTACTTGCGTGAGACTCTGTTCTAAGCACTTTACATCTACTACCTCAATTCATCATCAATCTTTCTTATAAATGAAGAAATGAGAGTCATAGAGAAGTATGTGACTCGCCAAGGGAGGAGCTGAAATCCAGACCCAAGTAAATTTGGAGCCAGTTTATTTTCTTGGTTGAAATGATTAGATGTAAAACCTGATGGTTATGGGAAAGAATCAACTTAGTGCTGATGCAATATGGACATCTTACTTGGTTTTGCTAACTAGTGTCAGGTATGACATATTCTATTTTTAAATCAGATTATTGGGTTTCTCTATTTTCAACCATAGGAAATTTCAATTTCAATGTTTGTAAAAATAAGTTACTGGTCTTATCCAAATGTGAACAGTACATGGCCAAAATGAAACATTATTTTTTAGTAACTTTTAGTTTAATTGTCCTTTTTACTGATTTTCTTTACTGCCCCAAAGCAAATTCAAACGGTTAACTCAGAAAAAAAAAAAAATCCTGAAAGATAATGTTTAAAATGACCGATTGTTTGACTAGAAAAATGTAAAAAATCTCAATCTGTGAACACAGTCTAAATATGGAAAAACCATTAAACACTAAAACTTGGGGCAAACTTACAAGTTCTCTTTCTAAATTAAAATCAAAATTAATATTACAAAGTCATTACACTATAGAGCTGGATATAAATGTAATTAATTGACATTAGAAATATCATACAATTTAATAGAATTATTTTGCCAATAGATTTTGAATTGAGACTTTGAAATATAAAATAAGTCATTTTGATAGATTTTTTCTGAGAATCCCACTGTTAATATACATTATTTATGCTCAGCAATGTTTTTTATTATGTACATGTGCCCAAATGCTTACACAATGGGCAAGGATTTTTTAAAATAAATGGAAAGAAAAAATAAATTAAATAAAATTAAAGCCATATGTTACTATTTTTGGGGGGTGGGGGGGTGGGAAGCCATATTTATGTGACTGTTGGCTACTCCATATGTTAAGCTTGGGTCTGGCTTCAGGTAATCTTATGAGTAAAGGCCTATTCCCTAAATAGTCTAGGGCAGTCTGTAGTGACATACAGAGAAGGCAATGGAAGGATATTCAAGTTCAGCAGTTCCTCAAGAATCTTAAACACAATGCATAGAGCCTTTACATAGCTGTGAGGCATCCTGGCAATTTAAAGGGATGATTTCTCCTAAGTAGGTAAATTTAGAGGTGTTCAGTACAATATTAGACAGTTTAGATCGTCAGACATGGGCTTTCTTGGGGCTCTTCACAACCCAAAACCTGAAAAAAATATGAACCAACCAGAATTCTCATCTTTTCCAAGAGACTGTCTGGAAAGGGATCAAAATAAAAAATGTACCTCTCTATCTACTTTTTCTCTTCATCATCAAATGTAAGGGAAGAAGGGAGATAAAAATGTCGGGAAAGCAATATGAAATTTGTTTAAAAAATCTGCTATTATGGATTTACTTCCAATCATTCCTTGACTATATGATTATGTATTATGACAGTGTCATAATACCAATTTTTTGATGGAATGTCAGAAACATTTTACAAGTCTGTGGTTCCCTGAAAACTCAAGTGCTTTTATAACTCCATAAAGTTACTATAATAGGCTTTATTCTTTCTTTTAAATGACTGTCAGAGGGACCTACCATTATCTTGACACTTATATTTGAGAAATTTTGCTGGAGCTCTTATATACCTTCATGGCAACATTGAATTTCTAGGCTCTTTTGCAGCTTCCTCTCTCTGCTTCTCATTATGTCTAACCAGCTGAACGTTTTGTCTGTTTTGATCAGCAAGGTTAGAAGTGAGATGAATTCTGAACATTTTTTGCACTGTTTTTCAGTTCTGCTTAAGAAATATTTACTGAAGCTCTGGACCCATAAAAATAAAGTGGATTTTGAGATTTTACTGTTGTAATTGAAGAGGAACTATTGCCCATTGTTACTATTTCCAAAACATTTTAGAAGTACAAGCAGAGAAATATGTCTCTATCATCAGAATTTAATATGAAATCATGTTCTTCTGTCATACAGAAAATTTGTCATAGATTTTATCTGCAATAAAAGCTGTGTCAGTGGTGCCACATAATACATTTGTAAAGGTCAGAGATATTTTAACCCTCATCTGTGACCAGAATTATGATAGTAAGTAACCCACTGAAACACCAACGACAGATTGTTAAGAATCTAGAAATTTCCTGCAGACATAAATGCAAAAAGGAATCCACACATTGTAACACAGTGGGACCGTTTTGAATAATGTTCTTGAAATGATACATTTATTACATAAGTAAAAAATATGTGATTACAAATTCCATCAATCTCGTGTCCTTGTCATGGATTTGTGTTTTTAAAGTCCATAGAGATTATGCTGTTGTATTGGTTAAATTCTCACAAAAGCCTGTGAAAACATAACAGCCACATTACTTTAATGACTTCCTTTTTGAAACGTGTATTGTTACGAACCATGCATGATGAACAGCAAGGTCTCAGAAATATAGGTTTTACTTCTCTAGATTTCAATTTCCAAAATTTATATAATTCTCTGTTTTTAAATTCTGATAATTAGGGAAACAAATATAGAGTAAATATTTGTAGCTGGATGGATTCCTTGGAAAATTAAAGCTGCTGCCATTCACTTTTGTAAAATTGTAATATCTCTTGTTTTCTTCCTATTTATATTTCCTGGTTTGACTTTACAGACAGAATTTACTTTCTCCTTAATTGAACATTATATTTTTAAGTTTAGAGCTGAATTTCATATGCTACGACTTTTCTATAAGGCAGTTCAGCAACTGCTGAGCAGCCACAAGACATATATTTCAGTCACGATAACCAAAATTGAATTATAAGAGAACTGCAATTCAGAACAAGCTAGAAAAATAAAGCACATTCTTAGATTTTCTTTTTCACTGCATGTACATAAGAAACAAATACTATGTGTACTTAAGAAAATCCAAGTAAAACTATTTTTTTTTAATAGCCCAGACAGTGGAATTGTCCCAGCAACTGAGTGCTTTGCTTAAGCTTCAGTCTGGCTACTGGTCATTTCATTCCGACGTTCAGAATATATTTTGAATACAAGATGATTTAATTTAGTTGGTTTAATCCACAGTTTCAACTTTTGCCTTTTCTTTTAAAACAAGTTTCATAAAAGCATCTGCAGAAGCCTTGTTTTGATTACCCTTTATCCTTCAGCCTTAGATCAGTATCAGTCTTTTCCCCTTGCTCATAATCCATTATAGAACATACTATAGATTTCTACAGCATGACCAAAACTCCACATTATGTTTGCAATTTTCCGTAAGATTTGTATAGTATAAAGTAAAAATGTTTGCTTTAAGAGACATCTGCTATAAATAAAAAGACAGTGTAAACTTTCGAGAGTTGCACAATTGCTGTAAAGGCTCAAAACATGAGCCTACTAGAGCGGGTCCCAGATTTTCCAATGAGTCAACAGTGTTCACCTCAAGGTTCTTGAACTGCCTCCCACCCCAACTCCTGGTTCTCTCAACCTCCTTCCCAGCCCCTGAAATTGCAATGAAATTAGCTTGTAATGCTTTCAACGCCCCGGCAGATCAGCTTTCATTCTCTAGGAAACATGTGAATGGCATTAGAATACGCTTCCCACTCTCACAAAATATTTCCTCAGAATACTTTAGAAACTCAAACCAGTTACTTCAGATTCTGATAGTATCTTTCCTGAATAGCATCAGCCAGCTTGAAAGGGTCAGCCATCCTGGTCAGTGACACATATTGTTTAAGAAGTTCCCAGACCTACACATTAAAGCTCTGCCTCAGGAGAAATTTGTTAGGGAGAAGAGAGACAGACTGGCATTTCTTCTTCCAAATCTTCCTGTTAGCATTCTTTAAAAACAAGTAACATAATTCTCATAATATGCTCCTTTTGAATGACAGAATTTTTTATGTTTCCTCAAGTGAAGATCTCCGTAGTGGTCGTGGTCAGAAACTGAGTTGAGAAATCAGTGATAAGAATGACAATGATAGCCCATATATCCACTGAATTTCAGAGGATAGCAGAGCCGCTTTATTAAAATTGGCCATTGAAGAATTAAAAAAAAAATTCATTTAAAAATTCTTCATGAATGCCTTTTATATTTTTAATACAGAAGGTGAAATCAGAGCATCAAATAGTACTGCAAAATTTGAAATATAAAATTCTGTAGAATAACAGATATATTATATTCAAGCTTTGACCTTAATAAAGGCTTCAGGGTTTGATGAAGAAATATGTAAATTAAGACTCATTATTTTCCAGATAACAAGAAAGGCAGTAGCAACTCGTGTGAATATTTCTTCATTTATTTACTGCATATCTAGTATGAAAGTATTTTTCAGTATTTATAGAAATATATTTTAAATTGCTTTTTCATTATAATACCCGAAAGGCAAATTAGTTTATTGGAAAATTGATTTGCTATCAAATAAAGTAGAGATAAGAGTTTAAAACATCTAAACTAGTCAAATGGTAGAAATTTAGCTCACAAACACTACTGAATGTGTTACAATAGATTTGTGTGTGTGTGTGTGTGTGTGTGTGTGTATATATATATATATATATATATATATATATATATATATATATATTAAACCTTCCCCTATTTTTTGTCCTCAAAATTGACTTTTTGTAGCAATGGAGGAAATGCTAGGCTGCCACTTTTTCAGACAGCAAGTGCCCAATGCACACAGAAATTACATAAATCGTTCTGACTATCAAAAGCAATTGCCACATTTTTTTAACAAAATACTTCCCCCCTAATAAATGGTTTAATTTCCCCCTATCTTTTTGAGTCTTTTATCTTCTCCAATGTCCTACCCTGCAGTATGTGTGAAATTTTTTCAAAAGCTTTCCGATATTACCATAAATTACTGTGTAAGCAGAGCTATTGCTTATCTGTCAAGGGGGCTTTTTTCCCCCCTTTCTTTAACAATTTTCTCCATTTCTATATGTGTGAAAGGTTTTCCCTGCTCTGTCTCACCAATGACTATACCTTAAAGTCTCTGACTTTTAGTAAGGGGATATAGTAGAAACTTGTCCATAGAATAACCTCATGACACCACAAAGGGGCAAGAAAAGCATTTTAGTTCATCTGTTCTTCCTTTAACAAGCATTTGGGAAGAATAATTCCTATATGGTGGGACATATTCTTATGTTAAATATAGAAAATATATTTCTTTACTGTGCTTAATGTATTGTTCTACCCTTTTGTAGTTCATTTTGGTTGTTTATTTTTCATGCAATGACTATTTACTATTTTTCCAGTTATTTATTTTTAAATCTCTTACAATATGTTTCATTAGTGCAACACAGTAAATGTTAATCTTTTGATAAGAATTATTTTATGGGGCTTTATTGTACCTGGTTAGTCATAATTTTTGACAACCATGCAATTATCTTTTCTATTGTGAGTTTTCTTAAAAAATATTCAAGGTTAATTGGATGAATATTATACTTTGGAAAAAGCTATGATGATTTCCTATTATGGACTGTATAATCTGGAAAGAGGCTGAGTATTAGGGTTGTTTTATTACTGCCACAGGCAGAGATGGAGTGAAAACTCTATTTTGGGCAGCACAGGGAAAAGGGCACTTTGAAGATCCAGACTTTAAGAAGAATTGCCATGAAAACAGAATATCTAAAAATTACTTTAAAGAAGAAAACCATAAGCCCTAGATGATGTGCCTGGGGTCTCATCAGTCAGCTGGAATTCCCTGTTTTGCACGCAATGACTTGTCCTGCCATATCTCTAATTTTACATAAATGCCACCTCAGGTATATTTCAAAATCCTTTACAAAAATTAGACAACCCATCCTTCCCTTTTTAGCACACACCACGTATTAGCCTCACAAGTGGATTGAAAAGCAAAATAGGAAAGATGTGTCTCTGAATCTATCCATATTGAGATCTATACAGTAGCAATAGAAAATGTTCATATTTACCAAGAGACTATGTATGTCAACAGTGGTCAGATTGCTTTCAAAGACAACAGGAAAGATGATAAACAATGACACAAGCAAACGCCTCAAACTATCAGGCTTCCTTCTTCAATGGTAATTTTCTTCTCAGCACAGCTACTACAAACAGATGCCTTCACTCTTTGACCACAAGGCATGGCCACCTCTGCACACTTGATAGGAAATATACTTAGGCCAACATGTCTTGTTATAGCTGTTCTTTAATCACTGTATTCCCCTTGTATATTTAATGCCTTTGGTGAGGGTAAAATTGAAAGTGCTTCTTCTGGAGATGATACATTCTGGGTTCCACCACTGAAGCTCCCAAGAACTAGGTGTATGAGCTAGTAAGAGCTTGGACAAGAGTCACATAACCTGGGTCAGTTTCCCCATCTTCAAGATGGAGATGATCGTGTAAACTACATCAAAGTGATTTTATAAGGATTTTAAAAAATTTATATATTTATCTATTACCAAGTTACTAATGACATGTATTTATTTATTTAACTTAATAGACTTCATTGTGGGGTACATTTTTAGGTTTACAGAAAAATTTCACAGGAAGTATAGAGAATTCGAATGTACTCCCTGCTCTGAAACTCCCTGATTATTAACACCTTGCATTAGTGTGGTATATATGCTATGATTGATAAATCAATATTGATACATTATTATTAACTAAAGAAGTCCATACTTTACATTAGGATTCACTCTTTGTGTCATACAGTTCTATGGGTTTTGACAAATGCATAATGTCATGCATTCACCAGTACAGTATCATGCAGAATAGCTTCATTGCTCTAAAATATTCCCTGAGCTCCACCCATTTATCCCTCCCTCCCTCTCCCAAAGCCTTGATCCTTTTATTGTTCCCATAATTTTGCCTTTACCAGAAGGTCACATAGTTGGAATCATACATTATGTAGCCTTTTTAGACTTCCTTCTTTCACTTAGCAACGTATATTTAATAATTCTCCATGACTTTTCATGACTTGATAACTCATTTCTTTTTATTACTGAGTAATATTCCCTTGCATGCTTGTACTACAGTTTGTTTATTCATTCACCTATTGAAAGATATCTTGGTCGCTTCCAGTTTTTAATTACTATGACTAAAGCTGCTAAAAACATTTGTGGGCAGGTTTTTGTGTGGATATGTTTTCAACTTATTTGGGTAAAAGCGCAATTGCTGGATCATATGGTAAGATTAAGTTTAGTTTTTTAAGAAAGTGCCAAACTGTCTTCCAAAGTGTGTACCTTTTTGCATTCCCACCAGCAATGAGTGGCAGTTCCTGTTGCTTCATATCCTTGCCAGCATTTGCTGTTGTCATGTCAGTGTTTTGGATTTTATCCATTCTTATAGATAGGTAAAAGTATCTCATTGTTGTTTAATATACTTATTTTTTAAACAAATTTTTGTTAGCTTTTATTTACCTGGCACTCTTCTAAGGACTGGGGTTACAAGAATGAATAAAACAGACAAAAAAGACTTCTGTGGAACTTGTATTCTAGTGGGTAGAGGCTGGAAACAAGAAAAATAGTGGGTAAATGTATATAATATGTAGGATGCTTATAAGTATAGGGGGTGGGTACTACAATTTTAAATTGTGTAGTCAGAGGAGGTGTCACCCAGAAGATGACATTTGAGCAAAGACCTAAAAGAGGAAAAGTAAGCAGTCTAGCAAACATTTGGGGGAAATGTCCCAGGCAGAAGGAGTATCAAGTTCAAGGTCCAGGGGAAGAAGCATGCCTGGAAGGTGTAAGAAGTGGAACAAAGGCCAGTGTGAGCAAGAAGGAGATGATATCAGGGAAGTCCTGGGGGTCACCTTATGTAGGACCTAGTAGGACAGGGTAAGGGCTTTGACTGTTACACTAGGAGAGGTGGAAAGCCATCAAAGGGTTTTGAGCAGGAAAATGATATGGTACTATTTATTCTTTAAAGCATCATTGGCTAAGATATACTGCAAATAGGTTGTAGGGGTCAAGGGCAAGTAGCAGATAGACAAGGTTGGAAGCTACTGTAATAATCCTCAGGAGACATGATGCTGCTTGCATCAGGTTTGAAGAGCGGTTCTAAAGTGCTTGTAACATTGCCTGTCCCATGGTATTATAGCTATTATTTTTTTTCTTATTATTTTTATCACTAACATAAAAATATAAAATACCTCTATTTCTTACATTATGTTTCCACTTACTATGATATCATATTCTGATGTTAATTATTCAACTATTTTTGGTAAAATTATTGTAACTGTAGTTATGAATCAAAAAAAATCTAACCTCTTCTACTTTGAAGAGTTGAAAAAGTTCTTATTGGATTAGAGTTTCATGATATTGCTAGGATATATCTTTTAAATATATTTCCCCTATTGGAATATATTTAGCTCTTTTAAAATATAATTCAGTTTCAATTTGCAATCCTTTTAGCTAGCAAGTCAAAGTGTCACATGAAATAAAGGCAGAGGCTTGTTAAAGTTTCAGGCTCTTAAACTATTTTTTCTTCCCCAGGAGCAGCAAAATTAGGGGGAGGAGTGTGGTTACAATAGCTGTCATTCAGAATTATGACTAGGGGCACTTTGGTTGGAGGTTCAGATCACTGAGAGTGGGACTGGGGAGATTGTAGGGAGATAGCTATTTTTTTTTTAAACAAAAGATTAAGTCTGGAATGCCATATGTCCAGCTAGCTGTGAATGGGAGAAACTGAAATCAACCCTGCTATCCTTCTTCTTTCACCCTAGATTGGAATACGGTCACTGGGTCTCAGGCAGCCTATAGAACCATCAATTATACTACAAATGAGTAAGAATTCTAGAGAAACTCTCCAGCAATTTGCTACCTGAATGTGGCATTAGGCAGTTATCTAAATTCAGCTCAACAATGACCTAAGTTTAGATATAAATATAGATGTTCGATCACTTAAGAAATATTTACTGACATGCTCTATATATGAGGAAATCTTTTAGGAACTAGGGTTACAGAGATAAATAAAACAAGTCCCTGCCTCATAGAATGTACATTATAGTAGGGGAGAGAGCTGATAAACATTTAAGCAATTGCATATATAATATGATGTTACATTGTGATAAGGACTAAGCAGAAAAACATGAAGCAGGGTAAAGAGGGACAGACTGTGCATTTTGGATAGGCATTTTAGGGAAGAGATCTCTGAAGAAATGACATAAGGATGAGACACAAATGCAACAAACATGCAAGCCATGTACCTATTCCTGGGGAAAGCGTTCCAGGCAGAGAAAATTCCACGTGTGAAGTCTCTGAGGTGGGAAAATCTCTGGTTTGATGTAGTAAGGAGGCCACGTGACTACCTACCCTGAGGGACAGAGGAGAGGAGGGGTAGGAGTTGAGGCTGATTGGGAAGGATGCTGGGTTTCCACATCATGGGAAGCCACAGGTGGTTGAGACCATCAAAGTATTATGCTTTGATTCTCATTTTGAAAAGATCACTCTGTAGAGCAGGAAGAGTAGGGAAGAACAGATAGAAAGAGAAAGTCTAATCCGGCAGCTGTTGCAGGCACCCAGGGAAGACCAGAGCTTGGACTAACTTAACAGTGATTAAATTTGAGATACATTTGTAGGTAGAGGTGAGAGTGTTTGCTCATGTGAGAGAAAAAAAGAAAAGAGATTTGGTGTGAATGGTGCTATTTTACCAAATGAAGAGTTGGGAGAGAGTTGGGGTGCAAGGAAAAAATTCCCAAAGTGAGGAAAATATGTCACTTTCTTATGTTCTCCATAAAGCCCACAACACATCTGAGATGTAAAAAATAATTTCCATTGTTTAAAAAAGAGTATAACTTGAGATAAAAAAGTAGATGAACTATTTACCTTTACTTCCTTTGAGATGAACATAAATATTTTCTAAAACAGTGATTCTCAAAGAATATTCTGTGGCCCATTGGTGGTCTTTAAGCAACCTCCCAAAGAGCTCAAATGTACAGGTGATCCTTTACATCATTAATGAAAAATCAGGCTTTATTCCATAGACCTATCTTATCTTTATTTACAACTAAGAGGTTTTTGTTTCATTTTATTTTACTAGTAACGTATGATATTAACATTTGGTATTTATATACCAAAAATATCAAGTTGCTAGAGCTTCCTGCAGACTAATTCAGCTTTATACTCAGAAGTGTTGACAATGCTTGACAATGTTCCCTCAGTTTTAAGGGAGGACAATTTGTTATCGGTCAATCAGAAATGTCTAGATTTGGCCATTATTTTAATTGTTGTTATCTGTGTTTTTTAATTATAAATTAACTGTTGGTTTAGTTTAATCATTATCATTTTAGTTTCTTATGGGTTGTTTCACTAAGCTTGCAGTGGGTAGTCATGTGTATTTGATCGAATAGTAGTTTTAGATTGTAATATCCCCAAAGCATTGAATCCTAAAGTATTGTGATTTGAATATGAATCATCCATACCCTCTGTTGCTAAAACAGATGTATACATAATTTCCCTCCTTCATCCCTTAACTTGCTTAGGCAATGACACATTATTGTTATCACTGAATTCATTTTCCACTGGAAGAAGTGATCAGGTAGGGTATGTGAATTATGGAGTCTCTGCTATGATCAAATACTTTAGTTGACAGTTCAGATCAAATAGTGCTACCTGTTGGTATACTCACAAACCTTTGTTCCTTCTAATTTTTCCTCTCTATCATGAAACACTTTAGTGATGAGTTTTATATTTTTTGTTCTCTTTTAAGTTTTCAGATATACAAGAAAAAGTGAATAGAAAGGACATTCAAAATTTGGGGAATTTTCCCTATGCTTCATTTAGAGTCAGACAGGTCTGCAATTAAGTTCTGGCTGCACTAATAACTAGCTGTTTGATCCCTGACAAGTTACCTAACTTTATAGCCTCAGTGTTTTCAGTGTAAATTGGGATAATATTTTCTTGAGATGGAATATATGAGTTTTATTATAGGTCAGGCACTAAAGTGATTTCAAAAATATCAATAAGAAGGTGATAATAAAAATATTAGCCAATATTTAGAGCACAATTATTGGAATAGTACATGATTTTAAAAATCATTCTGGTCAAATGTTAATGGAATGATTTTAGTGAGTTTGACAGGTTTGACTTTGTTATCAAAAGTATGGCTTTTAGATGTAAAGATTGAGTGAAGAATTAATCCGATGTAGAAAAACACATTGTAGAATATCTTTCCATTATATAGGAAAAGCTAATTACAGAGACTTTTTTCATATGAGTGAATGTATTTATGGCTAAAGATGAAACTTTGCATCAAGAATATATCTAAGTGGAGGACACCTTCAAGATGGCGGAAGAGTAAGACTTGGAGATCACCTTCCTCCCCACAAATACATCAGAAATACATCTACACGTGGAACAACTCTTACAGAACAGCTACTGAATGCTGGCAGAAGAACTTAGACCTCCCAAAAGGCAAGAAACTCCCCACGTACCTGGGTAGGACAAAAGAAAAAAGAATAAACAGAGACAAAAGAAGAGGGACAGGACCTGCACCTGTGGGAGGGGGGTGTGAAGGAGGAAAGGTTTCCACAAACTAGGAAGCCCCTTCGTGGGCGGAGACTACGGGTGGCGGAGGGGGGAAGCTTCGGAGCCGTGGAGAAGAGCACAGCAACAGGGTTGCGGAGGGCAAAGCGGAGAGATTCCCACACAGAGGATCAGTGCGGACCAGCATTCACCAGCCCGAGAGGCTTGTCTGCTCACCCGCTGGGGCGGGCAGGGCTGGGAGCTGAGGTTCGGGCTTTGGAGGTCGGATCCCAGGGAGAGGACTGGGGTTGGCGGCATGAACACAGCCTGAAGGGGTTAGTGCACCACGGCTAGCCGGGAGGGAGTCTGGGAGAAAGTCTGGAGCTGCTGAAGAGACAAGAGACGACTTTTTCTTGCCTCTTTATTTCCTGATGCGCCAGGAGAAGGGATTCAGTGCACCGCCTAAATGAGCTCCAGAGACAGCGTGAGCTGCGGCTATCAGCGCAGACCCCAGAGACGGGCATGAGACGCTAAGGCTGCTGCTGTCGCCACCAAGAAGCCTGTGTGCAAGCACAGGTCACTATCCACACCTCCCCTCCCAGGAGCCTGTGCAGCCCGCCACTGCCAGGGTCCCGTGATCCAGGGACAACTTCCCCTGGAGAAGGCACGGCGCGCCTCAGGCTGGTGCAACGTCACGCCGGCCTCTACCACTGCAGGCTCACCCTGCACTCTGTACCTCTCCCTCCCACTGGCCTGAGTGACCCAGAGCCCCCAAATCAGCTGCTCCTTTAACCCTGTCCTGTCTGAGCGAAGAACGGACACCCTCAGGCCACCTACATGCAGAGGAGGGGGCTAATCCAAAGCTGAACCCCAGGATCTGTGAGAACAAAGAGGAGAAAGGGAAATCTCTCCCACAGCCTCAGGAGCAGCGGATTAGATCTCCACAATCAATTTCATGTACCCTGCATCTCTGGAATAGTCGAATAGACAATGAGTCATCCCAAAATTGAGACAGAGGACTTTAGGAGCAACAATATAAATTTTTCCTTTTTCTCTTTCTGTGAGTGTGTATGTGTATGCTTCTGTGTGTGATTTTGTCTGTATAGCTTTGCTTTTACCATTTGTCCTAGGGTTCTGTATCTCTGTCTGTTTGTTTTTTTTTAGTATAGTTTTTAGTGCTTGTTATCATTGGTGGATTTGTTCTTTGGTTTGGTTGCTGCCTTCTTTCTTTCTTTTTTTATTATTAATTTTTTAAAATTTTTAATAATTATTTTTTAATTTTTATTTTAATAACTTTATTTTATTTATTTTTCTTTTGCCTTTTTTCTTTCTCCCTTTTATTCTGGGCCATGTGGATGACAAAGTCTTGGTGCTCCAGCCGGGTTTCAGGCATGTGACTCTGAGGTGGGACCAGGACCTTGGTCCACCAGAGACCTCCCAGCTCCACATAATAACAAACGGCAAAAATCTCCCAGAAATCTCCATCTCAATGCCAAGATCCAGCTCCATTCAACGACCAGTAAGCTACAGTGCTGTACACCCTGTGCCAAACAACTAGCAAGACAGGAACACAACGCCACCCAATAGCAGAGTGGCTGCCTAAAATCATAAGGTCACAGACACCCCAAAACACACTACCTGATGCAGACCTGCCAACCAGAAAGACAAGATCCAGCCTCATCCACCAGAACACAGGCAGCAGGCCCCTCCACCAGGAAGCCTACACAACCCACTGAACCAACCTTACCCACTGGGAGCAGACACCAAAAACAAAGGGAACCATAAACCTGCAGCCTGCGAAAAGGAGACCCCAAATACAGTAAGTTAAGCAAAACGAGAAGACAGAGAAACACACAGCAGATGAAGGAGCAAGGTAAAAATCCACCAGACCAAACAAATGAAGAGGAAATAAGCAGTCTATCTGAAAAAGAATTCAGAGTAATGATAGTAAAAATGATCCAAAATCATGGAAACAGAATGGAGAAAATATAAAAAAAAAATTTAACAAGGACCTAGAAGAACAAAAGAGCAAACAAACAATGATGAACAACACAATAAATGAATTAAAAATTTTCTAAAAGGAATCAATAACAGAATGACTGAGGCAGAAGAAAAGATAAGTGATCTAGAAGATAAAATAGTGGAAATAACTACTTCAGAGCAGAATAAAGAAAAAACAATGAAAAGAATTGAGGACAGTCTCAGAGATTTCTGGGACAACATTAACCTTACCAACATTCGAACTATAGGTGTCCCAGAAGAAGAAGAGAAAAAGAAAGGGACTGAGAAAATATTTGAAGACATTATAGTTGAAACCTTCCATAATATGGGAAAGGAAATAGTTAATCAAGTCCAGGAAACACAAAGAGTCTTATACAGGATAAATCCAAGGAGAAACACGCCAAGACACATTTTAATCAAACTATCAAAAATGAAATACAAAGAAAAAATATTAAAAGCAGCTGGGGAAAAACAACAAATAACATACAAGAGAATCCCCATGACGTTAACAGCTGATCTTTCAGCAGAAACTCTGCAAGCCAGAAGGAAGTGGAGGGACACATTTAAAGTGAAGAAAGGGAAAAACCTACAACCAAGATGACTCTACCCAGCAAGGATCTCATTCAGATTCGGTGGAGAAATTAAAAACTTTACAGAAAAGCAAAAGCTAAGAGAATTCAGCACCATCAATCCAGCTTTACAACAAATGCTAAAGGAACTCCTCTAGGCAGGAAACACAAGAGAAGGAAAAAACCTACAATAAGAAAATGAAAACAATTAAGAAAATGGTAGTAGGAACATATATATCAATAATTACCTTAAATGTAAATGGATTAAATGTTCCAACTAAAAGAAATAGACTGGCTGAAAGGAAAAAAAAGAAGACCCGTATATATGCTGTCTACAAGAGACCCACTTCACAACTAGGGACACAGACAGACCAAAAGTGAGGTTATGGAAAAAGACATCCATGCAAATGGAAATCAAAAGAAAGCTGCAGTTGCAATTCTCATAACAGACAAAATAGACTTGAAAACAAAGAGTATTACAAGAGACAAAGAAGGACACTACATAATGATCAAGATATCAATCCAAGAAGAAGATATAACTATTGTAAATATTTTTGCACCCAAAATAGGAGCACCTCAATATGTAAGGCAAATGCTAAGAGCCAAAAAAGGGGAAATTGACAGTAACACAATCATAGTAAGGGACTTTAACACTCCACTTTCACCAATGGACAGATCATCCACAATGAAAATAAATAAGGAAACACAAGCTTTAAATGATACATTAAACAAGATGGACTAAATTTATATTTATAGTACATTCCATCCAAAAACAAAAGAATACACTTTTTTCTCAAGTGCTCATGGAACATTGTTCAGGATAGATCATAATTTGGGTCACATATCAAGCCTTGGTAAATTTAAGAAAATTGAAATCATACCAAGTATCTTTTCTGACCACAATGCTATGACACTAGATATCAATTACAGGAAAAAAAAAAGTGTAAAAAATACAAACATATAGAGGTTAAACTATGCACTACATAATAACCAAGAGATCACTGAAGAAATCAAAGAGGAAATCAAAAAATACCTAGAAACAAATGACAATGGAAACACAATGACCCAAAAACTACGGGATACAGCAAAAGAAATTATAAGAGAGAATTTTATAGCAATACAATCCTACCTTAAGAAACAAAAAACATCTCAAATGAACAATCTAACCTTACACCTAAAGCAATTAGTGAAAATAGAACAAAAAAATCCCAAAGTTAGCAGAAGGAAAGAAATCATAAAATCAGATCAGAAATAAATGAAAAAGAAATGAAGGAAAAGTAGCAATGATCAATAAAACTAAAAGCTTCTCAACATTGAGAAGATAAACAAAGTTGATAAACCATTAGCCAGACTCATCAAGAAAAAAAGGGAGAGGACTCAAATCAATAGAATTAGAAATAAAAAAGGAGACGTAACAACTGACACTGCAGAAATACAAAGGATCATGTGAGATTACTACAAGGAAATATATGCCAATAAAATGGACAACCTGGAAGAAATGGAAAAATTCTTAGAAAAGCACAACCTTCGAGATTGAACCAATAAGAAATAGAAAATATAAACAGACCAATCACAAGCACTGAAATTGAAACTGTGATAAAAATCTTCCAACAAACAAAAGCCAAGGACGAGATGACTTCACAGGCAAATTCTATCAAACATTTAGAGAAGAGCTAACACCTATCCTTCTCAAACTCTTCCAAAACATAGCAGAGGAAGGAACACTCCCAAACTCATTCTACGAGGCCACCATCACTCTGATACCAAACCAGACAAAGATGTCACAAAGAAAGAAAACTACAGGCCAATGTCACTGATGAACATAGATGCAAAAATCCTCAACGAAATACTAGCAAATGGAATCCAACAGCACATTAAAAGGATCATACAACATGATCAAGAGGTTTTTATCCCAGAAATGCAAGGATTTTTCAATAAACGCAAATCAGTCAATGTGATACACCATATTAACAATTTGAAGAATAAAAACCATATGATCATCTCAATAGATGCAGAAAAAGCATTTGAAAAAAAATTCAACACCCATTTACGATAAAAACCCTTCAGAAAGTAGGCATAGAGGGAACTTACCTCAACATAATAAAGGCCATATCTGACAAACCCAAAGCCAACATCATCCTCAATTGTGAAAAACTGAAACCATTTCCACTAAGATCAGGAACAAGACAAGGTTGCCACTCTCACCACTATTATTCAACATTGTTTTGGAAGTTTTAGCCATAGCCATTAGAGAAGAAAAAGAAATAAAAAGAATCCACATCGGAAAAGAAGAAATAAAGCTGCCACTGTTTGCAGATGACATGGTGCCATACATAGAGAATCCTAAAGATGCTACCAGAAAACTACTAGAGCTAATCAATGAATCTGGTAAACTACCAGGATACAAAATTAATGCACAGAAATCTCTTGCATTCCTGTACACTAATGATGAAATATCTGAAAGAGAAATTAAGGAAACACTCCCATCTAGCATTGCAACAAAAAAAATAAGATACCTAGGAATAAACCTACATAAGGAGACAAACGACCTATGCAGAAGACTGTAAGACACTGATAAAAGAAATTAAAGATGATAAAACAGTTGGAGAGATATACCATATTCTTGGACTGGAAGAATCAATATTGTGTAAATGACTATACTACCCAAAGCAATCTACAGATTCAATGCAATCCCTATCAAACTACCAATGGCATTTTTCACAGAACTAGAACAAAAAAATTCACAATTTGTATGGAAATACAAAAGACCCTGAATAGCCAAAGTAATCTTGAGAAAGAAAAATGGAGCTGGAGGAATCAGGCTCCCTGACTTCAGACTATACTACAAATCTACAGGGATCAAGACAGTATGGTGCTGGCACACACAGAAATATAGATCAATAGTACAGGATAGAAAACCCAAAGGTAAACCACTGCACATGTGGTCACCTTATCTTTGACAAAAGAGGCAAGTATATACAATGGAAAAAAGAGAGCTTTTTCAATAACTGGTGCTGGGAAAGCTGGACAGCTACATGTAAAAGAATGAAAGTAGAACACTCCCTAATACCATACACAAAAATAAACTCAAAGTGGATTAAAGACCTAAATGTAAGGCCAGACACTATAAAACTCTTAGAGGAAAACATAGGCAGAACACTCTATAACATAAATCACTGCAAGATCCTTTTTGACCCACCTCCTAGAGAAAGGAAAATAAAAACAAAAATAAACAAATGTGACCTAATGAAACTCAAAAGGTTTTGTACAGCAAAGGAAAACATAAACAAGACAAAAAGACAACCCTCAGAATGTGAGAAAATATTTGCCAGTGAAGAAACTGACAAAGGATTAATCCCCAAAATTTACAAGCAGCACATGCAGCTCAATATCAAAAAAACAAACAACCCAATCCAAAAATGGGGAGAAGACCTAAATAGACATTTCTCCAAAGAAGATATACAGATTGCCAACAAACACATGAAAGAATTCTCAACATCATTAATCATTAGAGAAATGCAATTCAAAACTATAGTGAGATTAGCTCACACCAGTCAGAATGGCCATCATCAAAAAATCTACAAACAATAAATATTGGAGAGGGTGTGGAGAAAAGGGAACCCTCTTGCACTGTTGGTGGGAATGTAAACTGATAAAGCCACTATGGAGAACAGTATGGAGGTTCCTTAAAAAACTAAAAATAGAACTACCGTATGACCCAGCAATCCCACTACTGAGCATTTAGCCTGAGAAAACCATAATTCAAAAAGAGTCATGTACCACAATGTTCATTGCAGCTCTGTTTACAATAGCCGGGACATGGAAGCAACCTAAGTGCCCATCGACAGATTAATGGATAAAGAAGATGTGGCACATATATACAATGGAATATTACTCAGCCATAAAAAGAAATGAAATTGAGTTATTTGTAGTGAGGTGGATGGACTTAGAGACTGTCATACAGAGTGAAGTAAGTCAGAAAGAGAAAAACAAATACCATATGCTAACACATATATATGGAATCTCAAAAAAAAAAAAAAAAAGGTCATGAAGAACCTAGGTGCAGGATGCGAATAAAGACACAGACCTACTAGAGAATGTACTTAAGGACACAGGGAGGGGGAAGGGTAAGCTGGGACAAAGTGAGAGAGTGGCATGGACATATATACACTACCAAATGTGAAACAGATAGCTAGTGGGTAGCAGTCGCATAGCACAGGGAGATCAGCTTGGTGCTTTGTGACCATCTAGAGGGGTGGGATAGGGAGAATGGGAGGGAGACACAAGAGGGAGGGTATATGGGGATATATGTGTACATATAGCTGATTCACTTTGTTATAAAGCAGAAACTAACACACCATTGTAGAGCAATTATACTGCAATAAAGATGTTAAAATATATATATATAACTAAGTGGAGTAAAATCCATTCTCTTCTGGAGCTATAAATAGTTATGATTAAATGAATCTGTTAATATATCCTAAGTAGACATTGACTCAAATGGTTCTTTTCCCCTTATTTAAGAAAAGAGACTAAAGTTAATTTTGACCGATCTGGCAATTATCTGATACCTGCCAGCTTATTTTGTTAAAAACTACCCAATAGCATAAAATTTGATTATCAGAAATCTTATCTGTAGAAAGCCATATAGTGGCACACTAAAGGGACTGTGATGATAGCCTAAGAACCAAATTTTGCTCCAAAAAGAGAAGGGCCGTCACCAGCAAAGCCCATTAACAATTCCCTGGGATTAAAAATAGAGAATCTGTGTAATTAAATAAAGTTTAACCTTTTCTTTTTCCTTTTGTGTTCAGTCTAGTTTGACTTGCACATAGTGTGTGTCATGCACAGGCCTTGCACTTGGCCCTTCAGACCAGAGTCCCTTGTGTGAAACGGTGTGGACACCTCAGATTGGTGGGCTGTGGCAGCAGCATCGCGAGCGACCCCTGAATCCAAGATGGCGGCGGCAGGCTGTGTGTAGAGACGCTGCACCCGTGGCGGGCACTGCCATCTGGAACCTGAGCAGCACGCCTGCGCCTGACCCACGAGAACTCCGCCTCCTCCTCGCGGAAAAGAACCCTACACAGCAGCCCTGCCCTCAGCCTGTCAGGGAGAGTATACTTTAGAGCGCGAGCTCGCATCTCTCCATTTCTGATGAAAGAATAAAGCTCTCCTTTGCTTCTGAACCGAACTCCGTCTTGTTCTATGGGCAAGAGTGATAGTGGGCAGAAGGAGCCTTGTTGGGGACCGACTCGGGAGGGTCCTTAATAGGTCACTGAAGAAATACAAGGCCAGAGTGAAAACATTCCCTGGCCAGATAGGTGGTGGTCTGCTAACCCGCATAACTAAGAAATGAGAATGGAGATTGTTTTCCCCTAAGTCTTGGTGTAGAAGACTGATTATTATTAACAGTTGCACAAGACTTTCACATTTTGTTAGGTGCTTATAACACAACAATGAATTTTAAGTTTTATTTATTTATTTATTTATTTATTTATTTATTTATTTGCGGTATGCAGGCCTCTCACTGCTGTGGCCTCTCCCGTTGCAGAGCACAGGCTCCAGACGCGCAGGCTCAGCGGTCATGGTCACAGGCCCAGCCGCTCCGCAGCATGTGGGATCTTCCCATACCGGGGCACGAACCCGTGTCCCCTGCATCGGCAGGCGGACTCTCGACCACTGCGCCACCAGAGAAGCCCACAACAATGAATTTTAAAGCGGGACCAGGAGAGAAAAGATGAGGTAAGAGGTCAAAGAAAGAAACGGCATTTCAGCACTTCGACTCATTGCCAGGTACAGTTTTTCCCAACTCTCACAGCCCTGCTAAGTCCTCTTGAGAAGGAAATTGGACCAAGGCTTTCTCCTAACATCATTTATTCTTATTCTGTGCCTTAGATTGTCAAATACCTCACCTGCCTCCCCTCTCCCCATCCCCACTCCTGCCCAAATGGCTTAGTCACTAAGGTCAGTTTATAAGTAGTAATGGAATGGTGATAGGAAAGACCAGTGGTTAAAACTAAACAGTTGTTTTACTAACTAGAAAGGCTGAAAATATGGGCAAGGTTTTTAATAAGACCCACAGTGCGAACTCAAATTTGTGCACAAGTGAATAAGCCTGTGTCAATAGTTGTCACTGTACCACATAGTGCTGTTCTTGTGTAAGGGCTCACATACTGGCGAAACATCACTCTCTGATGGTGAAAATTGGGCAGCTATATAAAGTTAACATCCTATTTTAATGAGTCTAAAAGGTGCTCAAGGCATTATAGAATTTCAATGAAAAAGAGAAGTCTTGGGGTTTTGAGAAATGATTCTATCAGGATCCAAGTCTAGGAGTTATGAGGCTAGTTGTAAAATGCATTCCAAAAATCATAAGCTGGAAGTTGTAGATGAAACCCAGCCCAAAGACAAAGAGATTGGGCTCTGATGGTAAGTTTTAAGACACGTGGTCTCTAATGTGAAAGAGCCATTTTCTTTCTTCTGGCCCTTTTCTTCGGGTCAGAAAACATGCAAGAGACTGAGGAGATATGGTTCCCACAGCTGTGAGAAATGTAGTCACATTTATGGAATGTCAGAGCAGTACTCGAATTGGTTGGTTTCATGATGCTCCCTGAACCCAAGTCTTAGCAGGTAAAGAGTTAGAAGATGGCCTTTATCCTGACTGTGGTGTTCCTGTGGAGTAAGAAAGGGTGTATCTAGAGCCCTGACAGCACATTCCTGAAATTCTGCCTGATTTCTGATCCCCCTGATTCCTAACTTAGGGGATGCAAAATGTCTAGAAGGATACTGGGAGGATACTTATGAAACAGTTGAGTTTATATAGTTCCTTTTTGCTTGATTTAATGAAAGTTTATTTTCTTTGAGTTTTTCATAGAAAGTACTTTCATTACCCTTCATAGTCATGTTTTCTTTTTCTTTTTTTTTTGCGGTACACGGGCCTCTCACTGTTGTGGCCTCTCCCGTTGCGGAGCAGAGGCTCAGGACGCGCAGGCTTAGCGGCCATGGTTCACAGGCCCAGCCGCTCCGCAGCATGTGGGATCTTCCCGGACCGGGGCACGAACCTGCGTCCCCTGCATCGGCAGGTAGACTCTCAACCACTGCGCCACCAGGGAAGCCCCATAGTCATGTTTTTGTATACAGTATACAACTTGTTTCCTATGGTTTCTCTCTTGAAGAGACAACCTAGCAGATAGCCTAAAATTATTTCCCTTACCTAGAGGCAGCTACCCCAGAACTAAACTCTGAATGAAACGCAAAAATTTTTCCCAAATGAAGCGCAAAATTTTTTCCCAAAGTCATGAGATCATGAAGTCCTGAAAAATGGTCATATATATATATATATATATATATATATATATATATATAAATCCAAATAGGTACCCATTACTATTTTTATCGTTATTATTTTTTTATAATCTCAATGCATGCTACTTAGTGTTTTTTCTTTTCTTTTTGTGATATAAAAAGTGACTACTTTAATTCTTCAGTATCATTTAAGGAATTCACACATTTGCTTGCTCTGGAAAGTATGCAGTTGTGTTTACTAAAACATATGGATGTTTACTATAAATGCTTCATTCCTAGGATCTGCTTTCCCATGTGCATATCAGGCATAATGATAATATTTTAACCCTAGTAAAGTAATGCATGCTATATCAATGTGTATAATGTGCTTCACAAGATCATTTTCATCCTCACGTTAATTATTGGAGTAAAATGCAAATATGTAATTGAATGTAAAAATTGATCCTTTACATACTTATCTGCTTTCTCTACTCTCAGTGTATTTAGTATGATTACTACGAGCATAATTTCAACTGACTTCTATGGAAAAGGTTTCATAGTCACCTGAAGTAACAGCCTGCAGCCGTCATTATGGAAAGCCCCCAAAAAGGAGCTTGCAAAATCTTGGGAGGATTTCCTAAATCTTATGAAAAAAAGAAAGAAAGAAATAGAGTAAAAGCAGATTCCTCCTCAAAAAGAAATCTGAAAATGTAGTGGTAAAAACCAAGGAGTTCTTAATCTACTGACATTTTAAACACTTACTATACCTAGATTTTTCTTTCATTGTTCACTTTACGTTATTATGTATCTCATTTCAATAGTACTTAAAAATTGCTGCATATTCTTAAGCCACGAAAACAGATGAAAATTGAGATGTAAAATTTTTGTACTTTAAAAGTACTTGCAAAATGGTTTCTTTGAAGGGCCACACACCAACAAAGGATAAATTTAGTGCATTAAGAGAAGCTGGAATACAATATGGTGTGGCTCACCACTAGAAAATATGATTTTATTTCTATCAAAATGTATCTTGAAAATTTCACTGATTATACATCTCTTTTCAATGTATTGTTTAGAGGCTAAAGGACAGAAATACTGATGAAAAATTAATGGACCAAGACAGTTTTTGTGAAACCCAGATCTTGCTGTTAATATGTTCATAAATAATACGTGAATGTTACAGCCCAACAATTTTTTGCCCTATTCAGGATACTGTAAGCCAAAATATTTTACATAAAATGCATGTTTTTTTTTCTTGCCTTCTTTTTCTGTTTTGTTATCTTCAGGTTATACTGTGTTTTTGATATTATAGCAACTTGGACTTTGAACCACTAAATGTAACTCTATAAAGGGCCTCTGATACTGTACTTTGTTATATTTATGTTTTTAAAATATAAAAACAATATACCCTTGAGGGTAAACAAAAACTCAGAATTGCACGATTTCAACTCATTTGCAATGTGACTTGTTTGACATTACATATAGTATAATTATATCACTCGTAAAACAGAATATTTACAATTCTTGTACTACCTCTACAATCTCAAGAATTTTAACACTTGAATTTCATGACATCTTAAGAAAATATGTTGGCTTAATGGCCACCTAGCCTAACCTGGGATTTTCATGTAATTTTAAAAGTTCTGGGCAAAGACAAGAGAAGAAAATTACTTAACTAGGAGTCATTAACATGTAATAACCTTATTGTTTTTTGATTTTGGAAGAGTGCCCTATGAAAACTTACCTATATATGAGAATGATCAGAGATGATCCTATAATATTATTTATAAACTTTCTTACAATAATCTATATTAGCAATTTTCAGCAAAAAATATCTTTCGCCAAAAAATTTTATCCTTGTATCCTCTTTTGGAGCTCGTTCAATGGGTCATAGTTATTCTTGCATCCAATATCAAATTATACAGACACTCTCACACAAACACATTCATAAACAAAGCAAATTGAGAAATATGTCAAAGTTAATGTGAGTTATTGTATATTTTAAAAATGCCTGGGAATTCCCTGGTGGTCCAGTGATTAGGACTCAGCACTTTCACTGCTGAGGGCGTGGGTTCAATCCCTGGTCAGGAACTAAGATCCCACAAGCTGCACAGTGCAGCCAAAAAAAAAAAAAGCCTGAAAGATAAAACTAAAAAAAGAACTACTAATACAACTGTGGAAGATCTCACCGTGTTTTCCATGGACTCTCCTATCCATCAATATTCAGCAAAAGGTGAAAACAATCATTCCATAAAATCTTCTCAAAATCCAAAATATTCTGTTTCTTGCATGTGAACCTCAATAGTACTTACGGTTTCTTTTTTGTCTTCAGAAGATGAGTTCTACTTGTGTTGCTACCTAACTTTCTGTGTAGTTTTAGGCAAGCCACTTAATGTCTCTGAATTACTGTTCCTTAATGTGAAAATTTGGATAAAAATATTGGTCTCTGTCTATCTCACAGGATTGTTGTGAAGATCAAATGAAGATTATATACACTAAAACATGTATATATAGTTTATATAAACAGTATTTAACTAGACACATAGCATTAGATGCAAATAATTTTTCATTCTTAGAGAGTAACCTATGGCTCCTCATCTTTTATAGACACTTACTTCTGTTTTATTTATTTATTCTGCAAACCTTTATTGAATATTCTCATTCTGAGTGATGAGTGTATGGTAGAGCTGTCCATAGGGAATGCTGCAGGTGAGATGTCTGGAAAGCAGAGATATCTGGGTCTTACTTTCTCTGCCAGTCCTTGCTGTTGAACTGCCTGGGATTTAATCAGGGGCTGTAACAAGAGGCTGTGCAAGGTCCATACTAGGTGCTTGGGGTGGAAGGGATGAAATTCAGCCTCCTCTCTGTTGTTCCTCAGGCCATATGCTCTGGCAAGCGAGGGAGGTGCTGTATCTGCTTGGAGCTCAGGGTTCCTTTTTTCATTCTTCAAAAGCCAGAGTGTGAGATAACCCTGTGTCTCTTTCCTTGGGATCATCACTATTGTCTTCAGGTGAAATAGGATTATTCTTAGCCCTGTAAGAAATGCCAGATCATTTAAAAAAAATAAATTTATATATTTATTTTTGGCTGTGTTGGGTCTTCGTTGCTGGCTTTTTCTAGTTGTGGCTAGTGGGGGCTACTCTTCATTGTAGTGCGCAGGCTTCTCATTGCAGTGGCTTCTCTTGTTGTGGAGCATGGGCTTCAGTAGTTGTGGCACGTGGGCTAAGTAGTTGTGACTCACGGGCTCTAGGGCTTGGGCTCAGTAGTTGTGGACCATGGGCTTAGTTGCTCCACGGCATGTGGGATCCTCCCGGACCAGGGCTCGAACCCCTGTCCCCTGCATTGGCAGGCGGACTCCCAACCACTGCACCACCAGGGAAGCCCAGAAATCTCAGATTCTTCAAGACACGTTTTAGAGAGTTCTTCTCTAGGTCCTAACCATTTCTCAGACCATAATACAGGAAATTTGCCTGACCATATATTTCTAACAACCCCACAGATTCCACACATCTGAGAACTGCACCAGAGTCAAAACTCTGTCAACAGGGCAGAGCACAGCACCTGTAGATGAGGTGACATGTCCTTCATCCTTTTGTGGACACTGACTTTCAGCTCTCAGGCTCAAAATATCACCCACATTTCAGAAACTTTCCTAACCCCATTTTTTCAGTTTCACTGTAAAATATTCGGGTTGAACTTCTCTGCTGTTTATGCAAACTTCAACACAGAGTTCTGAAAGTGTGTTATTGATATGGCTTGGAAAGTTTTACATCTTGGATTGTACACAGAGAAAAGTTAAAATTCTAAATATGAATGTCCAGTTAAGCTACAAAGGGATCTTTAACTATTGCCATATATTCTGCCCTTGAAAATCCTTATTTCCCATTCATGCAAAATCATTACATAATCTAAGAATATAGAATTATTAAAGCATATAAATTCTAAAACTTGTGGCTTGTTTCTGGAAATAATTACATTGATTGAGGCACTGTGAATTTGAAGTAGAATGTTTTTGTGACTTGCTGCAGGAGAAAACTCTTAGGCTTCATAAATCTAAATTGAGTGAGAAAAAAGAAAAGGTCTATAAAGCTATGAATACATATTCTAGTAAAGGATGCAAAAATTTCAGTAAAGAAATAATTGGTAATCTTGAATTCAGTGACAGAAAATTATAATATGTCTCTTTTATGAAGTCTTTTGTGTGAAATATGGATGTGTTGAGGTTATAAAAAAACATGTTTACCAGCAGGAGCCTAAATCAACAGCTTTGAACATGATAGTTCAGAAAGCAGCAGGGAGCCACTGTTCCTGAGATGGGCAACACTGACATTTATTTAATTTTTTACTTTCCCACTGTATCCATTTCATCTCTTGTCCTGCAACTCTCTACCTTCGTCCTTGGTTAAGACAAACAGTCATAGCATTAAATCTGTCTACTACAGTTAATTACTTCAGTTCTGTGCTGAAGCGTTTAGTTGCAGCCCCTTCTCTCTATGGGTTTTGAAAACGCAGTTTAACATTAGTTCGTATGGTGGTTACTGTACATCTTCAAACCATAAACACCATATCAAGTGCTCCAAGGAATAATGAAATATTAATTTCGAGACAAAAAAAAGTAAGTGGCTTAAAGAAAAAGCTGTTGTCTATCCCATGAGTGGCTTTTAAGACACTGATATCTGTGCTTTGAACGTAAAAATTCTTAGCCATTCAAACCACAGGTAATGAGCCCTAAGTAACTGTCTACCCTCCACTGTGTAGCACACAGATTGAAACCACCAATCCTTTCTTTCTCTCAGAGCACAGCTATGAAAAAAGCCTCCCTTTTCTTATCCACAGTCTTTTATTTTTTGACAACATGATGCCAATATAAAAGACCAGTTATTGTCTTATAAACAAGAAAACTGGAGAAAAGAAATACATCTAATGCTTAAATAAATAGTAACAACCAAATATTTTGTGGTATGTATACATGTGGATTTGGTAATGCTTTTCCATACTTATTTCATTAAATACTTTACTTGTGAAAAGAAAACCCCAAATGCCAAGTGGAAATCTTTTTCTCATTCATTCATACAATAAATATTTATAGAGCATTTTTTGTGAGTAAGGGTTGATACGCAAATGATTTGTTTATCCAAAAATTTTTTTAAATCATTAAAATAAAAATGGATAGAAATAAGTTTTTGTTATAAGAAGTGACTTAAATACCACTGGCTCTCAATAAATATTGAGCAATGATAATAATTTCAAAAAGTAAAAAAGAAAAAAAATACCTTTTTTTGGCTATATGCTATTGGCCTTGAAATTAAAAGGTACATTCATAAGTGTTATACTAATTTGATGATGGCATCAGCTTTTTTCTTTTAAGGATTTTTTTTAATAGATCTTTATTGGAGTATAATTGCTTCACAATACTGTGGTAGTTTCTGTTGTACAACAAAGTGAATCAGCCATATGCATACATATATCCCCATATTCCCCTCCCTCTTGAGCCTCCCTCCCATCCTCCCTATGTAGGAGGATGGGAGAGAGGCTCAAGGTAGTTGCAAAGCACTGAGCTGATCTCCCTGTGCTATGCTGCTGCTTCCCACAAGCTAACTATTTTACATTTGGTAGTGTATGTATGTCGCTGCTACTCTCACTTCACCCCAGCCTCACCCTCCCCTCCCACGTCATCAAGACCATTCTCTATGTCTAGGTCTTTATTCCTGCCCTGCCACTATGTTCATCAGCCCCCGCCCCCTTTTTTTTAGACTCCATATATATGTGTTAGCATACGGTATTTGTTTTTCTCTTTCTGACTTACTTCACTCTGTATGACAGACTCTAGGTCCATCCACCTCACTACAAATAATTCAATTTTGTTTCTTTTTATGGCTGAGTAATATTTCATTGTATATATGTACTACATCTCCTTTATCCATTCATCTGTCAATGGACATTTAGGTTGCTTCCATGTCCTGGCTATTGTAAATAAAGCTGCAATGAACATTGTGGTACATGTCTCTTTTTGAATTATGGTTTTCTCAGGGTATATGCCCAGTAGTGGGAATGCTGGGTCGTATGGTAGTTCTATTTTTAGATTTTTAAGGAACCTCCACACTGTTCTCCATAGTGGTTGTATCAGTTTACATTCCCACCAACAGTGCAGGAGGGTTCCCTTTTCACCACACCTTCTCCAGCATTTATCATTTCTAGATTTTTTGATAATGGCCATTCTGACTGGTGTGAGGTGATACATCATTGTAGTTTTGATCTGCATTTCTCTAATCATTAGTGATGTTGAGCATCCTTTCATGTGCCTCTTGGCCCTCTGTATGTCTTCTTTGGTGAAATGTCTACTTAGGTCTTCCACCCATTTTTCAATTGAATTGTTTGATTTTTTTGATACTGAGCTTCATGAGCTGTTTGTATATTTTGGAGATTAATCCTTTGTCCATTGTTTCATTTGCAAATATCTTCTCCCATTCTGAGGGTTGCATAGCAAAGGAAACCATAAACAAGGTATCAGCTTATTAATCTCACTACCAGTTTTCCTGCAAAGCAGTAACTGTGAATGCTTAATTGACTCAAACAATAATTATTTGTAAATGGTTTGTGGAACTAGGGTAAGATGGGAAGGGGTATAGAGACAGTGTATTGGGGGCAATTCTGATAAGGACTGACTGCAAGCTTTAGGACAATTCTTGAAGCCGAGAGATGCTGGTGGAAAAGCTGAGTAGGTACATGAATGAGCAACCTCTTACAAAATCCTCAAAGCAACACTATAAGAACATGGTGGAGAAACATCATTTAAAGAGTAAGAGCTTAAAGGGATCCCTTTTCTCATCAATAATTTTATAAAATATACATGGACCAAATGGATTATATGCACACATTATGTTGAGGGACATGATGTCATGAGAATCTCTTCTGTTAACATTCCCAGAACTCTTTGATAGAATCAATATTCATTGTCCTGATTCATTAAAAAATACATCTGTCTCCAATATAATGAAAGCTTACAGAACCAAGGTTTTTTAAGCCTCTCCTACTTAATATTCAAGACCTGGATGGCCAAATAAGATAGATATCTTACTGATTCATGGGCTTATCAAGTACCTTCAGCAAACTATATTTAATGCTCAGGATTGGTATGTTATTCATAACTAGAATTACTATTAGAAAGATCCACCATTTGACTTCACAGACAAAGCATGTTTATAATATTATATAGCCTGAAAAAACCCAGGCTATTCACGAATATATGATTTCTCATCACCATCTCTTTCAGATGGTTGAGTCTGCTCTTAAGTCTATGCTCTTTATTTTGTTGCTCTTATACACTGGGGTTTGTTTGGCTTAAATGTTTATTTATTCCTAAGATGTTATGACAACCACTATTTTAATTTCTCTGTAGAGTTTCAATTTTAATAGTCCCACTAGGAAGCCGATTGAGGAAGCAGGGCTTGAGTGTTGAATGACTACATCTGGAATTTTGTCGCACTACAGGTAGAAGCAACTGCAAATAGCAAAAGGAGGCGAAGTCTCAAAGAGAGCTGTACTGCATCCTCAGTATTAATCTCTGGTGAGACATTTGTCAATTTACATCTACAAACCAACTAGTGCTTCTATCGACACCTTCTCCAAGTTGTTACTTTTAGCATCCCTTCCTTCTGTGTCATGCACTGAACACAATATGTCCTCAGATACATTTATTATCATGAATGTAGCAGCGCTTAAAATATTATTAGTCTCTTGGAATAATGCACCTCAGCAAAACTTGAAACTGAGCTAAAAATAGGATTTTTTTTTTTTATCTAGAGTGTCAATGAATTCAACACCTGAGAGTTGTCTCTTTTCACTAACAAATATAAAAGTAAATGGAAAGAAATGTACCACTCTGGTGTGTGACGTTGACATTGGAGGAAGCTGTGACTGTGTGAGGGTAGGAGGTGTAAAGGAACTCTCTCTATTTTCTGCTCAATTTTACTGTGAAGCTAAAACTGCTCTAAAAATAGTCTATTTAAAAAGGGGGGGCTTCCCTGGTGGCGAAGTGGTTGAGAGTCCGCCTGCCGATGCAGGGGACACGGGTTCGTGACCCGGTCTGGGAAGATCCCACATGCCGCGGAGCAGCTGGGCCCGTGAGCCATGGCCGTTGAGCCTGCGTGTCCGGAGCCTGTGCTCCGCAACGGGAGAGGCCACAACAGTGAGAGGCCCACATACCACAAAAAAAAAAAAAAAAAAAAAAAGGGGAGGGAGTAATACTTCATTTATATAAATAGAGGTGACACATTTAATATATTATTTTAGAGATTTGGTTTCATGCTTCAGATTGATTTTATATTTGCCATCATTTACTGTTTAAGGTGCACTTATTAGTGAATTTGAGAGTCTTAAGCAAAACTTTTCCACCGTTGTTTGCTGAATGCAGCTTTCTCTGAAGTTGTAATCACCATGTAGAAAATTGTAAGGATTTTATACATTATTTTTCAGCCTACACAGCTGAATGAATGAATGTAATAGGCAAGATTTTGAATTATAAAATGGCAATGTAGAAATATAAGATTCTTGCTTTTGATATTTTTCTATATGTACTGTAATATGGAAAGGAAATGAATGGAAGAGAAAAGTGTATGAGGAAGAAAGACACTAGAATAACTGAGAGATCAACCTTGTTGAAAAACATACTCAACATTGAAGACTGTTATTTTTCTGTTTCTTACATGTTCATAAATCTATCCTTATGTTTTATTCACTACTCAGTTAAAGACCTAATCTTTTTTTGCCATATAGTGATCTAGAAGACACCAAATCTAAATCAGAAATGAGATGCAGTGCTAAAGCCTTAGAGTGTGTATAATGTTGAAAGCATATATGTAAATCAAAGAATCTAGGGCTTCCCTGGTGGTGCAGTGGTTGAGAATCCGTCTGCCAATGCAGGGGACACGGGTCCATGCCCCGGTCCGGGAGGATCCCACATGCCGCGGAGCGGCTGGGCCCGTGAGCCATGGTCGCTGAGCCTGTGCGTCCGGAGCCTGTGCTCCGCAACGGGAGAGGCCACAACAGTGAGAGGCCCGCGTACCGCAAAAAAAAAAAAAAAAAAAAAAAAGAATCTCACTCACTCATCAGAAAAGAAAAAGATCATGGGTATACTTGTGTTGCACTCACCAAATAAAGCACCTGCTTTGGCAGGAGTAAAAACTTGTACAGACAGAATCTTTCTAATCTCCATCCCACATATATTTTGCATGCAACACTCAGGATTTAGAAACCAGAAAAACAATTCACAATGTGAGACTTGGTGTTCAGAATGTTGAACAAAGAATTTGAACTGTTCATTGCTCCACAAACAGAATTTTCAGAATCCCAGACAGCCAAAGCCTGGCACTCTGTACAGAATGATGTGCTTGGATCTGAGAGAAGAAATTCAACAGGACTGACACAGTCTGTCTTGATGTAATAGAGTCGTACATGGCAAATTGATTTTTTTTCCCCAAAAAAGTTTTAATTTATTTTCCCAAAATACAGACTTCTTTTACATCCTCTTAAAATATATAGAGGTGTTTTTGCATCAGGTTTGTTTTGTAGGGTAAGTGATTCAATCACTCAGAGACTCTGTCAGCAAAGGCTGTTTGAGGGATTCATAAGTGCTAGAAGGTGCTAACTTGCCTCTTGTGTAGCCCGGATTCACAGAGAAAATTAGATTCTCCCACACTATGGCAAAGATATTAGCTCTACACAACTAAAGTGTAGGGCAATTCTCTCTTCTCCCTGGCTCTTTTTCAAATAGGTTAGCAATAAAAGTTGTGTACATGAAGAGAGAATTAAATGCCACCTAATTCAGACTGCACTGGGGTGTTCAATAGATTGTGGGAGGGGCCAGATTTCCTTAATATTCACAATAATAGTGGAATGTTAGAAATAATTTAAAATATATATTAAAAAAATAGACTTCTATAGATTTGAAACTGGCTGCCCATAACCAGGGAAGAGAACAAAGCATGGGGATGTTGATACACACACAAACTGAAATAGGCGACCCTAGTCAAAGACAGCAAACAAAACCACAAAGAAACAGGAAAAGGGATAAAGCGGGAATCAATATGTAACCATGAAAAAAGAAAAGTTTGGATTTAAGTCTAAGCTGCTAAACACTGGATGAGCAGGTTTATTGTTCTCTTGAAAAAAGAAATCGCTACTTCAGCATTTAAAGTGAGAATATACTCAAGAAGGCCCCTTTAGGCTTTGGCTATTTTCACACTATCCTGTTAAAACGTACCATTGCATACTAATGAAAGTAAACATAGAGGAGGTGAAGGGGAAGTTGGGGGGATTGAGAGAGAGTGACAGAGAGAGGTAGAGAGAAGGAAAGAAGGATCAAGCCTCTTTTTCGAAAAGAATTTAGAGTTTCTAAAAAGCAGAGTTCTCAAACCACTAAAGAATTCACTGTTGGGCTTTTTTCCCCCTAATTTTTATAAGAGTAGAATAGCCCTAGAAGAAATCTCCTAGTGACAGTTTAAATAGGAACTGAGATAGAAGTTTGGAGGAAAAGAGAATAGAAAACAACAAATGTAAAACAAAACCAAAATAAATATGCTAACTTAGTCAATCAAGGTGAGTTTGCGTGAATTATTCTAGCTTCTCTACAACAGTTTGTACCACTGCAGCTGCTTTTCTCAACTGCCTGTGGCATTAACTTTTAAAACTTTAATTTTCCAGTCACATGCCAAGCATACCTGAGTTCACTTATGATGGGCATGATTAGCCATGCTTGTTAGGCATAGTAACCATGGGGTCTTTACTGCAATGAGGAATTAAACTTTAAAAAGTCATTCTGATTTACAACTATACAAATTCTCACAACGTGGTAATAAAGAGGCTACATGATGAAACCTGACAGGATGTTAAGCTTATTGCACAAGTGTGGACAGCTGAAGAGGCAAGAAATAATACAGTTGTCACTGGGCTGTTTCACCTCAACACGGAGCAAACAAAAAGAGCGTTGTTAATCAGTTCAACTCTTTGGCTGGATAATCCTAAACCAGTAATTGATAAATGGGAAAACCATACGGCCTCAACTCTGTGATTCATAAAACACATGAATATTCATACCATCTCCTTTGGTCAAGAGGCATTCTACATGCTTCTGGGCAGGCTTTGAAAGAGGAATACAAATAGTTTCTTGCTCAGCAGTAAAATACTGCTTCCCCTTTAAGGCCTATTTTCTCCTATTAAAAGTGAAGTTTAGCAATACACAGAGGACAGTAAACACAGTAAATGAAGGTAAATGACAAATGGTTCCGTAGGAAGTGCTGTACTTTAGCTTTTTCATACTGCTGCATTTGGAAAAATATTAAATCCTTAAAGGAAACTGAAGACTTAAACTACCAGAGAAATCGTGTTGGCAATATAATATATTAATCCTGGAAAAACTTACTCAAGCTCTGCATTTATGAGAATCATTTCTTTCCCACCGCACCAAATCTTAATATCTGAATTATTGATACTCTTTATACAAATAGTAGCTTTTGGACAATATAAAAATAATTCTCAGCATAATGTTGATATAAAATATTCTGCTTATTCTTAATAAAATCAGTTTTAAAAGTACATAAAAATAAAGTTTATGGTATTTGTATCAATTAATTTTATCTTTTAAAATGTATCTAAATTATAGCAAAATAAACACAAGGCACATATCAACAGAAATTTGTGCACTAAGGCATATAAGTTGATATGTTATAAATATGAGTATACTTTAAGCACATTTGTAGTTTGAGACCTTTTGGGAAACCATTCATATAAAATGAAGAATTTGTTCACAGTTTTCTCTCTTGTAGAAACTGATTTTAATATGTGACTTTTCCTTAAATCAGAGCACCTGTTGCTATACCTCATTTATGATATAAATATCATGGATTATTCCAGACTTCAAAGATAAAAGCAGAGGAAGAACCAAAATTTAAGGAAAATAGTGGTGTATTTTGTTATACAAAAATATCAAATATTCAATATAAAGATATTCTTCAACATTATTTAGAATACTAGTAAAGGCTAACCAAAATGACCATTGCAAAATAAGGACTGATAAAATAAAATAAGATATACTCATGAATGGAATTCCAGGCAGCAATTAAAAGTCATAGCTTGAAGAATAAGTAATGATATGTGCAAGAGCTCATGTTATAATATATTTATAAAAATGAGTTAAAATCACTTATGCAGTGTGATCCTGATATATGTGTGTGTATGTGTAATTAATCTATATTATCTATATATATATAATTAATCTACATGTTTGGGGGGATTTTTCAATCCCCAGACTCTCCCCTGTAGTTTTTCTCAAATATATTAATTCTGCCAGATCACTCTGCTCCAGTCCTGAATTTCTTTTTAACAAGAGTTTGATTTTAAATTGTCCTTTATTATGTTAGTTTTGTTTCTCCAACTAAATCATATGCAATTTGAAGATAGGGAAAATTTGTATATATAGTGTGTATGTGTGATTCTAACAATGTACTGCATGTAACAGAGTGTCAACATACTCTATTTGTGATTGTTCTTTGAATTTTCTATTATTTGGATTTTAATGAAATTTAAAAAGTAATTCTTTTGGCACAACCCATAGGGAGAAAAAAATTCTCCAACATGAATGACATCCTTTTCATCTTCACACTCCATCAAAAAATAGAAAATTTTAAAGCAGTACAGTGATCCATTTTTTGTTTCCCTGATAACTTTTCTACAAATTTTATTTTACATACAAAATGGAAATAAATTTTCCTAATAGGTAATTTAAGCTTTTGCATAAAATATAAACAACTTGGAGGAAGTAAAGTCTCTTATTAATTCCTACTCTTCACACCATTAGTTTGCTGTGCAATTTCTAGACTCTACTCAATTGTATGTAAACCTCTGCCACCCAACATTTTAATATGAAAATTCTCAAACGTACAGAAACATCGAAAGTATTCTACAGTAAACACCCAAATACACATTACTTAGTTTCTACAATTGTTTTACTATATTGTATCTTAAGCTTTTAACATGTAAGAAAAATCATGTGTCTTATTTCTTAATCATTAAATGACTTTGATTTTACTGGCATGCAAAGTATGTAATGAAAAGGAATCTTAACACAAGAAGAGAAGTGTCATTTATATATTTTCCTGTTCTCTGAGGACTTCAGACTAGGAGTGAGAAAGAGGCTTGAAGTGGAACAGATTGAAAGCTTGACAGAAAGTGAAACGTGTGTCCTGTCTACTTAAAGAAACCCCAAACCAAAAACAAAGAAACAGAAAAACTTAATGTGTGTTAAATTTAAAATAGGTGGCAGCTGATTACTTTCCCGAGTTTTGTTTCCATAAAAGTTGCCAGCATCCACTGTTATCTTGCAGGTGCAGCCTGAGAGGATGGCTTGTAAGTGTTGCAAAGTTTACATCCAGTTCCATCACCATCAGACCAAGAAAGGAGTTACAGTTTTCTACAATTGCTTACTTACGCATTTGCTGCCACAGGTTTGTCTACAAATTGCATAACAAATCTCCAGACTCCAGGACAAACATTCTAGAACTCTGGAGTAAAGATTTATAGGCCCTAGTAAAGTCAATGACAGATAGTTAAATATAGTGAGCAAAGAAATAGCAAACTTTTAAAAAGTCTTCATATTTTTAACACAGCACAGTGCTTTAAGTTTAAAATATCCATTAAACCTCAGGGTTTTTTTTTAATCTATAAAATGACGTTAATACAATACTCATCGCAAACATATCTTGAGGTCAAAATGGTATAACATTTAAAGCCTGTAATCTACTGACTGTCATATAATAAATAGTCAATATATCATAGTATTTGCTACTATTTGCTACTTATTTTCACAGAGAATTAAAGTGACAATTTGCTGTAATTATACTGTATTTCTAAAAAATAAGTAACTATATGGATTATATATACAAATATAAACATATGTTTAAATTATTTTATCAAAATATATAGGTATCCCTTCCAGTTAGACTATAAATATTCCAAGAACTCTAAACTGTGTTTAGAAATAGTGTATATATTAGGATGGAATTTCACAAATTAGTTGTGTTTTGGGGAGAGAGAGAGGAAGGAAGACTCACAAAGAAACACCATGTTATTGTGAGAATTATATTCTACCTTTCAGAGTTACCAGGACCTAGTGAATTTAGGACAAGATTTTTAGAATAAATTATATATATATGAAATACAAGAAATTATATATAAAAATTATATATATTTTCACACACTTTCAAGATCATAGTTTATTTATTACTTCAGATAAAAGATAGTATATATATACATATTAGGGAACCATATATATATATATATATATATATATATATATATATATATATATATATAGGCTTACTTATGACTATGCACTTTAGTCTTATTTCACATTTTGATCCATGCAGTCTTTTAACAATAACATTATTTTTTCTTTAACCAATTTCCCCTTTAACCATCACTCTGAATGATTGTTTTAAAATTAATAGTAATAAAGTATTTAAGAAGAAACTTTAAATATTTTTGGTTTTAATCCTTTAACTTTTGTTAAGTTTGAAATTTGCTTATTCTTTCCGATTTAATTTGTTTAGGAGTGAACATGACCCCCTGGAGTTTGAGAAAATTACAAGGACTCTCCCAGAAATGCTTATGAACCAACTGAGACTGTGCTTAACTTTTAGTGAGGATTTAAATATTTGCCCAAAGATTTAGGTACATAACTGGGAGAAAGCTATAATACTGAACTTTCAGACATTTACTTACTAAAATTGTAACAGACATTATTAACTGACATTTAATGTGAACAGCTGTGGGCAGATCTAGACTCAACCTATTTTTGTCCGTCAACACTTTGCTGACAGGTTTAATGGACACCTTTGTAAATTATTTTAACTAGTATTAACAATATCAATCCTTAAGCCCCCTCAAACCTTATCCCACAGATTGACTTCCAATGGATTAACTGAATTTAGCAGACAAGAGCTGCCAAAGCATTAGCATTTCTTTACATTTCAGTTTTGGCTTTATGCTAAGATGTCAATGTTTACTTTAAAGCTAAACCCGATCTCTGCAAAATATTTTTAGTCCATGTGCCAATAACGTCTCACGCTATGGCACAGGTAATTATAAGTAATGGAAATCGGCAGTGATAAACTTGCTTTATAATAATCTCAGAGATGCTAGCAGTACATGGAACACATGCTTTTTCAATCCATTATTAAAAACATCTGATACATCTGTGAGAACTGGAGTTCCCCCCCCTCCCCCCGCCGTGTTCTGAGTACTCGGAACAGTTACAACTACAACATTTTGAGAGGCGGATTTTTTTTTCTTTACACACACACACACAAAACCATGAAAGAAGCTTTTACAGGAAGGAACAAATACTCCTAAATGACATTTCATTAAAAATGTGTTCCCTTGGAAAGCGGACAGAACTAAAAGCCATGCTTTTACTTGGCAGAGAAAGTGGTACAGCAGGCAATGTGTGACGCCAAGGAGCATCAAAATCTACTTTGCCATGGATGTGAGCAGCATGCTGACCTAGAAAATAAAAAGGCAAAGGAATTTTACATGCGCTTTGATATCTTCTAAACTGAAATTTCAGTGGAATTCCCATTTCAGGCAAAGAACAAACAGGAAATGCAGACAACTGTATAAACTATGTTAGTATAAAACTACCAGATACATTTTTGGTTTCATTTTTAAAATATCTTATGTCATAACAATAAAAACTAAGTGTTTCTTTTCTTGTTTTTTTAAGAAAAAGAAATTTAGTTATGCTCTATGGTAAATATGTCAATTTTCAACTCTGGATAGATCAATGACAGTATGTCAGTTTTTTCCTCGTATACCTTTTTCTTCTGTTTTTCCCCTTTCCTTTTCTTTTTATTTCTATTATTTTTCTTTTTTTCTAGTTTTTTTTTTTTTTTTTTTTTTGCCAAATCAGATTTAGCTAAAGCTCCAGTACATGTTAATTGTTTCTGTGATTAATTTTAAAATAATAAGAAAATTTTAAAAGTTGTAAGCACAGTGGCCAAAATAATACTTTAGGTCATTCTTACCTAAGACATCTGCTTTTAGCTATTCTTACCCAAAGGACAAATGATTAATGAGTCGTTTCCTTCTCTTCTAGATAGAAGCATACGCAAATCATCTTTCCTCTTGCCCCCTTCTAGGTCCTAAAAAAGGTGATTAAAGTTGTCATTGAAAAATCTTATGCCTGTGACAAGTTTTAACATACTCAGTAAGAGTTTGCAAAGCAGAGTTAAAACTCTACTGGGAATGGCATTGCCAAATTGTTTTTCAAGGTTACTTTCTCTTCATCAAAAACTGTAAAATAATAATGAAGAAGAAACTGCTTCCCATTAAGGAAAGAATAAGATCACTCATGAGTTTTACTGCTCCCCTACTTCAACTTTCTCTTGGTTTGAGGGTAATGTTGCTGGCTCCTGTTTCTGTAAAAATTCTTTGCTTCACATTCCCTGTAAACAGAAAAGAGCCATAATTACACCACATTTGATCCATATCAAAGCAAGTGATCCATGTATCGATTTACACACAGTAAAGCATATAAAACATTTTTGCTTTTCACCCTTACTTCACCACTTTCTAAGGAAAGTTTCCTTTTACATACTTCATTTGAATACAAAATGCTCCTGTTGAAATTTGTGATGTTAAACAAACCATACCAGTCATTCAACTTTTTAATTAAGGATTCAGTGTTCCATCCCTTTTCTGACATTAAAATTCAGGTGCAGTCATTAATCTTTCTAAACGAATTCACCTGTGGCTAATACTGATGTATTTTCTATGAGGCTTGTCATGGGCTGCATGCTGCATGCATAGCCACTCCACAGTTAATTACACAGGGGATTATCGTTAGCGTCATAAAGATAAAGCCTTGCTAGCAGCATTATAGAGAAGTTTCTTTTTGTTTCTCCCTCTTCCCCCTTTTTTTGGAGCAATGCCCTATTTCATTTTAACATCCAGATAGGTGTTTAAGAATAAACACATCGTGTTTACCTCAATGGCAGGCTGAAGATAGAAGTCAAGGAAAATGAAGGTAGGCATGAAGGGATACCTACTTTAGAGTTTTGTTATGACAAACTAATTTGTAAGATACAGCCCAAACCAAAAAACGCTGAGAATAATATAAATAAAATGTACTTTTTCAGTTTTAGGTACCTTGATTAAATATACAAAATAGATTTTTTTTTCTGAATTCGTGACTTGAATGGTAGCTCATATACCTACATTCAGAAAACCAAAAGATTTGCCAGTTTTATTAAAGACCCATTTGAGATATGTAATGGGTAAAACTTACAGAAGAGTTCTTTTCAAAAAGTATAAAATAACTGTATAGTCTGAATTAACATCAATAAAAAAAATCAAAAACAAAAGAAACAAAAACCAGGACAGCAAGTTAGATGTGTTTTACTTCAACACTTTAGACCAATCATATATAGCAATTCTATGTACTTATACTTTGGTAGAAATAAACTCAGAATGATTTTTTATAGTCACACATTGAACTTTAAATATATACATTCTAGTTGCAATTGACTGATAATTTTCTTTGAACTTGTTATCCACAGTATAGTACTGAGTATAGTACATTCTCAGAAAATAGAGAAAAATGTGTAAATATAAAATACTGGTGAAATTAAGTGAAAATATAAGAGGTACATAAGCTTCAGTTAAAGACAATTTAAGATTACTTTAACTAACAAAAAATCTTAGTTAAAGAGTCTGAAATGCCATCTGATACATTACAGTAAGGGAGAAATTAGGAAAAAAGAAACTTTAAAAAAGCCTAGTTGCCATCAAAAGAACAGAAAATGTAGGGGTTTTTTTTTTCAATTTCTTTAATGTGGATTAAACATTTTAATTTTTAACAAAATATGGAAGAATAGAATTTTTATTATACCTTTTGATGATACCATTATATTTAGAAATACAAAGGAATTGTTCCTGTCAGAAATTTAGGTATTTCCAAAATATAGGCAATTGCCTCTATTTAAAAATTTTATCTATGTTTGGCAGCAAGTAGATGCAGCCACATTTTTTCTTTTGTTTTTGATAATGAAATGAAATCTATTTTTAATCAACTAGGAGATGATCAATTTGACTGTTTTGCTTCACCAAAAAGCAGCTTCTTTTGTTTTGAGTAGACATGAACTGATTGTTAAACTTAAAAGATTAATTAATGATATTTCTCACAAAGTTTTCAATTTCTTCATATTAAAAATTTAAAGTGCAAACACATGACATTCCTGGTTTTTCGATTTATCTACCCACTTGAAAACTATGATTATACTTTGCTTTTTTGTTTATGCTTATGTTTCTAAAGACATGTTTCTATAAAAAATAGATCATGAGATTTAGGCATATAATTCGATTTAAATTGATTATAACAATAATGGAGTAATGCTGTGGTAGACACTGAGCCTCTCAGTGGACAATCTTTTACTAGCATCACTGCCTTTGTCATGAATGATCTGAAATGGACCCAAATATCTTTCATGGGCAAGATAGTTCGCATTTAAGAGTTTGGTCACTAAAGTCCATCAGCAGAGTTTTCTCCCCCATGCCAATGTGATTGTGAAAAACCAGGCCCTAGGATGTGATTGTGGTTCCTTGTTCTTTTGATTAGGTGCATGGTGATAACTTAAATGGATTCTCTTCTATGACTTCCTTATGTTTCCTAATGTTTTACATTCATGTGTTCTGAAGAATGTCTGATGTTTTCATTCTTAGTGCATAAAATGCTAACAAAGTCAAATTAATAATACAACCACTATGAAATACAAAAACTTTTCTAAGTAAGAATAAAATTATTTTTACCTGCTCAACTTTTCTTTAGAGCTTTCAAACTTGATGGGAAATTTTTTTTGAGATTTCTGTTTAAGTTATATAAATATATTCCAAAAAATACTTTTAAAATCATGACTTTTCATATCATTCCTAACGTGGTGAGCATTTATACTTTTCTAATATTACTTCATACCGACTGCTTTTATCAATTTTTTTCATAAATAGTTATCCTCAAAGCAATCTTCACAAAAAAGTCTTGCTTTTCATCCTCACAATTTAATATAAAAATTATTACTCTCTTGATGGACATTAAATTTGAATTAATCTACAAAAGGAAATAGAGGGAGTATAAGAAGATAAGTGTGCTTGGATAATAAGGTTTTCAAATTTTGTGGTATTTACTATTTTCTTACCCCTGTTAGATTTAGTGCTGATTGTAACTATACCTTTAAAATTTTGGTTTTCTTCAACTTAAGTGATTTAGAGTTATACAAACTTTACAATACCATGTTTGATTTAAAAACATTTTTTGACTTTCAATATTTCCTACCCCCCCCGTCTATTCAAAACTGCTTTCTGTGATCCTTTCTATGTACATTCTTTCCATCCCTCAAAACTAAAATACTGACTAAAAAGCAAGTTAGAATGTCTAGCTGACAATTCTTTCATTTTTAATGTACTTTTCTATACAAGATACATTGCAGCTCAACTAGTGTAAATATTATCCAGGAATGGATATGTAGGTTTCTGAAATTCTTAGGTAAAGCAGAATTGATAATTGGACTAATCAGGCTTAAACATACATTGACTTTCTTTACGTGTGTTATAATATTTGGAGCATAAGATGGTGCTAAATTTTATGTGTTAAATGCAGTAGTAATATTTTGGCAATTTAAAAAACTACATCTGTGGTCTCTGTCAGTTTAACAGATGACTGGAAAGACCTAAATCTGTGAACAGTTAACATGATATTTTCTTGCCAAAGATCTAGGTATATATCTAGTATATGTCATATTGGTCTATAATATTGCAAATCATCATAAAGCTTTAAATAATCTCCTATGCATAAGATGGTCAATTTGACTCTCCTATGATTTGTTTGGAAATGTTGACAAATATCTGCTATAATGACAAAACTAACATTTTTAAAAACATTAGATTGTAATATTTATTCAATTTTGGTTTGCATTTATTGTCTACAACTTTAATCTAAAGACCAATAACATTAGATATATATATATGTCAGAGTGTAGAAATGTGCTGTATGAATTCAGAACAAAGAAAAAAATAAATGAGGTAAAATCTGTGTAACTAATACTTGAGGAGACTCATAAATTTTTACTTCAATATTTTAAAAAGTAAAATACTGATCTAAATATTCTTTTTTTTTAGCAGAAATCATCTTATTTCTCAGTGTTCTTGATTAAATTAATAACAGTTAAGTGAAACAACATTTTACCAGAAGAGAAATTTTGTATATTCACAATTTTTCATTTAACCATCACCCAATTACCTTAACTGAAGAAATAGAGAAGCTTCTTATTTTAAAAATCTTTTCCATTCATTGGGTTAGAATCAAGAATTACAATACCAAGTATAAGTTCCAGGAACCTATTTTCAATCCATATTTTAAGATGATTTTCAGGCCATGACCTTCCTTCCTTCCTCCCTCCCTCCCTCCCTTCCTTCCTTCCGTCCTCCCTCCCTCCCTCTTTCTTTTTCTTTCTTTCTTTCTTTCTTTCTTTCTTTCTTCCTTTTTTCTTTCTTTCTTTCCTTTTTTTTTTTTTTTTTTTACAATTTCAGATACTATACAAATCTCTAGTTTGAATTGGCTGCCAGTTATTAAATTCAAAAACATTTAATACAAATTCAAACTCAGGTAGTGAAAACAATATCCTAACAGACAAAGTTCAGCATTTTGAGTTAAGATTACCACTCATCTCACAGTATTTTCCTTAATCATAATGTTCCTTTCTAGTTTTTGCTTGCTGTGCATACTCCTAATCTAATTCAGGATCTTGAATTTCTTTGTTCATCAATATCTCTACTCAAACTGAAAACATATTTCTTAGCCTAACTTTTGTACCTATGGAAGAAAAAGAACATTCCATCTACCTTTCATGCTGGTTGCACACAGTAGACATATGCTGCACCCCTAATAGTCCCAGACCATGACTTTGGTTTTACTACAGACAGCTTGCAAACCTACTGACAGGATACAATATAAACACACCAGGCTTTATGGAATTAGTTGGTGCACTTGCAAGGTTAATGTAGCATCTGTAATGCAAATATATGACCATTCTAATAAGTTTATTGGTAGACTGATGCCATTTCTCAGATCTGCTCTTGAGTTCCATTAAGCAGTTTCCTAGTCACCATTAACTTCAAGTATCATTTACGTAGTAAATATATGAATCTATGGAAAGGAATACCAGAAGTGTAGCCCATTTACACACCACAGGATACTGTTGAATCACAGAAGCACCAATCACATTTAGAATATCCTGAACTGACAGCACATTCCAAAGCCTCACTTTGCATTTCTGGACACATGTTCAATTTCTGCTCATGAGTAAGCTGGTCACTGGGCTGATACATTTGTTATGAAAGGCTTCATTTTCCTCATTTAGGGGTTCAGCAACATGTCTTGCTGAGGATATTTATGTCATATTCTAACAAGCATGGGATAGACTCTGGAGTCAGGAACAAATTTCACACAGGACAAGCTTTCTTTTTTATCTGAGAGCACTAAGGCTGAGAGCCCAGCAGGATTTGTCTAGTCCACAAAAGCTCTTCCATCCTGCACACAGTGTGTGCTTAGCCAGAACACCCACACATCGTGTTTTCTTACCAAATGACATTTTCTGGCTGCTCACTTCATATTTGTCACTTGTATACAAAGTGTAATGTCTAAAGAAAGCATGATCAGCTTGTGCATCACTAATCTCATTTGTGTAATAGCTCTGAAAACATGCAACAAAAAAGTAACTGGTAAGCTACTACACATACACATGCCATGCTCAGCATGCACCTCATTGAAATGTGAAATTCACCAGCTGCTAAGAAAGGCAGTGGTCAGCAGTGCCAATCTTACTTCTCACTCCCTGTTGCAAATGAAGAATAACTCCTCAGACCTAAATGAAAGGCATGCTGACAGGCCTATCTACCTTAACATGCTATCAAGTACAAGGGGGCAGGGTAATACCCACCAACCTTTCAAATCTGATTGACTATTTCTCTTTTTGGAGACAGGAGCAAAGGAGCTCTGTCTGTCCATTTAAAGTTTTCTTATTGTCATTTATTCTCTCTTTCATTAGACTATGACTCCTAAGACTTCAATTTGAGGTCTATGGAGACCCAGATCACATTATTACTGTTATGTGGTATGTTACACACTAATCATAACCATTACCACTTACAAGTCAACAGCTTCATTCAATTAGCGGCCTGACATGGATTTTTAAGTTAATTCATGGTGAAGGTCAGCAGTGGTCAGAGTGGCAGGTGCTTTCTGCTACTCTTTGAATGCCAATTATCAGTCTTGGATAATTAGAGTGATTCTTACATACAAGTTAATTAGAGAGATCAAAACCTAAGATATGGAACTTATGTAACTGTCCAGTACTACAAAAAATCATATAGGATAGTCTATGTATTTAAATAAATACATATCCCTTAACTTATTCAAAATTAAATTCTATATCTTTACACTTAACTTTTTATTCTTATTACAAAAGAAAACGTGTATATCATGGATATAAGTGTATATATAATATCCTTAATATATATAATTGACTTCGATTGATAGGCAATAGTAATAAATCAGAATATATGTTTTTGAAAGTACTGTTAATTATAATTTCAAATATTTTTTCTGCATAAAATTTGTAAACTAAATCACATTTATAGTTTAAGCTTACCCCACCCCTTCCAAAATTGTCTTTCTTGAAAAACTAGAGTCTCTTTCTGATAATTAGAATTATATATCATATGCACTCTTCTGTGTTGTGATTATCAGGAAGCTTAGTGCTAATTACGGTGTTCCTTTAAAATATCTATATTAGCCATATCCTTAACATATTGCTTTCTTTCCTGATTCATTTACTTTGATAATTTTATATCTTTTAGGTAAGTGATATCAATATATATTATATACCTAATAATTTCATGTTATAGATTATATATCTTTAACAATTATATGTATTTTTGAGACAGCTTACCTCCTGTCTCAAAAGCATATGTGTTTGTATTTGACTGAGCACACACACACACACAGGCACACACATAGACATACATACTTAAATCATTTTAAGTGGATAAATACTATAAATCAGTCACTAATTAATAACTGGTTACTTGGTGGACCTTCAAGATGGTGGAGGATTAAGACATGGAGATCACTTTCCTCTCCACAAATACATCAGAAATACATCTACATGTGGAACAACTCCTACAAAACACCTACTGAACGCTGGCAGAAGACCTCAGACTTCCCAAAAGGCAAGAAACTCCCCAGGTACCTGGGTAGGACAAAAGAGAAAAGACAAAACAGAGACAAAAGAATAGGGATGAGACCTGCACCACTGGGAGGGAGCTTTGAAGGAGGAAAAGATTCCACACACTCGGAAGCCCCTTCACTGGTGGAGACGGGAGGGTGGTCGTGGGGGGGAAGCTTCAGAGCCGTGGAGGAGAGCGCAGCAACAGGGGTGCAGAGGGCAAAGCAAAGAGATTCCCGCACAGAGGATCAGTGCCAACCAGCACTCACCAGCCTGAGAAGCTTGTCTGCACACCCACTGGGGTGGGCAGGGGCTGGGAGCTGAGGCTCACGCTTCGGAGGTCAGATCCCAGGGAGAGGACAGGGGTTGGCTGTGTGAACACAGCCTGAAGGGGCTAGTGCTCCACGACTAGTCTGGAGGGAGTCCGGGAAAAAGTCTGGACCTGCCTAAGAGGCAAGAGACCATTGTTTCGGGGTGTGCAAGGAGAGGGGATTCCTTCCCTGTCTGCCCAGAGAAGGCAGAGCACCGCCTAAATGAGCTCCAGAGACAGGCGTGAGCCTCGGCTATCAGCTCGGACCCCAGAGACGGGCATGAAAAGCTAAAGCTGCTGCTGCAGCCACCAAGAATCCTGGGTGCAAGCATAGGTCACTATCCACAACCCCCTGGGAGACTGTGAGCCCGCCACTGCCAGGGTCCCATGATCCAGAGACAAGTACACGAGGAGAACACACGGCGTGCCTCAGGCTGTTGTAACATCATGCAGGCCTCTGCTGCCACAGACTTGCCCTGCATTCCAATTATAACTACCGTACCCCTCCCTACCCCCGGCCTGAGTGAGCCAGAGTACCCTAATCAGCCGCTGCTTTAACCCCATTCTGTCTGGGAAGGAACAGAAGCCTGAGGGCGACCTACATGCAGAGGTGGGGCCAAAACCAAAGCTGAACCCCAGGAGCTGTGCAAAAAGAAGAGAAAGGGATATTTCTCCATGCAGCCTCAGGAGCAGTGGATTAAATCCCCACAATCAACCTGAGGTAACCTGCATCTGTGGAACACACGGATAGACAACAAATCAACCCAAAATTGAGGTGGTGGCCTTTGAGAGCAACTGTAGAATTGGAGTTTACTGTCTGCGACAGACGTCTTTCTGAATTTTATGTTTATCTTAGTGTAGTTTTTAGCACTTGTATCATTGGTGGATTTGTTTATTGGTTTGGCTGCTCTCAGTTTTATTATTACTTTTTTATTTTAATAATTGTTATTTTCTTAAAAATTAATTAATTAATTAATCTATCTTTCTTTTTTTCTCACTTTTCTTCTGAGACGTGTGGCTGACAGGGTTTTGGTTCTCTGGCCTGGTGTCAGATTTGAGCCTCTGAGGTAGGAGAGCCGAGTTCAGTATATTGGACCACCAGAGACCTCCCAACCCCACATAATATCAATCGGCAAGAGCTCCCCCATAGATCTCTGTCTCAATGCTAAGACTCAGCTCCACCCAACAGCCAGCAAGCTACAGTGCTGGATGCCCCTTGACAAAAAACTAACAAGACAGGAACATAACCCCACCAATTAGCAGAGAGCTTGCCTAAAATCATAGTAAGTTCACAGAAAACCCTGAAAAACACCACCAGATGCAACCATGCCCACCAGAAAGACAAGATCCAGTCTCATCCACCAGGACAAAGGCACCAGTCCCCTCCAACAGGAAGCCTACACAAGCCACTGAACCAACCTTACCAACTGGGGGCAGACACCAAAAACAAAGGGAACTATGAACCTGCAGCCTGTGAAAGGAGACCACAAACAGAGTAAGTTAAGCAAAATGAGAAGACAGAGGAATACACAGCAGATAAAGGAGCAAGGTAAAAACCCACCAGACAAAACAAATGAAGAGGAAATAAGGAGTCTACCTAAAAAAGAATTCAGAGTAATGACACTGAAGATGATCCAAAATCGTGGAAATAGAATGGAGAAAATACAAGAAATGTGTAAAAAGAATTAGAAGAACTAAAGAGCAAACAAACAATGATGAATAACACAATAAATGAAATTAAAAATTCTCCAGAAGGAATCAATAGCAGAATAACTGAGGCAGAAGAACGGATAAGTGACCTGGAAGATAAAATAGTGGAAATATCTGCCGCAGAGCAGAATAAAGAAAAAAGAATGACAAGAATTGAGGACAATCTCAGAGACCTCTGGGACAACATTAAACACACCAACATTTGAATTATAGGGGTCCCAGAAGAAGAAGAGAAAAAGAAAGGGACTACAAAAATATTTGAAGAGATTATATTTAAAAACTTTGCTAACATGGGAAAAGAAATAGTCAATGAAGTGCAGGAAGTGCAGACAGTCCTATACAGGATAAATCCAAGGAGAAACATGCTAAGACACATACTAATCAAACTATCAAAAATTAAATACAAAGAAAAAATATTAAAAGCAGCAAGGGAAAAGCAACAGATAACAGACAAGGGAATCCCCATAAGGTTATCAGCTGATCTTTCAGCAGAAACTCTGCAAGCCAGAAGGGAGTGGTAGGACATATTTAAAGTGATGAAAGGGAAAAACCTACAGCCAAGATTACTCTACCCAGTAAGGATCTCATTCAGATTTGATGGAGAAATTTAAAAATTTACAGAAAAGCAACAACTAAGAGCATTCAGCACCACCAATCCAGCTTTACAACAAATGCTAAAGGAACTTCTCTAAGCAGGAGACACAAGAGAAGGAAAAGACCTACAATAATAAACTCAAGACAATCAAGAAAATGGTATTAAGAACATACATATCAATAATTACCTTAAATGTAAATGGATTAAATACTCCAGCCATAAGACATAAACTGGCTGAATGGAAACAAAAACAAGATCCGTATATATGCTGTCTACAAGAGGGCCACTTCAGACCTTGGACACATACAGAGTGAAAGTGAGGTGATGGAAAAAGATATTGTGTGTAAATGGAAATCAAAAGAAAGCTGGAGTTGCAATTCTCATAACAGACAAAATAGATTTTAAAACAAAGAATGTTACAAGAGACAATGAAGAACACTACATAATGATCAAGGGATCAATCCAAGAAGAAGATATAACTATTGTAAATACTTCTGCACCCAAAATAGGAGCACCTCAATACATAAGGTGCTACATAATGCTAACAGCCATAAAAGGGGAAATCAACAGTAACACAATCATAGTAAGGGACTTTAACACACCACTTTCACCAAAGGACAGATCATCCACAATGAAAACAAATAAGGAAACACAAGCTTTAAATGATACATGAAACAAGATGGACTTAATTTATATTTATAGGACATTCCATCCAAAAACAAAAAAAATACACTTTTTTCTCAAGTGCTCATGGAACATTGTCCAGGATAAATCATATCTTGTGTCACATATCAAGCCTTGGTAAATTTAAAAAAATTGAAATCATACCAAATATCTTTTCTGACCACAACGCTATGAGACTAGATATCAATTACAGGAAAAAAATGTGTAAAAAATACAAACATATGGTGGCTAAACTATGCACTATGTAATAACCAAGAGATCACCGAGGAAATCAAAAAATACCTAGAAACAAATGAAAATGAAAACACAATGACCCAAAACCAATGGGATGCAGCAAATGTAGTTCTAAGAGGGAATTTTATAGCAATACAATCCTACTTTATGAAAGAAGAAACATCTCAAATGAACAACCTAACCTTACACCTAAAGCAATTAGTGAAAGTAGAACAAAAAAAACTCCCGAAAAGCAGAAGGAAAGAAATCATAAAATCAGATCAGAAATAAATGAAAAAGAAATGAAGGAAATAATAACAAAAAAACTGAAAGCTCTTTCTTTGAGAAGATAAAGAAAATTGATAAACCATTAACCAGACTCATCAAGAAAAAAAGAGAGAACACTCAAATTAATAGAATTAGAAATGAAAAAGTAGAAGTAACAACTGACACTGCAGAAATACAAAGGATCATGAGTGATCACTATAAGCAAGTATATGCCAATAAAATGGACAACCTGGAAGAAATGCACAAATTCTTAGAAAAGCACAACCTTTGAGATTGAACCAGGAAGAAATAGAAAATTTAAATACATGAATCACTAGCACTGAAATTGAAACTGTGATTAAAAATCTTCCAACAAACAAAAGCCCAGGACCAGATGGCTTCACAGATGAATTCTATCAAAAATAGAGAAGAGCTAACACCTAACTCTCTCAATCTCTTCCAAAATATAGCAGAGAGAAGAATACTCCCAACCTAATTCTACAAGGCCACCATCACCCTGATACCAAAACCAGGTAAAGATGTCCAAAAAATAAAACTACAGGCTAAGATCACTGATGAACATAGATGTAAAAATCTTCAACAAGGGCTTCCCTGGTGGCGCAGTTGTTGAGAGTCCTCCTGCCGATGCAGGGGACACAGGTTTGTGCCCCGGTCTGGGAAGATCCCACATGCCGCAGAGTGGCTAGGCCCATGAGCCATGGCCGCTGAGCCTGTGCGTCTGGAGCCTGTGCTCCGCAATGGGAGAGGCCACAGCAGTGAGAGACCCGTGTACCACAAACAAAACAAAACAAAACAAAACTTCAACACATACTAGCAAATGGAATCCAACAGCCATTAAAAAGATCATACACCATGATTAAGTGGGGTTTATCCCAGGAATGCAAGGATTCTTCAATGTACACAAATCAATCAATGTGCTACACCATATTAACAAACTGAAGAATAAAAACCATATTATCATCTCAATAGATGTAGAAAACACTTTCAACAGCCATTTATGATTAAAAAACGTCAGAAAGTAGGCATAGAGGGAACTTAAATCAACGTAATAAAGGCCATATATGACAAACCCACAGCCCACATCATTCTCAATGGGGAGAAACTGAAATCATTTCCTCTAAAATCAGGAACAAGACAAGGATGCCCACTCTCACCACTAATATTTAACATAGTTTTGGAAGTTTTATCCACAGCAATCAGAGAATAAAAAGAAATAAAATGATCCAAATCAAAAAAGAAGTAAAAATGTCACTGTTTGCAGATGACATGATACTATACATAGAGAATCCTAAAGATGCTACCAGAAAACTACTAGAGCTAATCAATGAATTTAGTAAAGTAGCAGGATACAAAATTAATGCACAGAAGTCTCTGGCATTCCTCTACACTAATGATGAAAAATCTGAAAGAGAAATTAAGGAAACATTCCATTTCACCATTGCAACAAATAGAATAAAATACCTAAGAATAAGCCTACCTAAGGAGACAAAAGGCCTGTTTGCAGAAAACTATAAGACACTGATGAAAGAAATTAAAGATGATACAAACAGATAGAGAGATATACCATGTTCTTGGATTGGAAGAATCAACATTGTGAATATGACTATACTACCCAAAACAATCTACAGATTCAATGCAATCCCTATGAAATTACCAATGGTATTTTTCACAGAACTAGGACAAAAAATTTTCCTGTATGTATGGAAACACAAAAGACCCTGAATAGCCAAAGCAATCTTGAGAAAGAAAATGGAGCTGGGGGAATCAGGCTCCCCAACTTCAGACTATACTACAAAGCTACTGTAATCAAGACAGTATGGTACTGGCACAAAAACTGAAATATAGATCAATGGAACTGGATTGAAAGCCCAGAGATAAACCCACGCACATATGGTCACCTTATCTTTGACAAAGGAGGCAAGAATATACAATGGAGAAAAGACAGCCTCTTCAATAAGTGGTGCTGGGAAAACTGGACAGCTACATGGAAAAGAATGAAATTAGAACACTCCCTAACACCATACACCAAAATAAACTCAAAATGGATTAAAGACCTAAATATAAGACCAGGCACCATAAAACTCCTAGAGGAGAACAAAGAAAGAACACTCTTTGACATAAACCACAGCAAGATCCTTTTTGATCCACCCTTAGAGAAATGGAAATAAAAAGAAAAATAAACAAATTGGACCTAATGAAACGTAAAAGCTTTGGCACAGCAAAGGAAACCATAAACAAGGTGAAAAGACAACTCTCAGAATGGAAGAAAATATTTGCAAATGAAGCAACTGACAAAAGATTAATCTCCAAAATATATAAGCAGCTCATGCAGCTCAATATCAAAAAAACAAACTACTCAATCCAAAAATAGGCAGAAGACCTAAATAGACATTTCTCCAAAAAGATATACAGATTGCCAACAAACACGCGAAAGTATGCTCAGCATCACTAATCCTTAGAGAAATGAAAATCAAAACTACAATGGGCTATCACCACACACTGGTCAGAATGGCCATCATCAAAAAATCTGCAAACAATAAATGCTGGAGAGGGTGTGGAGAAAAAGGAACCCTCTTGTACTGTTGGTGGGAATGTAAATTGATATAGCCACTATGGAGAACAGTATGGAGGTTCCTTAAAAAACTAAAAGTAGAAGTATCATATGACCCAGCAATCCCACTATTGGACATATATCCTGAGAAAACTATAATTCAAAAAAATCACATAATGCAATGTTCATTGCAGCACTATTTATCATTTTCAGGACATGCAAGCAACCTAAGTGTCCATCGACAGATGAATGGATAAATGAGATGTGGCACATATATTCAATGGAATATTGCTCAGTCATAAAAAGAAACAAAATTGAGTTATTTGTAGTGAGGTGGTTGGACTAGAGTCTGTCATATAGAGTGAAGTAAGTCAGAAAGAGAAAAACAAATACCATATGCTAACACATATATATGGAGTCTAAAATAAGTGGTTCTGATGAACCTAGGGGCAGGACAGGAATAAAGATGCAGACGTAGAGAATGGACTATAGGACACAGGGAGGGGAAATGTAAGCTGGGACGAAGTGAGAGAGTAGCATTAACATATATACACTACCAGATGTAAAATAGATAGCTAGTGGGAAGCAGGTGCATTGCACAGGGAGATCAGCTTGGTGCTTTGTGACCACCTAGAGGGGTGAGATAGGGAGTGTGGGAGGGAGACGCAAGAGGGAGGGCATATGGGGATATATGTTTACATATAGCTGATTCACTTTTTTACAGCAGAAACTGACACAACATTGTAAAGCAGTTATAATCCAATAAAGATGTTAAAAAACTGTTAACTCACTGTAAATTTTTTGAATATTAATTATATCAACAGTATATTCTGTAGGCTGTTCCTATTGAGACTGTAAGACTCTGAATTCATAATTTAGCAAACATGCCTTGTGTCAGATAGTTGGCTGGCTAGGCAGTAGGCATAAATAGTGAATCAGACAGACTTGGTTCTACTCACTGTTGAAGTTAGAGTCAGGTGTGATGCCCAATATACCATCAATTCAAATAAAGTGTGATAAAAAATAGGCTACAAAGGATGGCAGAATGATGACTATATTTAGTTGAGTTACTTGTGCTCATGATACCATTCTCTCTATATTGATATATTTGGAGCAGATTAAGCTCAGTTTTTTAAGGTAATGTCCTTCTTGTGGAGAAAGTGACTTATCAGCTTAGACGGAGCTTGGTAAATTCAGCCAAGAGAAGGCACCTGTGAAGAAATGATTGTGGTGGGATAGAGAAAACGGCCTCCTCAAACACTGGAAGTACTTGAGTATTTTCTCAGCAATAACAGAATGTAGTTCAAGACGAAGTCATGAGACATGAGCCTGAAGAGGAAAGCAAAACCCAAATCACCAAGGCTTTTCAAAGTAAGTTTCTATTTTATTCTGAAAATACCTTGTCTAAGGCCAAAGTCTGTAAAGAACTCTGTTATAAGTAGTAATGTATTTTAGCAATAATATTTACATTTTTAAGGAGTTGAATCAATGCTTTGGGGACAATGTTTTATTCCTTTGTATGTGAAAAAAAATTAGAGACTTTGAAAACATGATACATGAATATAAGATGTTGAAGACACTTTATAAGAAGTCTGGACAAAGAGTTTCAACTGATTTTTCTAAATAGACATTTATACAACATTGTAGCCCTTAGTTTAGTAGAAAGAGTCATTGTACAATATAAAGTCACATCTCAGAAAAGTTTATGGGACTGTGGAGATGGCATGAATGCTGACTGGGATAGTCAGTTTGTTGATTATTGAAAAGCCATATAAATGGTGTGAAAGTGCCTGTTCTGGAACAGTCTTCTATAGAGACAACTATAGCCTGACACACAGCCAACTGTTCAATAGGTCTTATTTGCTTGAATTTATACTAGACATAAATTAATACAGTCATGAAAGAACCAGATAAAAGGAATAAGTTATTAAGATGACCAATATTTAGTTTGTGGAGTCCTTCAAGATTTTAGAATTTTATTTCTTGTTTACATCAGTCATTGCTGCATTTTATTGATTCTTACATTTCCTTTGATTTATATTAACATTCTACAATCCTAAATCTCCTAAAACAGTTCATCTAAACAATGGTAATGAAAATCTAATGGCATTAGTTAAAGGCATTAACTTTACAATTGTTACTTTACAGCCTCATTCTCAAAAGTTATGAAAAATACCTAGACATTTGGAGAAGTAAATTTGCATGCAACTCTTTTTTTTTTCTAAGATTATTACTATCTGTAAGCACAGAATACTTCAGAAAATAACTGTAACAACTTGTAGAAGGTAATGATATACCGGGAAAACTATTGATTATTAAAATTTATTTAGAAGGTAAGAGAAAAAAAAATCTACTGTCTGGATTAAGTCAAAGACTCAGCATGAAAAGTTGGTAATCAATCCTGATTTTCATGTCTTTTGCAATAAGAAAGTAACATCCTATGTGTAATGGGACAGACACAAATACAGGCATTTAGGTTCATAAATACCAGATGACTGCAGAAATGTGACTCTGAATGGATCACCTGGATTTACTTTTTCTTCTGAAAAGTAATTCTCTTTATTTATATTAATTGGATATCTCCTTCATTTGAAAGTATAAATTACCCATCAGATGTCAAGGACAATATGTCACTACTGTAGTATGGTGGGTGATTTTAAATAATTTGTTAGAGAACTTTTATCTTTTTACTTCTCTTGGAAGAAGTAGCATATAGTTTAATAATAATAACATTTTGCAAATTATTCTTTTCTTTAGTTTTGAATGTAATGTGTTATTTTACCTAATTTTTAAAAGTTAATTGAAGTGTTAAATATTAGTATTTTTAAAACACTATAACATACCATCTGAATAAAAGACAATATGCTCTAAGACACTCTGTGAAAGAAGATAAATTATACTATCTTTGAAAAATAATCTAGAAAAAGATGATCTGAAACAAAACTAGCAACTACTGTCTATAAAGGGAAGAACTTTTAACTCATTCATTAATTAGCATCCTATTTTTGTGAGGTAATTTGTGGGCTTGTGATTGGCAATTTATGAGTGGAATTTGGGATCCAACTACAAAATATAAGATGCACAAAATTTAAATACAGTTTTTTTATATAAAAACTATGATAAATACAATAATTTATTCTAAGATACATGAAGAGAATATATTTGCTCACAATAAAGAAAAAAAAGAGATGAATAGAGTTTGCAATACAAACAGAATTCTAGTTAAATGTATTATTTTTCCCCTACTCAAAACACCAGCCCCTTTTGATTTTTACCAATAGTACATAATGTCTAGATTAAGTCAAAGACTTAACATGAAACCTAGATAATTACTCCTGGCTTTCATATCTTTGGCAATAAAAAAAGAGTGTCCTATTTGGCAATGGGACATACACAAGTACAGATATTTAAGTTACAAATGTCTAAGAGATGAAGACATTTGACTCTAAATGACTATATGGATTCTAAATATATGTTGATTTTTATTATGGAATGAAAAAAGAATTTATGGAAATGCAGAATTGACTTTTGGCTTTTCTAGAGAAAATATATGCACAGTAAAGTAATAGTGAATAACATTTCATAGATTTAAGAAAGGAGAAAAATGTGTGTGTTAGTGGAATATATTACTCAGAATTATGATTTTAAATTTCATGGATAGCGATTTGCTTGGGAATTATTTTTTGATGTCTTTCATGGAAAGCAATTGTATTTAAACTTAGCTGCGAGAGGTCTGAAGACCTTGAAATATTAGCACTGTTTCTAATTGATTTATTAAGAATTTTATGTTTTTAATAAGAAGCTTACTAAGAAATGTTAGTTGCTTGCTGCATTTCTAATATTTTGTCTTTTCTTTTTCAAGCCATATTTAAAGTTATATTATATGCAATCATGACATTCTACCTACAGATTTTTCTTTGCATATAGGTTCCAATGAAATTAAATATACACATAAAATATTTATTCAATATGTACTTATATACTTACTACAAATGAGGTTCTGTGCTAGGTACTAGGATACAAGAATAAAGGTTTATAATTGACAGAGATTTTTTTATACCACATGTGACAATTCCCAAATAAAAAGGTATCTATTTAACTTTTATTTTTATTCACTTTTACAACTTTTTAATATGGCAAAAATATATACAGCACTTAGAAATGAAAATCAGAAGATTCACTTATGATTTAATCCCATCTTTGAAATTCACCAGCGAAGGACACTAAATTAAAAAGTTAAGTGGAAGTTAAAAGAAGCTGTAATATTTTATGACGGCTAGGTATTAACTGAACAAACTTAATTCTGCAAAGTAAAACAGTGACATAAGGGTTACCAAAAGTAATCCTACAAAGATTAAATTTGCAGTGTTATGGATAAGATCTTTCTCTTTCCCCACCAAACTGAAGATAACCTAAATGCACTTTCATTATTTTGCAAAGTATTCTTAAAATCTTTCTCTGACACTTGGAGATAAATATTACCGGTATAAATGCCAAATGGCCAAATGTTTATTGTAATTAAAATTTTATAAGTTATAAAATCTTTTTAATTATGACCATTATATATAAACTTTTTTGAATTATGAAATTATATGTGATATTTATTATACATATACAAAATGAATAAAAAAGTAACTCACAATTTAACAAAATGTATATTCATTTTATTCTATATGCATTTATTATATAGTTAAAATATATAAATCAAACTATCTAGTGAAAATATGTATTTATGCAAAGAATATATTTATTTGTATCATAAATAAATAACATGTATAGTATGAAATAACAGAAATGTGAATGTGCATGTGTATGTTATGAAAACAACAATATACTTTTCAGAAATATAACAAATGATTTCACAAATTGCTTTGCACTGGTGTGTATGCTACATAACTAACTTACACTAATAATCCAGAACAATAAATGTGTTTCATATGATTCTTCAAATTTTATTTAATAAACTTAGATATAAAATTTGTTCTATATAGATACCAATGCATTAAATTTTAATAGTTTTTAGCTACATGGAACATAATGTCTTCTACCATAATTATCTATGTCTGTTTCACACTTTTTTTTTTTTTGCATTTCTACTTTCAATTTTTTTTTTAACCTCTTTATTGGAGTACAATTGCTTTACAATGTTGTGTTAGTTTCTGCTGTATAACAAAGTGAATCAGCTATACATATACATATATCCCCATATACCCTCCCTCATGCGTATCCCTCCCACCCTCCCCATCCTACCCTTTTAAGTGGTCACAAAGCACCAAGTTGATCTCCCTGTGCTATGTAGCTGCTTCCCACTAACTATCTATTTTACATTTGATGTTGTATATATGTCCATCCCACTCTCTCACTTAGTCCCAGTTAACCATTCCCACCCACCCATGTCCTCAAGTCCATTCTCTATGTCTGCATCTTTATTCCTGTCCTGCCCCTAGGTTCATCAGAACAATTTTGTTTTTTTAGATTCCATATATATGTGTTAGCATACAGTATTTGTTTTTCTCTTTCTGACTTACTTCACTCTGTATGAAAGACTCTAGGTCCATCCACCTAACTACAAATGACTCACGGTTTATTTTTATGGCTGAGTAATATTCTATTGTATATATGTGCCACCTCTTTATCTACTTATCTGACAATGGACACTTAGGTTGCTTCCACATCCTGGCTATCATAAATAGTGCTGCAATGAACACTGTGGTACGTAACATTGAAATATGGTTTTCTCAGGGTATATACCCAGTAGTGGGATTGCTGGGTCATATGGTAGTTCTATTTTTAGTTGTTTAAGGACCCTCCATACAGTTCTCCATAGTGGCTATATCAATTTACATTCCCACCAACAGTGCAAGAGGGTTCCGTTTTCTCCACACCATATCCAGCATTTATTGTTTGTAGATATTTTGATGATGGCCACTCTGACTGGTGTGAGGTGATACCTCATTGTAGTTTTGATTTGCATTTCTCTAATGATTAGTGATGTTCAGCACACTTTCATGTGTTTATTGGCAATCTGTATATCTTCTTTGGAGAAATGTCTATTTAGGTCTTCTGCCAATTTTTTGATTGTGTTCTTTGCTTTTTTGATATTGAGTTGCATGAGCCGCTTGTATAGTTTGGAGATTAATCCTTTGTCAGTTGCTTCATTTGCAAATATTTTCTCCCATTCTGAGGGTTGTCTTTTTATTTCATTTATGGTTTCCTTTGCTGTGCAAAAGGTTTTAAGTTTCATTAGGTCACATTTTCTATTTTTGTTTTTACTTCCATTTCTCTAAGAGGTTGGTCAAAAAGGATCTTGCTGTGATTTATGTCATAGAGTGTTCTGCCTATGTTCTCCTCTAAGAGTTTGATAGTGTCTGGCCTTACATTTAGGTCTTTAATCCACTTTGAGTTTATTTTGGTGTATGGTGTTAGGGAGTGTTCTAATTTCATTCTTTTCCATGTAGCTGTCCAGTTTTCCCAGCACCACTTATTGAAGAGGCTGTCTTTTCTCCATTGTATATTCTTGCCTCCTTTGTCAAAGATAAGGTGACCATATGTGCGTGGGTTTATCTCTGGGCTTTCAATCCAGTTCCATTGATCTATATTTCAGTTTTTGTGCCAGTACCATACTGTCTTGATTACAGTAGCTTTGTAGTATAGTCTGAAGTTGGGGAGCCTGATTCCCCCAGCTCCATTTTCTTTCTCAAGATTGCTTTGGCTATTCAGGGTCTTTTGTGTTTCCATACATACAGGAAAATTTTTTGTCCTAGTTCTGTGAAAAATACCATTGGTAATTTCATAGGGATTGCATTGAATCTGTAGATTGCTTTGGGTAGTATAGTCATTTTCACAATGTTGATTCTTCCAATCCAAGAACATGGTATGGTATATCTCTCCATCTGTTTGTATCATCTTTAATTTCTTTCATCAGTGTCTTATAGTTTTCTGCAAACAGGCCTTTTGTCTCCTTAGGTTGGTTTATTCCTAGGTATTTTATTCTTAATGTTGAAATGGTAAATGGGAGTGTTTCCTTAATTCGTCTTTCAGATTTTTTGTTGTTAGTGTATAGGAATGCAAGAGATTTCTGTGCATTAATTTTGTATCCTGCTACTTTACCACATTCACTGATTAGCTGTAGTAGTTTTCTGGTAACATCTTTAGGATTCTCTATGTATAGTATCATGTCATCTGCAGACAGTGACAATTCTACTTCTTCTTTTCCAATTTGGATTCCTTTTATTTCTTTTTCTTCTCTGATTTCTGTGGCTAAAACTTCCAAAACAATGTTGAATAATAGTGGTGAGAGTGGACATCCTTGTCTTCTTCCTGACCTTAATGGAAATGGTTTCAGTTTTTCCCTATTGAGAATGATGTTGTCTGTGGGTTTGTCATATATGGCCTTTACTATGTTGAGGAAAGTTCCCTCTATGCCTACTTTATGAGTTTTTAAAATCATAATTGGGTGTTGAATTTTGTTGAAAGTGTTTTCTGCATCTATTTAGAAGATCATATGGTTTTTACCCTTCAATTTGTTAATATGGTGTATCACATTGATTGATATAAATACATTAAGTAATCCTTGCACTCCTGGGATAAACCCCACTTGACCATTTTGTATGATCCTTTTAATGTGCTGTTGGATTCCATTTGCTAGTATTCTGTTGAAGATTTTTACATCTATATTCATCGGTGATCTTAGCCTATAGTTTTCTTTTTTGCGACATCTTTGTCTGGTGTTGGTATCAGGGTGATGGTGGCCTTGTAGAATGAGTTTGGGAGTGTTCCTCCCTCTGTTATATATTGGATGAGTTTGAGAAGGATAGGTGTTGGTTCTTCTCTAAATGTTTGACAGAATTTGCCTGTGAAGGAACCTGGTCCTGGGCTTTTGTTTGTTGGAAGATTTTTAATCACAGTTTCAATTTCATTGTTTGTGATTGGTATGTTTATATTTTCTATTTCTTCCTGGTTCAGACTCAGAAGGTTGTGCTTCTCTGAGAATTTGTCCATTTCTTCCAGACTGTGCATTTTTTGGCATGTAGTTTCTTGTAGTAATCCCTCTATATTCTTTGCATTTCTGCAGTGTCCATTGTTACTTTTCCTCTTTCATTTCTAATTCTGTTGATTTGACTGTTCTCCCCCCCCCCCCCTTTTTTTCATGGTATGCGGGCCTCTCACTGTTGTGGCCTCTCCCGTTGTGGAGCACAGGCTCCAGACGCACAGGCTCAGCGACCGTGGCTCATGGGCCCAGCTGCTCCGCGGCATGTGGGATCTTCCCGGACCAGGGCACGAACCCTTGTCCCCTGCATCAGCAGGCGGACTCTCAACCACTGTGCCACCAGGGAAGCCCCCCTGTTTTTCTTGATGAGTCTGGTTAATGGTTTATCAATTTTGTTTATCTTCTCAAAGAACCAGCTTTTAGTTTTATTGATCTTTGCTATCGTTTCCTTCATTTCTTTTTCATTTATTTCTGAGCTGATCATTATGATTATTTTCCTTCTGCTAACTTTGGGGTGTTTTTGTTCTTCTTTCTCTAATTACTTTAGGTGTAAGGTTAGGTGGCTTGAAATTTTTTGTTTCTTGAGGTAAGATTGCACTCCTATAAACTTCCATCTTAGAATGCTTTTGCTGCATTCCATAGGTTTTTGGCTGTTGTGTTTTCATTGTCATCTGTTTCTAGGTAGTTTTTGATTTCTTCATTGATTTTTTGCTATTTAGTAGCATATTGTTTAGCTACCATATGTTTGTGGGGGTTTTGTTTGTTTGTTTGTTTGTTTGTTTGTTTTGGTATGCGGGCCTCTCACTGTTGTAGCCTCTCCTGTTGCAGAGCACAGGCTCCGGACATGCAGGCTCAGTGGCCATGGCTTACATGCCCAGCCGCTCCGTGGCATGTGGGATCTTCCTGGACCAGGGCATGAACCCGTGTCCCCTGCATTGGCAGGCTAACTCTCAACAACTGCACCACCAGGGAAGACCCCTGTTTGTATTTTTTACACAGGGTTGTGGTCGGAAAAGATAATTGGTACGATTTCAATTTTCTTAAATTTACCAAGGCTTGATTTGTGACCCAGGCTATGATCTATCTTGGAGAATGTTCCATGAGCACTTGAGAATAAAGTATATTCTGTTGTTTTTGGATGGAATGTCCTATAAATATCAATTAAGTCTATCTTGTTTAATGTGTCATTTAAAGCTTGTGTTTCCTTATTTATTTTCATTTTGCATGATCTGTCCATTGGTGAAAGTGAGGTGTTAAAGTCCCCTAATATTATTGTGTTACTGTGATTTCCCACTTTATGGCTGTTAGCATTTGCCTTATGTACTGAGGTGCTCCTATGTTGGGTGCATAAATATTTACAATCTTTATATCTTCTTCTTGGATTGATCCCTTGATCATTATGTAGTGTCCTTTTTGTCTCTTGTAATAGTCTTTATTTGAAAGTCTATTTTGTCTGATATGAGAATTGCTCCTTCAGGTTTCTTTTGAGTTTCATTTGCATGGAATATCTTTTTCAGTCCCCTCACTTTCAGTCTGTATGTGTCCCTAGGTCTGAAGTGGGTCTCTTGTAGTAGACAGAATATATATGGGTCTTGTTTTGTTTCCATTCAGCCTGTCTATGTCTTTTGGTTGGAGCATTTAATCTATTTACATTTAAGGTAATTATCGATATGTATGTTCCTATTGCCATTTTTTAAATTGTTTTGGGTTTGTTATTGTAGGTCTTTCCCTTCTCTTGTATTTCCTGCCTAGAGTAGTTCGTTTAGCATTTGTTGTAAAACTGGATTGGTAGTGCTGGATTCTCTTAGCTTTTGCTTGTCTGTAGAGGTTTTTATTTCTCTGTTGAATCTGAATGAGATCCTTGCTTGGTAGAGTAATTTTGTTGTAGGTTTTTCTCTCTCATCACTTTAAATATGTCCTGCCCCCCCCTTCTGACTTTCAGAGTTTCTGCTGAAAGATCAGCTGGTAACTTTATGGGGATTTCCTTGTATGTTTCTTGTTGCTCTTCCATTGCTGCTTTCAATATTTTTTCTTTGTATTTAAATTTTGATGGTTTCATTAATATGTGTCTTGGCATGTTTCTCCTTGGATTTATCCTGTATGGGACTCTCTGTTCTTCCTGGACTTCACTGATTATATCCTTTCCCTTATTAGGGAATTTTTCAACTACAATCTCTTTAAATATTTTCTCAGTCCCTTTCTTTTTCTCTTCGTCTTCTGGGACCCCTATAATTCGAAGGTTGGTGTGTTTAATGTTGTCTCAGAAGTCTCTGAGACTGTCCTCAATTCTTTTCATTCTTTTTCCTTTATTCTGCTCTGAGTAGTTATTTCCACTATTTTATCTTCCAGGCCACTTATCCATTTTTCTGCCTCAGTTATTCTGCTAATGATTTCTTCTAGAGAATTTTAAATTTCATTTATTATATTATTCATCATTGCTTGTTTGCTCTTTAGTTCTTCTAGATCATTGTTAAACATTTCTTGTATCTTCTCCATTCTATTTCCAAGATTTTGTATCATCTTTACTATCATTACTCCAAATTCTTTTTCAGGAGACTGCCTATTTCCTCTTCATTTGTTTGGTCTGGGGTGTTTTTACTTTGCTCCTTCATCTGCTGGGTATTTCTCTGTCTTCTCATTTTGCTTAACTTACTGTGTTTGTGGTCTCTGTTTTGCAGGCTGCATGTTTGTAGTTCTTGTTGTTTTTGGTGTCTGCTCCCAGTGGGTAAGGTTGGTTCAGTGGGTTGTGTAGGCTTCCTGGTGGAAGGGACTGGCACCTGTGTTCTGGTGGATGAGGCTGGATTTTGTCTTTCTGGTGGGCAGGACCACATCCGATGATGTGTTTTGGGATGTCTGTGAACTTATTAGGATTTTAAGCAGTCTCTCTGCTATTGCGTTGGTTTGTGTGCCTGTCTTGCTAGTTGTGTGGCATGGGGTGTCCTGCACTAGAGCTTGCACTAGAGCTTGCTGGTCTTTGAGTGGAGCTGGGTCTTAGCATTGAGATGCAAATCTCTGCGAGAGCCTTCACTGATTTATAGGCCCGGGAGGTCTTTCGTGGTCCAATGTCCTAAACTCGGCTCTCCCACCTCACAGGCTCAGGCCTGACTCCAGGCCGGAGCACCAAGACACTGTCAGCCACACTGCATTAGTTGTGTCACCTGCATCTTTTCACTGAGCTTTAGCCGAGTCTGCAGGAAAAGCTTTCATAATTTTCTGGACCTGCCAACCTTTCGTCCTGGACTATTCAAGGTTCTGACAGCCCACGGGTACACTGCTGGGGAAGAGGGAGGCATCCACTGACCAGATGCAGTATGGAGCCTGGAGCCAGGCAGGGAACACACTCAAGCCCTGCAGCCCCAGCTGTTTCACCTTTAGTAACAGTTTTCAACTTTGTAATTATGTATTGTGCTTTCAATTAAATTTTATAAAATATATTCATCTGACATTTGGGTCAGATTGTGTGACAAAAAGCAAATGCCATGCATTATAGAGAACACCTTCAATTTACTTTATAACAGTCTAATAGTTCATTTACTCTTATTTTTGATGTTCAAAGAACTGTAGCAGAAAACCAGAAACATTGAAAAAGAAGTCTAATTTTTATTTGTTTAAATCTCAAAAGATCACAATTCACAAAAGAAAGTAAAGTCAAGTTCAGGGACCTGGTATAAGGCTCTTAGCTCTAGCAATTATTTGTTGTGTCCTCTTGGAAAAATGACTTCTTGCTGCCTCTTTTTTTCTCATTTGTAAAGTGGGAAGATTGTAATAGAACCCACTCCAAAGAATACAGGAGGAGAAATTAAGTAATCCACAGCAAATGCTGGTAATTAGGAAACAATTGGTAAACATCAGCATTATTATCTGGTGTTTCCATTTTGAGTACACACACATGCTTTTCATTGTCATAGTTTCCTGTATGTGATTTTCCCCCCTCACCTTGGTAATATTTTGGTCAAAGGCAAGAGGATGAACAATAGATATTCATTAGATCACAGTTTGTCTGAAAATAATCATCTTGCATTTTTGGTACGAGTTGCCAAACTTGAATAGTACTAAAGATTAAAAAAATGATAAAATCGGGCTTCCCTGGTGGCTCAGTGGTTGAGAGCCTGCCTGCTGATGCAGAGGACACGGGTTCATGCCCCGGTCCGGGAAGATCCGACATGCCGTGGGGTGGCTGGGCCCGTGAGTCATGGCTGCTGAGCCTGTGTGTCCTGAGCCTCTGCTCCACAACGGGAGAGGCCACAACAGTGAGAGGCATGCATACAGCAAAAAATAAATAAATAAATAAATAATTAAAAAATAAAATAAAAAGATAAAATCCAATGAATATGCAGATTATACTAGGTGGACCAAAACATGTTAGAAAGACAGAGCAACAAATTTTTTTTTCTCTTCTTTTAATTGTGCCCTATGAAGTTAAGATGTGTAACAAAGTAATTTTTTAATCTCTGAAAAGAATTATTTTATTCACTTTTTATGACATACCAAAATTATTTAATTAACATGGAATTAGATAATTAAACATTTAATCTACATTTGGGAAATATAAGCAGAAAATGCCATTATAATTTAAAAAACATGTATTATGCATTTATATAAAATATTCTATATTCTTGGTATATTACTAGGTAATTTTTAAACTATTTTTAATTTTTAATTTTTAAAATTTTTAAACTATTGGTCTTTATCTTTAAAGGCATAGAAGCTCAGAGCGATACTGATGATACAAATATGTAAGAACTTAGAAACAACTGAAAAAATAAGGAACTAATACCAGTGAAACAAAGTTCTTATTTTAAGTACACTCTGGTGAGATTAGACTTTATTTACTCTGAGAATTGTGATTGTATTACCTGCAGAACGGGGTGGGTGGGTATTATTGCATGCTTTGTATACTGGCAGAGTTCAAAAGTTCACCATTCTCCTTTTGCCAAGGGTTATGTTTGCCTGTTTGGATTTTCCTCTAACCTCCCTCTCCCCTCACCCTGCGCGTGTGTGCACCCACACACATACACACATCCCTCACTTGTAGTTTCTGTGTAGCCCATTCTTTACTCATCTCCCCAGATCTGAACTTGGATCTTACCTCTGGCACATATATTAGCTGTGAACTCAGTCCAGTTATCGAAGCTCCATGAGCCTCAGTTAACTGGGTTCATTCATTCATTATGATAGTAACCAACTCACACAATTTTTTTGTCAAAGATATGAGTAGGTAAAATATTTAAGCTGATTTTATGAGTTTCACATCTTTGCTTTAAGATACTTCCATTAATCCAATGAACCTATATATTCCTACAGAAAATGTTCAGGGAAAAAGGATTTCTGTGAAATCCCCCAAATGTGAGAGTTTAAAATAATGTGTTTTATAAATGCATGTGTGTTATAAAATGCCTCCCCCAGTGAAAAAATATTGCTTTGAAAGAAAACTCTGAAGCCAGTAAAGCTTTGAATAGAGGCAACTTCTTTGGGAAACTACCTGGTTCGTAAATGTGACATTAATTCTCTTCTTACTCTCAGAAATTTGACAATACTTAAATACCTTATTTCCTTTCTATTGCTCAGAACTCTCTTGGCTCATCCTCTATATTTTTTCTTTGTCCTGTTATCCCACTAGACAACAAAGCCCCTTGCACCTGAAAATCCTTTCCCTTTGGATCTGCCAAATCAAGGCCTTCTGCAAATTCCCTTTTCATGTTGCTTCTCTGAAGTTTGCAATATGCACTAGACAGAACACTAGTTGAACAACAATAGGCACCCCAGGAATAGACTGATAAATAATAGATGGACAGACAGAGAGATGGTAAAAGCTATTGACTCTTCCCTTCCATAGTTAAAAAAGAGAAAAATGAGCAGGAAAAATGAACAGGGAATTGAATCAAAATTAGCTAAACTTTTAACTATTTAGCCTTTTCTTATAATTCATTAATGCCCTTATAATAGCCAAGAAATATTTTTTGTTATTTATAATAAATATATTAAATGAGGCTAACATTATTAAATGGATTAAGTTTCAACTGCTAAGCACAAAGAGCAACTTAATTAGATGTAAGTATTGAGTAGTAACTTAATTAGATGTTAGTATTTATCACATGTAAAGATCAATGCCTCCAGATAAAATAGCTAATGCTTATATAGTGTTTACTATGTCCTAGGCAAACTAACAAACTCTACCTAGATTAACTTATTTAATTCATACAGAAAAAACTATAAGCAATATACTGTTACTGAGGTTAAGGGAGGTTAGAGATATTTGTAATAGGGTAAAGAACTGTCTGAATTTATTCAGTTTAGAGGTAGAAGGGTCCGTGTACAGTTGCTGATCATTTGATGCTTCAAGAGCCAATGCTCTAAGCCTTTATGCCCAAAGACCTAAACAACAAACAAAGCTGGAATAAAGAGCAAAACGTACTTTACAAAAAGACAAAATAACTTCTGACTTGAATGGCATTTTTTATGTTAGAACATGATTAGCCAAATATAATATTGTATTAAACTATTCCTGAATCAGATATTTTTTCCATGTCTAGCAAAGGTTTTAATACAAGATATTATCCTGCTGGTATGCAGACAATTTACAAAATCAATATATTTTGTATAGTCTATTAATAGATATTTCAGCAGAGCATTTTGTCTCATGTATGTCCAGCAACATTATTACACCTCTGAAAAAGAAGGCAAAGGTTTAAAAATATTTAATTAAGAAATATTCTTTAAAAATTGCCCTTAATTCCATGTATTTTCCTATTCATATGTTCATCTGAAAAATATTTACTTCTAGATTGTCAGTGCAAAAAGGGAAATTGTTTCTTTCACATTCATCTCTATATCTTTCTCCAGTACATTGTATTCTTATATAATTCAGATATGAAATAATTATTTTGTGGTTTCAATGTTTTAAAATATAGACATATCTACATTCATCCATGAAAAGTGACTTGTTTTTCTTTACATGTATGTAATTGGGGTAAAATTAAGTAGTGTTTTTATTTTACCTAAAGAACTTATTCAAGAAGTCATCTTTTGACAAATTATATGCTCATTTTTTTACCCTCAAATTTCAGATTGTGTTTTGCAAACTGATTTTTTAAATAACACATATTATTTTCTTTTCCTATACCACTAGGGAAAGCCATTCTTAGTAAATAGAATTAGGATTGGTATTGCACCTACATATATATACACATATTACATTTAAGAATTTAATAATATTATAAGCCTAGGTTAAGACAAATTTCAATAGATGCTAACTATTAAAACTGAACTGCTCTGAGTTCAAATTCTCTATCAGGTGGAAGGAAAGTAAGAAGCTAAATACAACATGTTCTAAGGAAGAATTTTGGAAATTTATCCTAAGGAGAAAGAAATTGTATTTATGTGACATGTACTCAGAAATTATTAGTACTATTGTGAAGATTTGAAAATAGTTTATCTCAAAGAACCAGAAAAGGAAGAACAAACTAAGCCTACATTTAGCTGAAGGAAGGAAGTAATGAGATCAGACCAGAAACAAATGAGAGACTAAAAAGACAACAGAAAAGGTCAATGAAACTGAGTTGGTTTTTAGAAAAGAAAAACAAAATTGACAAATCTTTAGCAAAACTAACTCATAAAAAATGAGTGATGACATAAATTAATAAAATAATTAACAAACAATGAGACTTTACAACTGATACCACAGAGATACAGAGAATAATGAAATTACTATGAGCAGTTATGTGCTAACAAATCAGATAAATTAGGATAAATAGATAAATTTCTAGAAACACACAACTTACTAAGACTGACTCATGAAGTAATAGAAAATCTAAGCAGTCCAATAACAGGCCAGGAGATTGAACTGTAGTCAAAAATTCCCCAACAAATAAAAGCACAGGACCAGATGGCTTCACAGGTGAAATCTACCAAATATTCAAAGAAGAATTAATACCAGTCCTTCTCAAATTCTTCCAAAGAATTGAAGAGGAAGGAACACTTCCAAACTCATTTTACCAGGCCACCATTACCCTGATACAAAACCAGACATAGACATTACAAGAAAAGAAAATTACAGGCCATGTCCTTGAAGAACATAGATGTAAACATCCTGAACAAATATTTGCAAACTGAATTCAAGAGCACATTAAAAGAATTATACAACATGATCAAGTGGGATTCATTCCTGGGATGCCAGGATGATTCAACATATGTAGGTCAGTAAATGTAATACACCACATTCACAGAATGAAGAATAAAAATCATAAGATCATTTCAATAGATGTAGAAAAAGCATTTAACAAAGAGCAACAACTTTTCATAATAAAAATTCTCAAATTATTGCATAACTTTAATATGTTGAGGGAATGTTCCTCAACATATTAAAGACTATATTTGACAAGTCCACAGTTAACATCATACTCTGTTAAAAATTTAAAGACTTTCCTCTAAGAACAGGAAGAACACAAGGAAACCCAGTCCTTCCGTTTCTATAACACTGTCTTTCCATTAACATAGCACTGAGATTTCTAGCCAGAGCAACTAGGCAATTAAAAGAAATCAGCCATACAAATCAAAAAAGAAGAAGTACAGTTGTATCTGTTTGCAGATGACATAATCTTATATTTATAAAACCCTGAAGACTCCACCAAAAATACTGTTAAAATTAATAAATGAATTCAGTAAATTTACAGGACATAAAATCAACTACAGAAATCAGTTGTATTTCTATACACATAACAAATTATCTAAAAGAAAAATTAAGAAACTTCATTTACAATAATATCAAAAAAACAATAAAATACTTATGAATAAATTTAATCAAGGAAGTGAAGACCTGCATACTGTAAACTATAAGGCATTGATGACAGAGATTGAAGAAAACACAAATAAATGGAAAGACATCTCAAGTTCTTGGATCGGAAAAATTAATATTGTGAAAAAGTCCGTATCATCCAAAGCAATCTACAGATCGAATGCACTCCCTGTCAAAATTCCAATGGCATTTTTCACAGAAATAGGAAAATTATCTTAAAATATGTATGAAACCACAAAAATCCCTGAATAACCAAAACAATCCTGAGAAAGAAAAACAAAGCTGGAGTCATCAAGCTTTCTGATTACAAGCTATATTACAAAGCTTTTGTAATCAAAACAGTATGGCAGCAGTTCCCCAACTTTTCTGGCACCAGAGACCGGTTTCATGGAAGAAAATTTTCCCATGGACTGGGGGAGGGAGGTGGTTTTGGTATGATCCAAACACATTACATTTATTGTACACTTTATTTCTATTATTATTACATTGTAATATATAATGAAATAATTATATAGCTCACCATAAAGTAGAATCAGTGGGAGGCCTGAGCTTGTTTCCTGCAACTAAATGGTCCCATCTGGAGGTGATGGGAGACAGTGACACTGACATGTGTTGCTTATGTCTAGTCTACTCCATAATCTCGTTTTGATTGCTGTCACTGCAGAAAACCCTGTTTCACAAAGATAGGATATTGGAAATGGAAGTAGGCTTTTCATTGCTTTTGTGGCAATCTCAGGATATCTCACCTTGACTTTAATCCAGAATGTATGGAGATTTGAAGTTGTCTCAAACATAGTTTTAAGGCCACCGTCATTTGCAATCTCAAGCAGTTGATCCTCTTCTAGCATGGACAAAGTCTATTCACCTGGCTTATTCACAAATGGGTCACAGATCCATTCCTTCCCAGTTCAGAGGTCTTTTGTGGTTGGGAAGTAATGCTCAAACTCTTTTGAAAGCTGAGATCAGTGATCGTGCACTGGCTGGGAGAAAGAAGGCCCTGGTTCAGTCTCTTTCAAAATCTCTGCTAATGTTTGGGACATGTCAGAAATCCCAATGTTCACTCGTTGTCCCCATAATTCTAGTTTGGCTTTGATGCAGCCACTTCATCTGCCAACTTGAACACAGTTGTTGTTCTCCCCTGACGTGGCAGATTAAGTTCATTGAGCAGGTTGAACATGTCACACAAGTAAACAAGTTTTGCAACCCATTCTGTGTCACTGAAATATGCTGCCAGTCGTGACTGTTCTTCTAAAAGAAATCTTTGAAGCAGCTCTCATAACTCAGAAACTCTGGCCAGTGATCTACCTTTAGAAAGCCATCCCACTTCTGTGTATCAGAGAAGACGTGTGTGCTCTGCGTCCGTTTCCTCACAGAGCTGTGCAAACAGATGCAAGTTAAGGGCATGTACTTTAATGTGGTTGATAATTTTAATCACATCCTGCAAAACGTTGTTAAGTTCAGGTGACATTTCTCGGCTAGCCAGCATTTCTCTATGGGTGACACAGCGCATAGACTTACATTCAGAAGCGACCTCTTTGATCCGAGTAGTGAAACCAGAAAGCCATCCAGTCATGTCAGCCGTTCCGTCTGTGTGTATACTGACACAAAATGACCAATTCAGTTTTCCTGATATGTAATCATTCAAAGACTTGAATAGTTCCACAGCTGTGGTGTTGGTTGGCAACAAAAGTGTGCATAACATATCCTCATGCACATCCTCCCGAAAAATATATCACACAAAAGCAAACATTGTTGCCTTGTTGTCAACATCGGTAGACTCGTCAACCTGGATTGCGTACCATGGTGACTCATTAGTTCTCTCTAACAATTGTGTATCAATATCCCCTGCTATTTCATCAGTTTGTCTAGTTATGGTGCTAGCCGAAAGAGGAACATGTGCCACCTTTTGAACTGCAGCCTATCCTAAAAGTTCATGGCAAATGTCCTTAGCAACAGGCAGGATCAACTCTTCACCAATAATAAAGGGCTTCTTAGCTTTAGCAATGCAGTTAGCCACCAAGAATGATGATCTCAGTGCAGACACATTTGATGAAGTGGTGGCCTTCAATAATTGCTTCTGTTCTTCCTGTTCACAATTTTTTCTTTTGAAAAACTCCAAAGGCTTGTTTTTTAATGCAGGATGCTTGGTCTCCATGTGATGAAGCAGTTTTGAAGATTTCATGGCTTCATTGGATAGCTAGTCATCACATATTATACAAAGATGGCTTGGAGAATGTGAATCACCTGTTGTAATGAACCTGTAGTTTAAGTAGGACTCCTGGTATTTTCTTTTAAATGCAGCTTTCTTTTTGTTGGCAGTCTTAGAGTGTTCTGCTGTCTGATCATTGGGTCTTTCCCCCTTTTCAAAGAAGCTCTCCAGGGACGTTTGCTTTTTACTCATTTTGGCTAGGGTTAGCTTGTGAGCTTACCAAAACTGTGACTGAGACAAGTACGCAGTGCAGGAAAGAGGCACAGATGGAAGTGGTAAATAAAATAATGGGTGGGCCATATACGGACTAAAATAAGTGTCCAATTCTGACTTAAATCCTGCCACCAGATGCAGCTTAATTGTTACTTGACACTCGCTGATGGGTTTTGATATGAGTCTGCAAGCAACTGATTTATTATGGTCTTTGTGCAGTCAAACCTCTCTGCTAATGATAATCTGTATCTGCAGCCACTCCCCAGTGCTAGCATCACCGCCTCAGCTCCACCTCATATCATCAGGCATTATGTTCTCATAAGGAGTGTGCAACATAGATCCCTTGCATGCACAGTACACAGTAGGGTTTGAGCTCCTGTGAGGATACAATGCCACCGCTGATCTGACAGGAGGCGGAGCTCAGGCAGTAATGCCAGCGATGAGGAGCAGCTCTAAATACAGATGAAAATTCGCTCGCTTGCCCGCTGCTCACTTCCTGCTGTGTGGCCCAGTTCTTAACAGGTCACAGACCAATACCAGGGGTTGGGGACCCCTGCAGTATGGCACTGACATAAAAACAGGTGCATAGACCAGTGGAACAGAATAGACAGCCCAGACATAAACCCGTGCATATATGTTTAACTAATTTTTGACAAGGATGTCAAGAATATAGAGTAGGGAAAGGATAGCCTCTTCAATAAATAGGTTCAGAAAAATTGGATATCCGCAATATCCAGAAGAATGAAAGTGGACCTCTTTCTTACACCACTCAGAAAAATTAACTCAAAAAGAACCAAACACTTATATGTATGACCTGAAACTGAAACTCCTCAAAGAAAACACAGAAAAAAAGATCTTTGACCTTCGTCTTGGCAATGATTTCTTGGATAAGACACAAAATCTTAGGCAACAAAAGCTTAAATAAACAGGGAGGACCACATCAAACTAAAGAGAAAGGAAGATCAAAGGAAAAAATTAAACTGCACATCAAAGGAAATAATCAGTAAACTGAAAAAGGGGGATATATTTGCCAATTGATAATATAAAAAGAACTCATAAAATTCAACAGCAATAAAACAAGTAATCCAATTAAAATGCAGACAAAGAACATAAATAGACATTTTTCCAAAGAAGGTATACAAATGACCAATAGGTACATGAAAAGGTACTCAACATCACTTATCATCAAGAAAATGCAAATCAAAACCATAATGAGATTTCATCTCACACCTGTTAGAATAGCTCTTATAAAAAAGAGAAGAGAGAAATGTTGGCATGGATGTGACACTTTATACACTTTGGATGGCAATGAAAACTGATACAGCCACTATGGAAAACAATATAGTGGTTTCTCAAAAAACTAAAAATTGAACTACCATATCATCCAGTATTCTCACTCCTGAGTATATATCCAAAGGAACTGAAATCAATATTTTGAAGAGATAGCCACACATCCATGTTCATTGACTCATTACTCACAAAGTAAGATATAAAACAACCTAAATGTCCTTCAACCAATGAATGAGTGAATAAAGAATATGTGATATATATGTATATAAGGTAATATATATATACACACACATGAAGTATATCTATCATCTCTCTCTCTATGTGTATATATATATGTGATGAAATTTTATTCAGCCAGAAAAAAGGAACTCCTGCTTTTGTGACATGGAAAGACCTGGATCGTGCTCAGTGAAGTAAGCCAAATAGAGAAAGACAAATATGTATATCACTTACATGTAGAATCAAAGAAGAGAAAAAAGCCAGTTTTATAGAAACAGAGAGTAAAATGTTGGTTGTCAGAGGCTGGGAGGAGGAAGAGTGGGGTGATGTAAGTCAATATGTACAGCATGATGACTGTAGTTAATAATATGCTTTTGTATACTTGAAAGTATACAAGTAGATCCTAGGTATTCTCACCACACACACACACTCACACACAGACACACCCACACAAACACAAAATTAACTATGTGAGGTGATGGATGTGTTAATTATCTTAGTCTTTGTAATTATTCCACAATGTATATGTACATCAAAACACCACACTGTACATTTCAAATACATACAATTTTATTTGTTAATTTTTCTTCAATTAAGTTAAAAGAAATAATTCAATTAACTATTCATATCTGATTTGGGGAAAAAAGAGGAAGGCTTCACTGCTTTCTGTTTTCAAATTTTTCAATTGGTAATCCAACTCTCCTGCCTGACATACACACACACATGCATACTTCAAAACATATTCAGAGTTGAAATCTGAAGATAATTGTGTATTGTAAAATAACTTATAATTTAGCAAAAAACACAAGCAACTAGGATTCTCTCATGAATCTACCTGGCATGGCTGATATGTAAGAAGTGTCATGCTTGTCAAATTCCAGTGCAAAAGCACGCAGGTTCCCAATGTCTAAAGTCTCTTTTGGAGTCCTTAACCAAAGCTGAATTTCAGATATGAAGAATATTAGTCTCCAAAGGATATGCCCTGCTGATTCTTTCCCTGTTAATAGTATTAAATCATCTTTGAACAGAAACCCTTTAGAGTTTATCATAGCCTGGCAGCCCAAAGATACAGGTGACTTCTATTTGTGGCCATTCAGGTGGGGCACCTGAATTCATTGATATACATATATTCCTATAATGCAGTTTTGAAAGAAAAGTTTCTCTCTTTCCTTTTTTGTTCTTAATGTAAGTATATCCCCTCCTTTGTTTTCTCCCCAGCCACTCTCTCCAATTCGGGGAGAAATCTTACGTACCCTGAAAACCAAAACCAACCAACCAAACAAACAAACAAACAAACAAAAAACAACCCAATCCCCCAAAACAAAAATAAGAAGCCAAAACCTAACCATTTTAAAGAAAAGAAATACAGATTGAAGAAGAGCTTCTGAATGCTTTAACTTTCTTCCCACATTTCATAACCTCTATTATCAAACTGGATTGTCTGTGATGTAAAGAACTATTCGTGTTAGGCAGGTAGTTGATGTAATATGCTGTCATGGTGATGACTTCTACAGGAACAGGAGGACACAGTCTAGCACTTCTATTTTGTACTTAAGAAAGGCAGCCTTTGTATGTTGTTTGTTAAATACCTCCACTGCATACACCATTAGGTCAGTTGTTTACTTCCAAGTTATTTCAAGCTTCAAACCAGACTCAACCAAGAAAATATATCAATCACTTGTATTTGTTTCCTTGAAAAAGGGAAAGAATCCAGACAAAAATGGCAATTTTACAAATTTGGTGACTAACCAATCATCAGATAGCTATAAAACCATTGGAGAAAATAAAATATAAAATTTATATACTTACTGGGAGAATGCTTTAGCTTAAAGATAACTAAAATTAAATGAAAATAATTTTTGAAATGTGGGATAATTAGCCAAATGGTATTTTACTTGTAACTTTTTAAAATAGAAAATTTAAATATTTTTGCTTCAGTATATCAGGTGCAGATAAAAAAAAATTATTTTGGGTATTGAAGGGGGGGTAAAGAAAATAAGACTTTTTTTTCAGGGTAACAATAAAGGATGTATATGATATGAATTTAATAAAAAACTAAATTTAAAAATGTAGAAGATTTTGCTCATTATTTTTCTAATTTATTTTACATTTCAAAATCAGCAACAATGAAATAATCCAGAATATTCTATTTGTCAATAGTTGAAAGGAATATTTTAATGGAGGAGAGTTTCCATATTTGAAGTGAGTAAAGCAAAAACAATACTGCTTCTTATTTTGGTTGAAAATGTTACAGAAGAAATTCATTGCCTCTTGAATTTAAGCAATCATCTGTATTGTAAGCAGAAAATAACTATTTTTTATTAACATCTTTATTGATGTATAATTGCTTTACACTGTTGTGTTAGTTGCTGCTGTATGACAAAGTAAATCAGCTATACGTATACATATATCCTCATATACCCTCCCTCTTGTGTCTCCCTCCCACCCTCCATATCCCACCCCTCTAGGTGGTCACAAAGCACCGAGCTGATCTCCCTGTGCTATGTGGCTGCTTCCCACTAGCTACCTATTTTGCATTTGGTAGTGTATATATGTCAGTGCTACTTTCTCACTTTGTCCCAGCTTACCTTTCCCCCTCCCTGTGTCCTCAAGTCCATTCTCTACATCTGCGTCTTTATTCCTGTCCTGCCCCTAAGTTCTTCAGAACCATATTTTTTTTGATTCCATATATATGTGTTAACATATGGTTTTGTTTTTCTCTTTCTGACCTACTTCACTCTATATGACAGACTCGAGGTCCATCCTTCTCACTAAAATAACTCAATTTCATTTCTTTTATGACTGAGTAATATTCCATTGTATATATGTGTCACATCATTTTTATCCATTTGTCAATGGACACTTAGGTTCTTCCATGTTCTGGCTATTTTAAATAGCGCTGCAGTGAACTATTACATGACTCTTTTTGAATTATAATTTTCTCAGGGTGTATGCCCAAGAGTGGGATTCCTGGGTCATAAGGTAGTTCTATTTTTAGTTTTTTAAAGAACCTCCATAGTATTCTCCATAGTGGCTGTATCAATTTACACTCCCACCAACAATGCAAGAAGGTTCTCTTTTCTCCACACCCTCTCCAACATTTATTGTTTGTAGATGTTTTGATGATGGCCATTCTGATTAGTGTGAGGTGATACCTCATTGCAGTTTTGATTTGCATTTCTCTAAGGATTAGTGCTGTTGAACATACTTTCACGTGTTTGTTGGCAATCTATATAGCTTCTTTGGAGAAATGTCTATTTAGGTCTTCTGCTCATTTTTGGATTGGCTTTTTCCTTTTTTTTTTGATATTGAGCTGCATGAGCCACTTATATAGTTTGGAGATTAATCATTTGTCAGTTGCTTCATTGGAGAATATTTTCTCCCTTTCTGAAGGTTGTCCTTTCGTCTTGTTTATGGTTTCCTTTGCTGTGCAAAAGACCTTAAGTTTCATTAGGTCCCATTTGTTTATTTTTGTTTTTAATTTCCATTTCTCTAGGAGGTGGGTCCAAAAGTATCTTGCTGTGATTTATGTCATAGAATGTTCTGCCTATATTTTCCTCTAAGAGTTTTATAGTGTCTGGTCTTACGTTTAGGTTTTTAATCCATTTTCAGTTTATTTTTGTGTATGGTGTTAGGGAGTCTTCTGATTTCATTCCTTTCCATGTAGCTGTCCAGTTTTCCCAGCACCACTTATTGAAGAGGCTGTCTTTTCTCCATTGTATATTCTTGCCTCCTTTGTCAAAGAGAAGGTGACCATATGTGCATGGGTTTATCTCTGGAATGTCTCTCCTGTTGTATAGATCTATATTTCTGTTTTTGTGCCAGTACCATACTGTCTTGATTATTGTAGCTTTGTAGAATAGTCTGAAGTTAGGGAGTCTGATTCTTCCAGCTCTGTTTTTCTTTCTCAATATTGCTTTAGCTAGTTGGGGTCTTTTTTTTTTCCATACAAATTTTGAAAAGGTTGTTTGTGTGAGATTTTTCTTGTTTCTAGAGGTAGGACTGTGTTGCTAAACCTTTCCTCTTAGAACTGCTTTTTCTGCATCCCATAGATTTTGGGTCATCATGATTTCATCGTCATTTGTTTGTAAGTATATTCTGATTTCCTCTTTGATTTCTTCAGTGATCTCTTGGTTTTTTTAGTAGTGTATTGTTTAGCCTCGATGTCTTTGTATTTTTTCCCACTTTTTTCCTGTAATTGATATCTAGTCTCATTGCATTGTGGTTGGAAAATATACTTGATATGATTTCAATTTTCTTAAATTTACCAAGGCTTGATTTGTGACCCAAGATATGATGTATCTTGGAGAATGTTCCATGAGCACCTGAGAAGAAAGTGTATTCTGATATTTTTGGATGGAATGTCCTATTAATATCAGTTAAGTCCACCTTGTTTAAAGTGTCATTTAAGCTTGTGTTTCCTTATTTATTTTCATTTTGGATGACCTGTCCATTGGTGAATGTGAGGTGTTAAAATCCCCTAGTACTTTGTGTTACTGCTGATTTCGCCTTTTATAGCTGTTAGCATTTACCTTATGTATTGAGGTGCTCCTATTTTGGTTGCATAGATGTTACATTTTTTATATCTTCTTGGATTGATCCCTTGATCATTATGTAATGTCCTTTTTTGTCTCTTATAATAGTCTTTGTTTTAAAGTTTATTTTGTCTGATATGAGAATTGCTACTCCAGCTTTCTTTTGATTTCCATTTGCATGGATATGTTTTACCATCCCCTCACTCTCAGTCTGTATGTGTCCCTAGGTTGTAAGTGGGTCTCCTGTAGACAGCATATATACAGATCTTGTTTTTGTGTCCATTCAGCCAGTCTATGTCTTTTGGTTGGAGCATTTAATCCATTTACCTTTTTTTTTTTCCAGAATACTGAACAAAAGGTCCAAAATTCTTGGAGAGTAAAGAGGGGTGTGAAGATGCAACCTTCGATACATAGTCCACTGCATGAAAATCCATTTACATTTAAGGTAATTATCAATATGTATATTTCTATTACCATTTCTTAATTGTTTTAGTTTGTTATAGTAGGTCTTTTCCTTCTCTTTTGTTTCTGCTTATAGAAGTTCCTTTAGCATTTGTTTTAAAGTTGGTTTGGTGCTTAATTCTCTTAGCTTTTGCTTGTCTGTAGAGGTTTTTATTTCTCTGTCGAGTCTGAATGAGATCCTTGGTGGATAGACTTATCTTGGTTTTAGGTTTTTCCCTTTCATCACTTTAAATATGTCCTGCCACTCCCTTCTGGCTTGTAGAATTTCTGCTGAAAGATCAGCTTGTAACATTATGGAGGATTCCCTTGTATATTATATTTTGCTTTTCCTTGCTGCTTTAAATATTTTTTCTTTATATTTAATTTTCAGTAGTTTGATTAATATGAGTCTTGGCATGTTTCTCCTTGGATTTATCCTGTATGGGACTCTCTGTACTTCCTGGACTTGATTGACTATTTCCTTTCCCATTTAGGGAAGTTTTTAACTACAATATCTTCAAATATTTTCTTAGTCCCTTTCTTTCTCTCTTCTTCTTCTGGGACCCCTATAATTCAAATGTTGGTGTGTTTAATGTTGTCCCAGAGGTCTCTGAGACTGTCTTTGATTCCTTTCTTTCTTTTATCTTTATGCTGCTCTGCAGTAGTTATTTCCAATATTTTATCTTCCAGGTCACTTATCCATTCTTCTGGCTCAGTTATTTTGCTATTGATTCCTTCTAGATAATTTTTAATTTCATTTATTGTGTTGTTCATCATCATTTGTTTGCTCTTTTGTTCTTCTTGGTCCTTGTTATACATTTCTTGTATTTTCTCCATTCTATTTCCATGATTTTGGATCAACTTTACTATCATTACTCTGAATTCTTTTTCAGGTAGACTACCTATTTTCTCTTCATTTGTTTGGTCTAGTGAGTTTTTACTTTGCTCCTTCATCTGCTGTGTATTCTCTGTCTTCTCATTTTGCTTAACTTACTGTGTTTGAGGCATCCTTTTCACAGGCTGCACATTCGTAGTTCCCACTGTTTTTGGTATCTGCCCCCAGTGGCTAAAGTTGTTTAGTGCGTTGTGTAGGCTTCCTGGTGTAGGGGACTGGTGCTGTGTTCTGGTGGATGAGGCTGGATCTTGTCTTTCTGGTTGGCAGGACTGCATACAATGGTGTGTTTTGGGGTGTCTGTGAATTTATTATGCTTTTAGGCAGCCTCTCTGCTAATGGGTGGGTTTGTGTTCCTGTCTTGCTAGTTGTTTGGCATGGGGTGTCCAGCACTATTGCTTGCTGGTCATTGAGTGGAGCTGGGTCTTAGCATCAACAGAGATCTCTGAGAGAGCTCTCAATGACTGATATTACATGGTTCCAGGAGGCCTCCAGTGATCCAATGTCCTGAACTCGACTCTCCCACCTCAGAGGCTTAGGCCTGACTTCTGGCCAGAACACCAAGATTCTGTCAGCCACTTGGAGTAAACAATTGACTGGTATCTTGGATTTTTCTTTGCTGGGTTATTTATCCAAGCCAGACTCCCTTTGTCAGAAACACAGCAAACCAAAAACACTGAGGCATCCAAGGTTTCCAGCAAAGAAATGGCTTATTCATAAGGCAGCCAAGGAGTAGACAGGAGAACAAATCTCAAATCTGGCTCCTTGAAGAGAAAGGGCTGGAGTATTTATGGGATAAAGAATAATGTAACAGGGCCGTCTGAGGTGTAAGGAGCATGAGGAGCATGGGGAAAAGTGATTGGGGAAAGGTGTGGTAACTGTACTAATCACCCGTTATGCACAGGTGTCAAAATAACAATTTTAAAATGAAAATTTCTGCTGCTGTTCATATTACATCCTTAAATACACGATTAAAAAAATTACTTTAGCCATTAGAATAGCAAAAAAATATATTAAGTGAAAATATAAATTAAGATTGAAAAAATCATATATGCATAAATAACTGGAGTTTAAATTCTGTCTGAGTCTTTTCTATGTTTGTGTGACTCTGTGAATCTCAGTTTCATCTTTAACATGGAGAAAATATCCATCTTACAGGATAGTTGTATAGATTAAATGAGATTATTTTTATGTAAATGACCTAATTTGTTATGTGAGACATCTATAAATAGTAGCAATAGTAGTATATAAATAGGAAAGAATATTAGAATTACACAAATAATTCAGGTACACAGTTTACACATGCAAGGGAAAAGAAAAGCTGCAAGATATAAAATAGCATAAGATTCTCTTCTTCCTTCTCAATCTTCCCCCTTCTTTTCTTCCTCTGTTTCCTCTTCTTTGTTTTTTTATTTTGAATTTTATTTTATTTGTTTATTTTTTTATACAACAGGTTCTCATTAGTTATCTATTTTACACATATTAGTGTATATGTGTCAATCTGAATCTCCCAATTCATCCCACCAGCATCCTCTTCCTTGTTGAATAAAAAAAAAATTTCAAGGCAAATTTTTCTTAATGAACTTATTCTAGGGGGATTTGAATCAAGACATATACTTTAAGACACTGGGAAAAGTATTTGTAAAATATTGTGTATTAAATTTCTATCTATGTGGAGTATGAGAAATGTTTAAGATGGTAGAGTGTGGTACTACCTTGTCCCACTAGGAGTCAAAATGTTTTTGGAAGAGAAAATACCAGAAACAGGTTATACTCATTACAAGTAATAAACCTGAAAGATTAAAATAATTGATGAATAATTCCATATTATGAGGCCTTGCTAAGATGAAGTCATTATTTCTATGATTTTTGATTTTTGATTTCTACTTGATCTTTTGTTATATATGTGTTTTATTATATATGTACTCTTGTGTAACAAATCTCAAAAGAAACTTTGGTGTTAGTAGGGTAGAAATTACATGTAAAACCACACAAGTTCTTTTGATTCATTTTTCCATAAATTACAGGCAAATCTTTGATTCATTACTGGTATTTAAAGGTAGAGAGCTTTATGATTTCTTTTTAAAAATTGGTTTCATAGATTTCCCAATATTTGATTTAAAAATAAGAAATAAAACCACATATTAATATTATGATTTTTATACAGGTAGAGACTGTAAACCAAGTTTGAAAGTAATGTAAGTTTAAATTTGGGTCAGTTTAAAATTTTCCACTTATAGCTTATATCTGCAAAACTTTATTTTTATTTATTTATTTATTTTTATTAGTTTCTGCTTTATAACAATGCAAAACTTTAAATAAAAGAGGTAATATACTTCACCTAAATAAAGATTATAAATTATAAATAAAGTAATTTGGTTCTGAAATACACATTTGTCTGTTCTAATAAAATAAAAGGACTTCTTCCATCTCTTCTCTTCATTTTCTGTTTTGTACTCACAAAACAATATCTCTCATCTGAAAGCCTCAAGCTCCAATTATCAGTAATGAAACTGCATTCATTAGCAAACACATAAGCATGGAACTATACTTCCATTTCTACCTTTTGTCCAATCACGTCAAAAATTAAATAATCTAAGACTTTTAGAGAGTGTGCAATGGTACTCAAAGAGCGAGTTACAGTCCACTTTCCCCATTTCTAATCTTAGCATTGGTAGTACTAACAAGACATCCAGGGTCGCTGAACATTCTGAACAATGCACGTTGAGGCCTCAATAAGTCAGCAAAGTTTCAAAGGCTGTACCATGTAAAAGTCAAGTAATTAAACACTGATTACTTACTGTTTTAAGAAAAAAGATGGCTGGGAAAAGTTGGATTTGGAAGGTCTAATTTCGCAGGGAAGATTTCAGTGAAAATTAAGCCTTTAACTATATTCTGCTTGCATTGATTTGAAAGAAAAGGATTAAAAGAAAGATTATAAAAGGCATTCAGTACTGTCTTTCTGTAGCAGAACTTTGGGAGGTGACAAACAGCCACTGGTAATTCATTCAGTCATCTTTTCCCCAAACAGCATTCAGATTCTCCTTCAAAATTTGGCTGCAACTCTTTGGTTTCATTATTCTTTCAAAACACAAAATCTCCTCCCTTCTGCACTCTTGGCTCCAGCTGAAATGTTTTAGCTTCCTGAAAACGGCTAATTTCTAATAAAGTTTGCAAACATGGCAAAGTCCATTTCACCTGATGGTGTTTTATTTCTCACACTTAAAAAAAAAAAAAAGGACCAGTTATCAAGTTCTAAATTTGACCTATTTTCAACCCTACTGGTATTTAATGGTAGAAAACTTTATGATTACCTTTTTTAAATTGGCTTAATTTATTTCTTGATATTTGATTAAGAAATAAACCACATTTTAATATTGTGATTCTTACACAGGCAGAGACTGTTAAACAATTTTGAAAGTAGTATAAGTTTAAATCTTTTCATTCAGGACAATTAGAACTCAGAATATATTTAAGTGTTCTTCCTTCGGCTCCACCCCCAAGCCAGTTTATCCCAATGACTAGTGTGGAAAAAAAAAAGCCATATATAAGGCAGGTGCTAAAATTCTTTTTCTTGCTGAAAGTCATCTCAATTCTTATCCTTCTCATGCCATTCTTCCTGTTATAGGAGGGCATTTATTTCCATTAAATGGATGACATTAGGATTATTTAATCAAAATAGTTATACTTCCTGTTAAAATTTACTTAATTTGTTTCTTGGAAATATCACCAATGATCTGTTTATAAGAACACATAAGATTACTTATTTTCTTATTGGTCTTAAATTGCCTGTGCTCAATTTATCAAATATTTTCTTGTTCAATTGTTCCTAAAACAGCAGGTCTATTTTTACTGACAGAGAAAATCAGTTTGGATTATTATGCGTACTGAAACACAACATAAATATGTGAACCTATTCATACCTACCTTGGCATAAACATTTCAGTAGGTTAGATACACTGCAGGAACTTTTTGTAGCAAGGATGAAGGAGCAAAGGAGAGTTGCAAATCATGTATGAGCTACTTAATAATTAAACATCTTTGAAGATGCTATTGATGAAAACTGTTGTAGTTGAAAGGAAAAATTTGGTACATAAATAGGTAATAATAAAATGTGAAGCATTTTTATTTCAGACACATTTACTGATAGTATTGCTTTATTTAAATTAGCTTTATTTTTATATGAGAAATGTTAAGAATAGTAGTGGAGTTAAAGAGGATTTTCATAGATCTTGGCAGTCAAACTGAAATTTTTATAATAAAAATAAGATCATAAATATGTAATTGGAAATTTCTTTTTTTTTTTTTTGCAGTATGTGGGCCTCTCAGCGCTGTGGCCTCTCCCGTTGTGGAGCACAGGCTCCAGATGCGCAGACTCAGTGGCCATGGCTCACGAGCCCAGCAGCACCGCGGCATGTGGGATCCTCCCAGACTGCAGCACGAACCTGTGCCCCCTGCATTGGGAGGCGGACTCTCAACCACTGTGCCACCAGGGAAGCCCAGGAAAATAATATTTTTAAATGTTAACATTTTTAATGACAAAAATATTTAAAATACTGTGCAGTGTAACTATAATCATAAATCCAGCATTCACCCAATATTGCCATTTTCTTCTCTTGTGATAATCTTTTCTCATCCAGGTAAAGAAACCACTGTTCAATGGTGAAATCCTACCTGGGAGACAAGTGGTTTTCCAGGAACATTTGTAGAGTGAAAAGAAAACTATGTTCTTTCGTAAAGAAAAAAGATGGTGTGAAAAGTGTATTAAAATGGTTTTTACAAAGAACTACTGGAAACATGCTCTGTACCAACAGGTCTTTTACTCTTTTATTTAGAACATTTGTGTCTAATTTCTGAACATTTCCAAAGATTGCGGATTTCAGCATGGTCATGCAAAAGCAGAGTAAGATGTTGCTTCTGTGATGCACAGGAGTAGGAAAGTTAATGAACATTAATATCCCTTATGAATAAAGAGAGCCATTGGATTTCACTAAGAAAAATAGTATGGTTGTAGATGGATTCCTATTAAAGAAAATTGCATTGGAAATTCTTTGCCTGAATGACTTTCAGAAAAATACTAAGGTGAGCAATGTGGGTGGTATCTTTGCCACTTCTCTGGCAGAAATGATGGAATAACTACGAGGAGTCAGAGACACTCCACTTACGATCGGATCCTACTCTTATCTCCATTTTGACAGCCTCTCCTTCTACTTGTTAAAATAAAAATAGCAATCTCCAAATTTGTATAGAGTTCAAAAAGACTGTGTCAAAATGAGGACATTTTCTTGGTTTATGTTCTCTAATACTTTTGATTCATCTATGAAAGCACAAAATCTCTTATTTTATTCTTGAAGTTAGCATTAACTAACTCGATAACATGACCCAATAATCCATAAGACACATGTATTCTGGAGGAACTTTTGCAATGTAAATAATAATAGTTTACTGAGTTACTAAAATTTCTTTTAGAAAGCATACTTGCTGATAATTTCAGTCTTGCTAACTTGGTAAAGATTAATCAAAAGCTAGAAAAACTCAAAACCAAGCAACTTTGTCTTGATAAATTACAACTGCGTTTTGCCAAGCCTGTTTCTTTGAATATGTAAAACTGTCATATACAGGAAAAACACAATCATTGACTTGGCATTCATGTATACTATTTTTTCATCATCAAAATCTTTGTGAGAGCTAATTCATATCTAATGGCACTAATCTTTTCAATTGAAAATGTTTGCATTCCTTAAAGTTTTTTTTAAACAACTAGCAAATAATATAACCTTAATAAATTTAAACACAAAAGTGTTCAAGTTATTCTGTAATCCAGGAATTTGGGAAGCAGGATAAATTTCTTAAAAGGTTTTTCATATAGAGATACAAAAGTATCAAACTCATAGTGATATTGAAATTGTATGTGCCATATTAGATAAAAGAGAAATTATTTTGCCTGAAAGAAACAGAAAATCTGGGCAGTAGTAGCTGAAACAAATACAGGTTTATTTTTCTCTCATGTCAGGAGTCTCAAAATTGCTGCTGTTGGTGGAGTAGCTAAATGTTATCAAAACCAACATTAGACTTTCTGTAGTGGTTCTTAGATAGAGGATCCAGTGTAGACATGAAGACTCTGTTAAAGGCTGTAAAAATAGGTGAGTGAGTAGGGGATAAAGGACTAGCAAATAGCTATCTGTGATTTTTAGCAGGAAAGCACATGTTTTCTTGGATGTCTGCTTATATCTCAGCATCCACACTCCATTGTATTATTATTACTCTCTGTTGAGGAAGTTGGGGAAGGGTTTGGTTGTATTTTGCCTCTTTTAGCTTATAAAGTGAAGGCAAACAAGAGAGGAAAAGTTGAAATGGGGGTTGGATTAGCTTCATATAGTACTTGCCCCATCCTTTTTATTCATTACTCTTTTTAAAAAAAAATTATAAAATAATGAAACATTGTGAAAACTTGGCAAATGGAATATGAAAAAAATATCTTGTTTCAATATTGTAACAGAGCAAATATCATTTTATTCTGTTTCTATATGCACATGTTTTTAAATCTGTTCATGCTACAATGTAATAGACTCCTTTTCTTTTACAATGTTTCATAAGGCTTTTCATTTGAAAATAGTCTTTTTAACCAATATTTTTAGAGGTTCTTTAGTATGTAGATTTATCTGTTTTCTTAGTAATCTTATATTGCCAATACATGGTTTCTTTACATTTCTTCATTTTCTGGTTGCTGTTGTTAACAACATTTCAATTTAAAGCATATTAGAGACTTTCCGAGGATCATTTTAGAGACATCAGTAGGAAAATATAACACAGAGCCAGGGAAGGTGTCGTAGAACTGATGCAGGATGCACCTCAGTTAAAAACTGGGAAGGATTTCTGAAAAATAAAGGTTGTAAAACTTTGAAATATATTATCATGGAAGATAGAAATGTCATCTTTACAGAATGTTCTTTAGAAAAGGGTCATATTGGATGATTTAATTTCTGTTCAGACTAAATTTGGAAGAATAAACTAGATGACCTCTCAAAGTTCCGTTAAAGCCTGTGGATCTATGCTCATGGTTCATTTATTTATGACTCTTGTTCATAAGTTATGAGTACATTTTAGAGAAAGTGATTCCCTTATATCTAAGAGTTCTTAGAAGTCGATAATATAATGATTTAATACAGATTTTATGTTAAAAATTGTGTTTTTTTGATAATTCCTTTTGAGTTTTAAGTTAGAAAATAAACTATCATCTATGTCTAAGCTTATAAAGCAGTTATAAAAAGAGAAGTAATAAAAAATTATTAAGAATACATATTGAAATTAAACACAGTTCTTCCAAAATTACACACCAAAGGATTTCACTAACTTGAGAGTTACAAAAGAGAAGTCATGAATAGAATATAACAACTTGATAGTATTTAAAATCATTCCTACTCTAAATAATAGGCTAGATGAAACCGTCAAATGGTATTAAGTGCAACCCAGTGGGAAGGTTTTCTATAATTCAGCTCTAAGATTAGATATAAATGGAGCTATTACCATGGAAACTATTTTTGAGGCTAATAAAAGTGTAACAAATATGGACTAAAAAATACTTACAAAACCTCTACCCAGACAGTAGATGTTCCCTTCTTAGCAAAAAAAGTCATTAAAAAAAGAAAAAGCCTTCAGACATATAGACTCCTTTGTTTAGAGAATAGTTGTTTTCAGCTGGTTTCTTCTTTTTTTTTGTGGAATGTAAAGCTTCCCTTCAGGGTAAAAGTGAGATTTGTTCTGATGCATAAAGGGAGGAAAGTGTTTAGAGAAAGTGAAATTTGTGGAAAGCACACACTTTTAAAATATAGTTTCTTTCCTACCCTAAGTTTAAACCATAGTTTATAAACAAGATCTATTGTTCCCTCCTTTCTTTTAAAGCAGGCATGACTATAATACAGTATTGGTAATTTATAACTGCCCAGGAAAAAAAAATATTTTGTAGTTTTTTTTTTTTTTTTTTTTTTGCGGTACGCGGGCCTCTCACTGTTGTGGCCTCTCCCGTTGTGGAGCACAGGCTCCGGACGCGCAGGCTCAGCGGCCATGGCTCATGGGCCTAGCCGCTCTGCGGCATGTGGGATTTTCCCAGACCGGGGCACGAACCCGTGTCCCCTGCGTCGGCAGGCGGATTCTCAACAACTGCGCTGCCAGGGAAGCCCTGTAGTTTTTTTTTTTTTTTTCCTGAAAATATTTTATATCATTTTTACTTTTGAAGTAAAATATATTTTATTTATGATGCCATTAAAAAAGCAGTGTTAATTTTCAAATACAGTTGTAAAAGGAGTCTAGGTGAGGATTTGCAATGGAAGGCATTTTTACAAGTACTTTGCAAAAATGTTGAACCTCAGTCTACTGGAGTAATACTTCATACGTCTTCAGAAATGATACTAATCAAATATTGTTTCACAAAATGGAATTTAATATTCTGACTAAGCAAGAGGAATAAAGGCAAAATGTAAGATAATTCATTTCTGATTCATTAATAGACCATTTCTAAAAAAAATAAGCAAATAGTCCACTGAGCAGTACAAGTTTCTATCCTTCAATATTGCTGGTCTACTGGTAGGGTCACAGATATTAACATCCAGTCTCTCAAACATTTTAATCAGCATCCCAGTATTTCTCTACTTTGATGTAAAAGTTTCCCAGCACCAAGCAGGTGGTGCCTGACCAGGCTAATTAAAGAAATGTGCACTATAGTTCATATTAAAACAATCCACTGGGCTGGCTTTTGTGGAGTATGAATGATCTCTGGGTTATCCAAGCACAATGGGTACAAGATACACAAAGATACTGACAGCACAACTTCAAGCCCTTTGACATTGGTACAAACTGACTTAAAATGATATCAGGTTGGTCTATCTGATGTACATACAATAAACAAACATATGGGACCACTTATTTTTAGGTGATGATAATAGAGCAATGGGCCTGTATAGTGGCAGAAGCTACGTAATAATAAAAAAAAAATTCTGGAAAGGAAAAAGACCTCAGGCTCTGGGTCATGTTTTCATACTGCTTGCAAAAAATGCTAGAATCAGTGGCTTCACAATCATTCACATTTATTTATTTAGCACCTAGTATTCAGGTACTGTTAATTGGGGATGCAGTGGTGAGTAATATAAAATCTCTGCCTTCATGGGGTATACAATCTTCTGAAAGGAGATATAGTTAAGTGAAAATACATTATGTACCTTATACATTGGGAATTGAATAAAGATGTTATTATTTACTATTTTATTTAATCATAACAAACATAAGATTGTATTAGTTTGGTTGGGGTGCTCTAACAATGTACCAGAGACTGGTTCTTATAAACAAAAGAAATTTCTCAGAGTTCTGGATGCTTCTAGAAGTCTTAGATCAGTGTGTTGGCATAGTCGAGTTCTGGTGAGGCCCTCTTCCAGGTTACAGGCTACCAACTTCTCCTTGAATTCCCACATGGCCAAAAGCAAGAGCATCAAGTTCTCTCCTGACTTTTATAAAGGCATTAATTCCATGTATGAGGGCTCTAGTCTCATGACCTCAACTAATCCAAGTCACCTCTCAAAGCCCCTCCCTCCTAATACCATCACATTGTGGGAAGGATTTCAACATATGAATTTTGGGGTACACAAACATTAAGTCCATAACAAAGATAACATTAATATTCGTATTTTATAAATGGGTAAAATGAGACAGAGAGAATGGTTGCATAGTCAAAAATCTGTGTAAAATACAGTTAGAATTTGAACTTGACTTCACATAACACTATAAGCACAACCAACCTCTATAGAGTACACCATCTATCTATCTATCTATCTATCATCTATCTAATATTTTTGTCAATATTTTTCAAGAATATTTCTTTGCATCTAATGGGAAAACATATAAACAGAAAATCACCATGTGATTAATAATTGCTACATTAATAACTTGAAGTATAAGTTGTTATACTTCTCATATGAAAGATGTATCCAGGAAGGAACATTGACAATTACATGGATGAAAAATAAACTTCAATCTTTTAAAAGTAATTGCCAAATCAGATCTTCTATATAAAGATACTCTCCTATCTCATCTATTCAAGTACATAGGTTTAGCAATCCTTCTCTCTCTATCAACAAGTTTTCACTCTCACTCGAATTTACCCATCATTATACAAACATAATGTTATTCCTACTATCTTAAAAAAAAAAAAACTTTTCATGACCTTCCTTCCTCCTCCAACTGTCATTTCTCTGCTGTTCTTCATAGATAAACTCCTTGTTATCTCTATTCCATGTCTTCATTCCAGTCAGGATTCTCCTACCACTCCACCATAACTGTTCTCGCCAAGGGTGCCAATGACTGCCATGTTGCTAAATCCATGAGTCAATTCATGCTTCTGCTTGAGGACATTTGCTTTTGACTTTTCTTCCAACTTTGAACTGCCCCTCTCACTAGATATTAATACAGCTCACCACTTACTCCTTTTAGTCTTTCCTCCAATGTCACTTTCCCCATGAAGATTTCCTTAACTTCCTTATTTAGTCTTCAACCAACAACAAACTCTATTCTTGCTCACTGTCTTATTTTTCTCTACAGCATTTATTACCATCTATTGCTTAGTTTACATATTTATTTTATTACTTAACCCAATCCTTAACAAAAAAAATAAGCTTCATGAGAACAAGCATTTTATCTATCATGTTCACTGTTGTATCCCTAAGCCCCAGAACACTGCCTGCCATATACTAGTTGCTGAATGATTGAATAGAAAAGCAGATAATTACTAAGAATAGGTTAGGTGTTGTTCACTTTGATAGGTGCTGCAATTACAAAGTCAACAAGATAGATGGGGTCTTCCTCTTCAAAATACCAATAATCTAGATTGGAAGAGAGACATTAATTTACTCAATTTCTGTACCACATGAAAAACGCTCTTAGAGATGTATAATGGGAACATGCAGGAGAAATACTGATCCAAAATTTGAGGCATCAAGGAAGGCAGTGATATCAAACCAAGGAAGAGAGTGATATCAATTTTGGGACCTTAAAGACAAATAGAAGTTATCCCTTAGAAGTGAGTGGGGGGAAGGGTATAATTCAGGCAAAAAATGGGTTCAAGTGAGAATGGTATGTTGGAAGAACTTTAAAATTGAACCTTCCTGCACTGTTGGTGGATATGTAAATTGATACAACCACTAAGGAAAACAGTATGGAGATTCCTTAAAAAATTAAAAATAGAACTACCATATGACCCAGCAATCCCACTACTAGGCATATACCCTAAGGAAACCATAATTTAAAAAAAGACATGTACTACAATGTTCATTGCAGCATTATCTACAATAACCAGGACATGGAACCAACCTAAATGTCCATCGACAGATGAATGGATAAAGAAGACGTGGCACATATATACAATGGAATATTACTCAGCCATAAAAAGAAACAAAACTGAGTTATTTGTAGTGAGGTGGATGGACCTAGAGTCTGTCATACAGAGTGAAATAAGTCAGAAAGAGAAAAACAAATACCAGTATGCTAATGCATATATATGGAACCTAAAAAAAAAAAAAAAAAAAAAAAGGTACTGATGAACCTAGTTGCAGAGCAAGAATAAAGAGGTAGGCATAGAGAATGGACTTGAGGACATGGGGTAGGAAGTCGAATCCGGGGCAAAGTGAGAGTAGCATCGACATATATACACTACCACATATAAAATAGTTGCCTGGTGGGAAGCAGCAACATAGCACAGGGGGATCCGCTCCATGCTTTGCGATGACCTAGAGGGGTGGGATAGGGAGGATGGCAGGAAGGCTCAAGAGGGAGGGGATATGGGGACACGTGTATGTATATAGCTGATTCACTTTGTTGTGCAACAGAAACTAACACAGTATTGTGAAGCAATTATACTCCAATAAAGATCTATTAAAAAATAAAATTCAATTAAATCAAAGGAAAAAATAGTTCAGTATCCATTGGAGTACAGAGTATGAAATAAAAGTGATGAGAGATGAGTTGGAGTTATACAATCATTAAGATTGGCGTCTCAAAAGACAGACTGCTTGAATTTGAAGGTGTACTGTGTCACTTATTCCTTATTACACTGAGGCAAGTTATTTAATCTCTCTGGGCTTCAGTTTACTTATCTGTGAAAGGGAGAAATGGTCTCTCAATCGGTGTTTTGAGCATTCGATGAGGTATGAATCTAAGGAATTTAGCATAGAACCTAAATTGTTTATTGATAAACAATAAGTCATCAATAAATGCTAGTTGCTGCTGTCATTGTTACTGTTGCTGTTCCACTTGTGAAATAAGCTGGGAAGAGCCCACTGTGATTCTTGCAGGGCAACTAGATACCCCATCCACTTCCTAAAACCTTTGAGATGTTATGTATTGCCACTGTAATCATTTTATGGTTTTTTTATCATTATTATTACAAGTGAATACTTTTCCTGTTTCTCAGAATTGTTTCTATGACATTGAATAGAAAACTGATGTGCTAGCTTTGTGTCAATTTAAGTAGAATTAAGGAAGGGGGTGAGGAATTTTTCACTCTCCTAATTAAAGCGCTTGCTGAAAACACAATTCATTTGATCTATAGAGACATATTTTTGGAGTATGTTTGTGATAAAAAATACAACAAAACTCAGTAAATCACAGCTAATTAAAACAATATAAGCAATGAATATAATCATAAATAAACATATTTTATTCTTATATTTGAACATAATATTTTATTGAAATATGTATACTTTAAGTGGTCATCTGATGTTTGTTAAAATGAAGTTCTGGAACAGTGTTACAATGGACCTCCCCCGCTTCCCCATCTACTGGCCTTTACCTGTTCTAGAAAAGAGACGATCTAAATTTCAGTACATTTGAGAGCCTGAATCATTGGAATAATTACCTTAATTCTCTAGTAAAAGAAAAATACCTTAAAAGAGATCTTCTTTGATTGACATATGTCTGCATTTTTTGAAAGATATTCAAAAGAGATATTTAGTGTAACTATTGACTTTCACTGCATGACACAATATGGAGTGTTAAAGGCCCAAATCCTGGAGATGTAGGAACCTTATTGCACACTCTTTTCTGGTCACCTAGAAGGCAATCCTCACTTACTATTAATTAAATGTCAACTGTGTAAGTAATCAGCAATGAAAGTAAGTATCTATTTCTAAGAGGGTGAGAAGGGTTATTTTTAAGCTTCATTCAATCCATTGTGCTTTCTCTTGTTCATTTGTTGCATTGTCTGCTTTTGGCACAAAATTGTCAACAGGTGTAATAAAGTTTAAATGGATGCATAATGCCAACTGCTTCTAACTCTGGTATGAGAAAGGACCTCCTGTAAGAAGAGCTGCCTCCTGAAGCATTTTGTTAGCTCTCATTGGCTGGAATTCATGTCTAGTATAAGAGGCTAGCCAACTTATGAGTAGGCAACCTGCCATCTAAACAGATGGGTATGGGTTTGGCAGTCAAGAGGCCAAGTATATACAACAACTATAGGTATCAAGGCTTCATTTCCAACTGATATTGCTAAGAAGTCTGTTAGTCCTGATCTCATATAAGCTGTTGCGATGGGTTTAATCAGTTATTTAAGGCATAAATGACATTATTTATTCTAACAAGCATTTCAATACTTTTGATTTGATTGATCATTAAGACCTTATTAAGAAAAATGGAGAATTAAACAGGGCAAAAAACATTTTAAATAGGAACTGAATCTAAAAAATTATGTTCATATATGTTCATATGATGAAGGTAAAAGTTTTATGACATCTTTATATTGTCCCTTTGGAGCACAAATATTCTGAGGTCAAGAAGAATTTTGAAGGTATTTTTATGATGAAACATACAATAAAACTTAGTATATTATTGGCAATTAAAACAATAGAAATATTGCATAGTACTCTCTAAATAAAACTCTATGAGTTAAGGGGCCTTGAAATTCTTACTCTTGTTACTTTTCTCTGTGCTTAGTAAGTGTTCAGTAAATGCTTGTGGAATGAATGTGTAGTCAGTTTAATTCTTTAGTAAAGTAACATTTGCTTATTTTGTTTCAAGTAAGTTCAATGTAATACAATACTTAAAACATTAGACAAGAGTGAACTTGATTATAACTCTGACTACTCTGAGAGTGCTTTTAAAAAACTCACAGTCTAAATGTGTGGATATTTGAATGAAATCTGTGCTGACTTAATAGTTGCATTTGGAAATTTTGTCGGTCTCAAAGATATCAGATTGACCTCATGTTTAGTTCAAATATATGCAGAGAGATACAGATATAATTATATCCATAGGTGAGTATACACATATATATTTTTTCTAGCTCTGTCCCCTGAGGTATACCCTAAGCAGTGACACCTACTAGTAATAAGCACAACGAAAGCCCAAATCTTGGTTTCTAAGTACCATTTTCCAATAAAAAGAGATAGTGTTCCTTGGAGAAGTGACTTAGTCTAGGGCTGGGGAAGGAAATAAATATGAGCCTGGAGTAGTAAAGAAGAGCTTAAGGGAAAAAAAAGAGAATGGGATTATGTCAAAAAGGATATTAGAGCCAACGTAAAAGAGACTCCAATGGCCAAAGCTGCAACATTTTGAACAATAAAATGAATAATGATAATATTGAGTTATAAAATGAGGATAAAATTATATACTCATGGATTCATACTGATATAAATAAATGATTAATAAGTAAATAGAAAGTGGGAAAAGACTATCTCTTTTTCACAGAATTTCAAGTAATAAATGTATAAGGAATGAGGGAAATAGAAAATCACAATTTGAATACCAAACCTACTGATGAATGCTAAAATTAGTGGGTAAAACTTTAAGGAGAAAGAGGACATTTGCATAGACGCAAAGTATCTGCCCCAAATACTTATTAATTATTACAAATTGTTGATACTCCTTCCTTCAGAGGCCATGTGTGTATGTGTGTTTGTGGGAGGGGCTTAATTCCCCAGCCTTTGAGTATAGGCTGGACTTAGTAACTTGCTTCCAAAGAATAGAGTATGGAAAGGCAAAAATAACAGAAAAACCTGGCAGACACCATCTTAACCAAGTGACAAAGATTAACATCACCAGGAATAAGTCATGTTCATATGTATATCCTGATACAGTGTGATGAAAAGGCCACTTCACATCTGTGATGCTCTCTTCCAAATCCATAAGCTCAGTTTAATCATGGGAAGACATCAGACAAACCAAAATAGAAAGATATTCTACAAGATTCCTGATCAGCACACTTTAGAAGTATCAAACTAATGAAAAACAACAAAGGACTGAGAATTATCACTGATTTGGGGTTCCTTAGGAGGCATGATAACAAAATACAGCATGGAATTTTGAACACACCAGGACATTAGTGGAAAAACTGGTGAAGCCTGAATAAAGTTTCTGGCTCTGATAAACATATTCTACTACTGTTAATTTCGTAGCTTCCAAAAGTGTCCCATGGTTATGTTAAGGTGTGAACATTAGTGGAAGGTGGGTAAAGGGTATACAGGCACTTTATTATCTTTACACCTTTTTTGTAAATCTAAATTTATTTTAAAATCAAAAGTTTAAAATGTTAGATTTTTTTTTTTTTTTTTTTTGCGGTATGTGGGCCTCTCACTGTTGTGGCCTCTCCCGTTGTGGAGCACAGGCTCTGGACGCGCAGGCTCAGCAGCCATGGCTCACAGGCCCAGCCGCTCCGCGGCATGTGGGATCTTCCCTGACCAGGGCACGAACCCGTGTCCCCTCCATCGGCAGGCGGATTCTCAACCACTGCACCACCAGGGAAGCCCCCTAAAATGTTAGATTTTTTAAAATTAATAACAATTTACTCATTATTTGAGTAATCTGTTTCTTGGATTTAGAAACAGAATTAAATGTAATTACAAATTTGTTTATATGATTTGTTGTTTTAAAACAAGAATTTTCTGTATTGTTAATTACATCATGGAATAAATTTAAAGCACCTTGTTCTTGAATTCAAGTATTTATTTAAAGACATTATAATTAGGATTATCATATTCAGATCAAACCGTAATAATAGAAATATGGTTGCTATATACTTTTTCATTCTTCAAGAATAACCAATTTTGCAGGCTTTGGTTTTACCCACAAATGGTTGCAAATGGTTATGTAAGGGTCCCTGTTTACTTCCCTGAGTATAAATCCACAAAACCTGAAATGGATATCAAAAACTACTATTGTAAAGTACTTACAAAATTAACCACAGAATACCTAACTAAAGTGGCATATCTTTTTACAGCTAATGAAAATTGCCTGATTAAAAAATATATATATTTAAAATAGCATTCATGGTAAAATCATAAAATCCTCTCCAGGTCCCATCTGTGAGCTTACCTGGAACAGAACATCTAAAGAATGAGACATTGCTACAGATCACTTAAGAACTCACCTCTGACAAACCACTTCAGAAAACTCAAGTTTCTTATATTCATTTAGAAGTGAAAATTTATACTAGGTTTCTTGAATAGAGTGGGTTTGGCAATGATCACAAAAAATCTAGGTATGCTCTTAGTTCAAGTTTCTTTATTGCTAAGCATCTTGAAAATTACAGAAAATGCTCAACAAAATTCCCTAATTCAAACTGCATTCAGAAAAAGCAAAACCACAAAAAGATTTGCTATAAGCTTTTAAACTAAGTTTTCTCCATTTCACTGCACTTCACCAAACTGGAAATATGGGGCAAGTGGGAGATTCAGCATACATTTGAATTCTGGGAATTGGATTGACTGAGAGAGGAAGATCTAGAAGAAGGAAATTTCAGTGATCTGATTTCAAACTTCTTAGCCTAATATTTGGAGTCTTTCTTGTCCCACCCAAGTTTAGCTTTTAAGTCATTCAGGTCAGAAAGTATTTGATTGCAAGGAAAGCAGGACTGCTCAAACTAGCTCAAGCAAGGTTTTTTTTTGAGAGGTGAATTAATTTTAAGAACATAAGGTCTCATGTGTGGGAAATATAGGCAGGACTGGAAAATAATGATTTAATAATAATAATAGTTGGCATTGCTTACCATGTTCCTGGTACTGTTCTAAGAACTTTCTGTGTATTATCTCATTTAATTCTCATAATAGCCCAAGGTAATTATTGTTTCTATTGCATCCTACTTTACAGGAAGTTTTAGTAACTTTCCCAATATCAACATGCCTTTTAAAGGAAAAGCTGGGATTGACTCCTGGTGGTCTAATCCCAGAAATCACATATTTAGACATTCTACCATGTATTTCTCTATGTGTTTGGCTCCATTTGGACCTCTTCTGCTACCCCATAATAACTACAGCTTGTATTTGTCTTCAATTTGCCACAGAACTTATTCTGCTTTCATGATCTTGCTGTTTTTCTTCCTGGAGCTAAGTGACTCAGGTTCACAATGTTTCTGTTCCAAATTTCTGGAGGAGATAATCTGGTTCATCCAGCCTGCATCAGGTATCTAACGCTAACCCAATTAGGTGAAGGAGGGAGAGGAAAGAATGGAAAAGGGCATGTTTGGGTGACCTTATGCAAACACACTAGACCTATCCTTTCAGATTCTAGATTCTTAGAAGAGGTACAAGAATTTAGATGCGATGGTAGCATCTTCCTCCACCTACCTTCTTATCCTTTCTTTTTATACCTGTTCTACAAATCCTTTGCAGTAATCAATCGGTTACATTCATTAGTCTCTAAACACATTTAAGGCATTCTTCTATCAGTGCTTTTACTTGTCCTATATTTCTGGCCTGGAATTTAATCTGTCCTTATGATTCAACTCCTCTGATTATTATCAGTGCTTCAAGGTAAAAACCATGTAGTACTTCCCACCTCTGAACTCCTACAACCTTAGTCTTATCACATACTTGGAGCTTTATCAGATTCTCTCTTACATTGTTATTTATGCTTTTATTAGTATGTCTTTTCTCCCCAGCTATATCAGTTAATCAAGACATGTTTCCTTTTTTTTCATTTTTTATTAGTTCCTACTTTATAACAAAGTGAATCAGTCATACATATACATCTGTTCCCATATCCCTTCCCTCTTGCATCTCCTTCCCTCCCACCCTCCCTATCCCACCCCTCCATGTGGTTACAAAGCACCAAGCTGATCTCCCTGTGCTATGCGGCTGCTTCCCACTATCTATCTACCTTACGTTTGGTACTGTATGTATGTCCATGCCTCTTTTTCGCTTTGTCACAGCTTACCCTTCCCCCTCCCAAGACATGTTTCTTGATATCACAATCTATGTATTTAAATTTGTATTATAACCACAACTGTAGCAATGTCATACACTGACTGATGTATCTACTGATGAAAGAAAGAAAGAAGGAAAGAAAGAAAGATTTTAAAAGAACGATTGAAACAGAAATTGAAAGCTGTTGGACTGAGAGGAATATGGAGATATTTAAATGTTGAGTTTTCATTTCATTTTATAAGATTTTTATAATTCCTTATAAGAATTAGAATATAATTTAAATTCCTGATGAATAAAGGTTTTTTCCCTTTATTTCTCAAGCCTCATCTAGTTTCAGGTAAATGTTGGCTGTTGGTTAATATTTCAATGTCTGACCAACTCATGAATAAACTTAAATATTAATTTATTTTAAATGTTCCAATGCCAATTATAAACCTAGAAAAATTTTAATTTTTAACTTGAAATTATAATTTAAAACACAAGATACATCAATGATACATTTAAACTGGAATTAGGTTCTAAACTATGACTCTATTAGGTCAAAATTTCTTTAAAATTATAAACATTTAAAATATCATATTAACTTCATTATTTCCATTTTTGTTTGATATACTTCATTACTTCACTCGGTTAGAATACACTTACTGACTAATTTTTTTAAAAAAAGCATTTCAAATAATTTGGATTTTTTTCCCCTAATTCAATTTCTGGAAATTATTCTCTGTTCGTGACTGTCACCTGTCCCTGTATTATATTTGCAGTAATTGTAGAGGTTTTAGGCAAAATATAGTTTTCCAGAGGTACAGCCATTCTGTTATTCAACAAAGATAAAAGTGCCTGGTTTGTCTCATCCTTCCAGGTTTGGACCAGAACAAAACTGTCAAGTAAATGGTGTTTGACATTGCCAATCTTTGCACTTCTCTCTTTGCTATGAATCCACTCCTCAGATCTCCAGTGTTGTGTCCCGATGGCCTTAACTCCGCAATACAGCACCTTCCCTCAACCATCTCTCCTTAAGAAGTACTCTGGAGTTATTCTTCTTGGTCAGGCAACATATTTATTTCTTTCACAAGAAATTTCCAAAGATGTAATACCTTATCCTAGTAAGGGTTTTCAGACTCTACACACCTCTACAAAGAGGAAGAAATGTATTTTACTTGGTGACCTAATAAGTATATGTGTATATCTGAAATGAATGTTTTATGCAACAATTCTTACCCCTAAAACTGAAACAAAAATCACAGCTAATATTGAATATGATTTTATTAACAATGAAGGACAACATTATATTCTATTTCATTTTCTTAAACCACCAGTCAGAATCTACTAAACTTATCCTAAGACCTACTAAAAGGTCACAAATAGGAGTGACTTTATTGGAGGTTGTTTCTGGTACAAAAGTGGCTTTTATGTATTCTTCAAAGGATTTAAAGTAGGGGCCAGTGGCTCCATAACATTCACCCACATTTCCTAGCATTTCTATTTTGTTGCAAGAGAAGGTCTTCTGAGTATAACAGAGTTTGGACAAAAGCGAAGGGGTCAGATGAGGGAAACATACAACCTTAAGGAGTCCTTTCATTCTTTTTCTATCATTTATACTCCACAGGATTCTTGGGGAATGCTTCACTGAGAAAGTCATCTGTATATCCAAATTTGGAAAAGTGATGAATATGCAGTTTTGCCTCCAGATACAGCTCTAGTCTCCCCCTTCTTCCAGTCAGATGAATATATGCTTACTGAGTGTCTCCCACCGGGTTTTCAAGTTAAGTAGGCATCATGACATTAAAGTTATATTTTTTCCATGCTCAAGAGGGTTGTATAACATCTAATGTGATCAGACTCCTTACTGAGTAATGAATATGGAAATTAGATAATCAAACTACGGTAAAAGGTTAAAATGAACTCTAAGAATTTAAATAAATGAAGCTGAAGGATGTGGATACATTTGTGTGCCTGTGAGTGAGAGTATGTGGTAATACTTGTTGCAGGTGACACATTTTCTTTTTTCGATCCAATAATTCTTAGAACAATTGTTTTGGCTGCTTGTAATTGAATACCTCTATGAATAGCTTCTCACATAACCACGTGATAAGTACTCTGGATTTGATGAAAAACATTTCTGCATTTCACTTAAAAATCTTAAGTAGTTATATTCCTAATTTGGGGGAGAGGTTTGAGGGAATGTTTATTAAAACCAGGGAATAAAACAGGGGGCCCACTGAGGTACTACATGCTCTATGATTAGGTTCTTTCAGTCTCAAATTCACTGAACCAAAAAACCAGGTTTAGCCAAGTAGAAAGTGAACAACATTTATTACCCTGCTGTGGGAACTTATCTCATCCTCTCCTTCTATTCTTTAATTTTCAAGGCTTCTTGATTCCTTCTTTTTTTGATTTTGTGCATATGGTCACCTCGGGTTATGGTTACATAAGTGAGAGACAGCTAGGTCAATATATAATATACTTGTCTCTTTTCATTACACAGTAACTTTCTTAAGGAGAAGAATTAAATCTTCTACTTCCTTCACAGTGATCTACAGTCCCTAGGGTTCTGTTCATAAATATGCTCAATAAATGCTGTTTATGTGTTGATCTTCTGCTCATAAATGGAATATTTTACAGATTCTCCCAAGAATAAGGGATCAAGGAGGTCAAAACTGAATTAACCTGTCTATAAAACCATCCTAATAAACCTAACCTTGAACTCCAATTCAAATCAGATAATCAGGAGTGGAAGTCTCCTTGAAGTCATTATGCAAGACAACTAATCAAAGCTACTGTACTTAGACATCAAATATTTAATTCAGTATTTGTATCTAGTTGATAAGTTCAGAAAACTTATATAATATTGATACATCACATTTAGGGACAGATTCAGAATTATTTCCAAGTTGGCAGAAGGTATGGCATAGAAATTTCCATGCTCTGTATGTGCATGTGTAAAGATTCTCTCTCTCTCTCTCTCACACACACACACACACACACACACACGAGATGAGAGAGAGAGAGTGAGAGAGGAAGGGAGAGAGACCAGATTAATAGAATAGTTTAAAAAAAAAACTAAGCTATGCTTAGGGACGCATTTTAACAGACTACTAGATCATAGGACCTAAGCTCAATTTCTTATTTCTAATGGAATAAAAATAAAATTTTCTCTCTCTGTGTCTCTAATATATTCTTCTCATGAGGAATATAAACATTGTTAAATAAAAACTGAGACTTATTCTTTGGCATCCTCTTAATAACTAGGCTAAGTTCTCTTCTTCTTCTTTTTTTTTTTTTTTTCTTTTATTTTTCTTCTTTTCATAACTGGGTAGCTATAAGACAGACAGCCTTGCTAAGTTTAAAAGAAATAAAGAAAAGAAAAAAAGGAAGCATGCTATATTTTTTTAATCTGAAAATACAGTAGACCCTCCCAGTGTCTTCCCTGGTGGGCAGTTATGCTCTACGGGCCTGGGCTAGAGGAATAGGAAGAGAACTCTGTCAGTGCTTCCTGAGGACAAAGGAGAAAGTCTCTAAGAAAAAGGCTTGGCTGCTCTCTTTATGTGAGTTCACTAGGGAAAGGGTGTCTCATTCTTTCAGTAAAAAATGAGAGAAATAGTTGTTCAGTTTACTCGACAAAACAATACAAATTTAAATAAAAACAATTGAATTAGAATACAAGCATGAAAATGGTGCTGATTTTCTTTATATTAATTCTGTCTACCCATGGATTCGAGCCTGGAAATTGATCCTTTTACTCATGTTTTTCTCTGTAGTTATGGTACATTACTAAGCTCTGCTTATTTTACCTTCAAAATGAATGTCTAATCTATAGCTTTTCTTTCCATTTCTACTGCCACTATCCCTCCTAAGCTAAGCCATCACTATTCCTCATTTGAAATATAGCTGAATTGTATATCTTTCTACTTCCATTCTTGCTCTCTTTTAATCTATTATTAACATTAACAACCAGAGTGACCTTTGAAGAACCTCCACCAAATTGTGTCACATTCTTATTTTCTCTTGCATTTGGAAGCAAGCAAATTAAAAGTCCCACAAGTCTTAATAAGACCTTTCATGATCTAGCTCCTATTTTCAAATTCATCTCATTCCACCTGTTTCCTTCCAGCCACACCCATTATTTTCAATTCCCTGAATTCACCATGTCCTTAGTCCTTGCATGGGCTGGACTAACAGCATGCATGTCTTTCCTCTCCCCACAACTTTTCACTTGACTGAATCTTTATTTTTCAGATGTCAGCCTAATTTTTCCCTTCACAGAGAAATCTTCTACATTACCCAGTCTAAACTAGGTCTTCCTTATTATTCTCTCCCACTGGGTTTTAGTCTTTTCTTCCTTCCACTTACAGAATTTGCAATTACACATGTTTAATTGTTTGCTTGCCTGCTTTATCAAACTGAATTCCAAGAGCGCCCAGATCTTGTCCCAGCATTATATCCAACAACCAGCTCAGGGTCTGAAGCCCAGTAGATACTTATACAATATCTGTTGAGTGAATTAACTAATTAGTTGCTATATTAATAAGCAACTTAATTAATTCATTGAGTCATAAATTATAGCATGTGGTCCGGATATAAATTTTTAAATCTCTTCAATTAAGAAATGTGAATAGGACCTTAACCACTTTTATGAGATTGTTTAGATTATTTTCCTTCCAAGTATTAAAAATTGTCTTGTGGTCTTACTTATTAACCCTAAAATGATTTTTTGTCCTTCAAATACCAGTGCTCTGTCTTGCTTGATCTACAATGATCAGCAGTCTCCCCTTTATCATAATTGCAGGGAGGGTATTTTAAACTGCTTTTGAAGGGAAATCTCTTTCTGAAGAGACTAAAGAGAAAAGCCATCCATTGGTGAGAAAGATGACCAGGCAACTTCCAATACAAAAATATTAAACATAATTCCTTCAGCCTCAGCAACTTAGAATTTGGAGAATAATCCAGTTTAACTCTACCATTCTCAGGATCCTACCTGGCTAGACCTTGATAGAGGCAATTGTTTGGGCAATTTATTCATATTCTGTCCAATTAGTGAGGCCTAGTATAAAATGTTAAATTCAAACTGACTAAATGATACCTGAACCAGCATCTTTTCAATCTATGTAGCGGGAATCACTTAACAGCCAATTGGCTTATTAAGTTCCATCTCTGGTTCTTGGAACAATCTTCTTCCCAGAGAGAAGAAACTTATGTTCTTTAGTCTAGTGGCATGGAAGGGAGCCAAAGGCAGTTTGCTGCTAGTCCATCTTGGATACTGGATCTGCTTTCTGGATTCTGTCTTCATCCTTATGACCAAATCTCCTGAATTCATATCCATTCCACAGGAATGTGGGAATTGCTTTCTCCCTTGGAATCCTGACTGGAAAAACGTTTCCTTTATCAGGGGCTGTTTTTCTGACACATAGTATTTCAAAGCTTGGGCTCTGGGGTCAGTCAATTTGAGTGTGAATTCTCAGTGCATTAATGCTGTGATTTTTTTCACAAATTATGTAATATCTCTAAATCTTAATTTTCTCATCTGTAGAGAGATTATAATAACAACGGTTTCTTCATAGGAATATTGTAAGAATTAATTGTGATTTGATGGAATGTGCCTAAGGCTACTTTGAAAGTAGTGAAACTTTTATCCCTAGAAGTTATCAAGCAGTAACTAGGGTTCATGCCTATATCATGTTTAGATTGCAAAGGCCATTCTGTGTCAGGAGGCAGAACTGTTGATTTTCCCATCTTTCTGAACCTATCCTTCCCCATTGTTTTGTCAGTTAATGGGACTTTCGTTTACCAAATTGCTCAGGTCTAAATCTCTGGAGCTGTTTGTGATTCCTCTCTTTCTCTCATACCTTACACACAATCCATCAGCAAGCACTTTGGGCTCAATATCAAAGCATTTCCTGAACTACACTACTTCTGATTTTTACTCTTAAACAATCAAATTCAAGTTACTATCATCTTTTATATGGACTATTGTAGTAGTTTTCTGACCTCCCTTTTAGTCTCATTTCCCTAAGGTCCATTTCCACAGAGCAACAAATGGATATTTAAAATATATAAACCCTACCATAGCACGTTTTTGCTTAAAACCATACAAAGACTTTCGATTCTTTGTTAGAATAAAATCCAATCTTCTTACCATAGTCTTCAAGGCCCTCCTAATCTGGTCTCCAATTAGCTCTTTGGCATCATTTCTTCCATGTATTGCACTTGCTCAATTTTCTTACAATCTCTCTTTTCCTCACACATGACAATTTTTTATTACATCTAAGCCTGTGCACCTGTGTTTCCCTACATCAGGAACACATTTTTCCTAGACCTTTGCCTTCTAACTCATTCTCATTATTCAGATGTCAAACAATATTATCTCTTCAGGGTTGCCTTCCCTACTACCCTTTCTTAAGGATTCCCCCCCTACCCAGTCACTTTCAAGCCCAGTCTCACAGTCTATTTTCTCTATGACAATGGTCACTATCTGAAATAATTTTATTAATAAAAAATTTTATTAATAAAAAATAAATAAATAAAAAATTTTTTATTAATAAAAATTTTATTAATAAAAATAATTTTATTTTCTATCTCACCACCCCATTCCCACTCAAATAGACACTAAACAATCTCAAGAATCTTCATTCCCCATTGTATCCCCAATCTGTAGAACAATGAAGGCACATGGTAGAACCTTAAATATTTGTTACAGCTTACCCAATGAATGAGATTTGTGAGTTTGTACTTCTTTGCTTCTTTGTTAACTGGGGCTGGAAAATATGTTAAAAAGGAAAGAATGAAAAGAAGAGTTCATTCTTCAAATGATTCTTTCTACCTTTTCAACAATTAGAACCACAAAAATGACAGGTCTTATAGACCTGACTTTTTTTTTTTTTGTGGTACGCGGGCCTCTCGCTGTTGTGGCCTCTCCCGTTGCAGAGCACAGGCTCCGAACGCGCAGGCTCAGTGGCCATGGCTCACGGGCCCAGCCGCTCCACGGCATGTGGGATCTTCCTGGACCAGGGCACGAACCCATGTCACCTGCATCGGCAGGCGGACTCCCAACCACTGTGCCACCAGGGAAGCCCAGACCTGAACTTTTTAAGGTTCACCTACAGCTAAAAGGGCATACTTCATTTTGTTTCTACCACATCTACATACTTAAACAACAGTTGGTAACAGAGCAGAACTTCAAAAACAAAAGACAAGAATAGTTCCTTTTACATTTATTAACTACTTTTAGAATTGTTGATGATCTGTGTTTCTTTTCTTTGGAGAACAAATTCTTAAAAAGGATTTAATAATTAAAAAAACATGCAGATAGATGCTAGTACTAAATACAATCACAGATTCTCTTCTAATCTCTGTTCTCTCTCTTTAAGGTTTATATTTCAAATTAATTACATATATGCTCAATGAAGGAAGATTGTTTGTTTTTTCTAGTTTAGATATATGCCCCTCCTCCAACCCCATCACCCCAGGAAAGGAACCAGTTCACACAACTATTCTATGTTACTATAACTAAATAGTTTGTATTCACCATAAAGAAGGAAGGCACTTTGGTCAGTAAAGGAACTGTGAACAATGGTATATAATTAAGCCTCACATCAAGATATGCTGTCCCCAAGGTTCTGAAAAGTTCATTTTTGAATGTTAAGGAGCAAGGACACTATTGATCACAAACAAGACTGAAGAATGCATACAAATATAACAGTTAACTTTCGTAAATATAAGAGATTAGGCTTGGGTAGAAAAAACAGAGCAGAAAATTGATACTGACTAATGAATGCAGACAATATGGACATTGCAGTTTTTCTTAGAATATTTGATTTCTTCAAAATCAAATTTTTCAAACTTCTTTGCCTAAGTTTTTGTCTTTGTGTCCAGAAAAGAATAACAATAATAGAATAATAAAAATAATTTTATTATCTGTTTGGAAGATAGTATATTTTCACATACCTTTACTACCTTGGAGTAACAAAGAAAAGATACATGAAAAGATGTATAGAACAAAACTTAAAATCCCCCAAAGGAGAAAAATTGAGGTGGATGATAGATTCATTTATTAAAATTGACTTCTATTTTTTTAAGATTCCACACATAAGTGACATCATGCAGTATTTGTTCTCTGTCTGGATTATGCACTTAGCATAGTGCCCTCTGGGTTTGTTCATGTTATCATAAATGGCACAACTTCTGGAATTTTATTTGTCAATTATACTGAAATAAAGCTGAAAAAAAATTTTTTTAAAGATGGAAATAGACCTTACATTGCATTTTAAGGAAAAGGCTTTTAGTTAATAAGTAAACTCATGCTCACAAATCTGTCTTTTTATACATATCTGTTAATGTGTGTGTTTTTGCATATGAATCACAATATGCACATAGATAGATGGTCCTCACTGTAGAGCAACACAAAAGTTGAAAGCACAAATTACCGACCAGTACTCACTTCCCAACCAAATGACTAAAAGGCAGTGGAATGGTGAAGAGAAGCTTGTGAATTTTAGGTAACATTTTTGATATTGTTTAGGCCCTTGGTATGTGCTGATTTTCCTAGCTACCTAAATATCTTTAATGAATTCCACATGCCCTAGACCCACTCCTGTGTAGAAAGCATATGGGATAGTTTCCAAGATGGTGAGGTGCAGCATCATTGAGGACACAAGTGAGTGATTCCTGAAATCTGATCTATGGTTGAATGGAGACTGAGAAAGGAAGAATATTTCAAAAGAATAAAAGAGTTTTAAAGTATCTTTGTGTATCTTTGTGGAGTCATTGAAGGAACAGCATTTGGAAGCACCCACATTCCAAGGCTTATGGCCTTTTCCACATAACAACAAGCAGTGCTGCCCCTCTGACCCTGCTGTGCCGGCCACACATCCCTCCACCAGGGCCCCTGAGACCACCCAGGACTACCTCCCCATCTCAGGCCCTCCACAGTCTGCTGCCAGTGCAACATTTCTAAAATAGAATCTTACATGGAATCCCAGATACATGAAATGAATTCAGGATTCACACTGTGGTCGTGCATGTGTGGTGAGTGTTCCTCACAGCAGTCACTAGCAGCCCAAGGTGATGACCCTTCTGTTCAGCTCAGGGTCTGAGTACAAATCCCTGACACTGAAGTTTGCTGAGGCATCTAATTCAAAGACATCCATTCGAATAAACACACTGTAGCTGTGGACATGCTACTGGCATCAGCCATGTGGCTGAAAGAGCCTTGGTGCTCCGGTCAGGTGTCAGGCCTGAGCTTCTGAGGTGAGAGAGCTGAGTTGAAGACATTGTTCCATCAGAGACCTCCTGGCTCCACATAATATCATATGGCAAAAGCTCTCCTAGAGATCTCCATCTCAACGCTAAGACCCAGCTCTACACAATGACCAGCAAGCTCCAGTGCTGGACGCCCCATGCCAAACAATGAGAAAGACAGGAACACAAACCCACCCATTAGCAGAGAGGCTGACTAAAATCATAATAAGTTCATGGATACACCAAAACACACCACCTGATGCAGTCCTGCCCACCAGAAAGACAAGATCCAGCCTCACCCACCAGAAGACAGGCACCAGTCCCCTGCACCAAGAAGCCTACACACCTCACTGAACCAACCTTACCCACTAGGAGCAGACACCAAAAACAACGGGAACTATTAACCTGTAGCCTGCGAAAAGGAGAAAACAAACACAGTAAGTTATGCAAAATGAGAAGACAGAGAAATACACAGCAGATGAAGGAGCAAGGTAAAAACCCACCAGATCAAACAAATGAAGAAGAAATAGGCAGTCTACCTGAAAAAAATTCAGATTAGTGATAGCAAAAATGATCCAAAATATTGGAAATAGAATGGAGAAAATACAAGAAACATTTAACAAGGACCTAGAAGAACTAAAGAGCAAATAAACAATAATGAACAACACAATAAATGAAATTAAAAATTCTCTAGAAGGAATCAATAACTGATAACTGAGACAGAAGAACAGATAAGTGACCTGGAAGATAAAATAGTCGAAATAACTGCCAGAGAGCAGAATAAAGAAACAAGAGTGAAAAGAATTGAGGACAATCACAGAGTCCTCTGGGACAACATTACATGAACCAACATTAGAATTATAGGGGTCCCAGAAGAAGAAGAGAAAAAGAAAGGGACTGAGAAAATATTTGAAGGGATTATAGTTGAAAACTTCCTTAATATGGGAAAGGAAATATTCAGTCAATTCCAGGAAGCACAGAGAGTCCCATACAGGATAAATCCAAGGAGACAAGACAAATATTAAACAAACTATCAAAAATTAAATACAAAGAAAAAATATTAAAAGCAACAAGCGAAAAGCAACAAATAACATAGAAGGGAAACATCATAAAGTTACCAGCTGATCCTTCAGCAGAAACTCTGCAAGCCAGAAGGGAGTGGCAGGACATATTTAAAGTGATGAAAGGGAAAAACCTACAACCAAGATCACTCTACCCAGCAAGGATCTCATTCAGATTCAATGGAGAAATTAAAACCTTTACAGACAAGCAAAAGCTAAGAGAATTCAGCACAACTAAACCAGCTTTACAACAAATGCTAAAGGAACTTCTCTAGGCAGGAAACACAAGAGAAGGAAAAAACCTACAATAACAAAACCAAAATAATTAAGAAAATGGTAGTAGGAACATACATATCAATAACTACCTTAAATGTAAATGATTAAATGCTCCAACCAAAATGTATAGACTGGCTGAAGGGAAACAAAAACAAGACCTGTACATATGCTGGCTACAAGAGACCCACTTCAGAGCTAGGGTCACATACAGACTGAAAGTGAAGGGATGGAAAAAGATATTCCATGCAAATGGAAATCAAAAGAAAGCTGGAGTAGCAATTCTCATATCAGACAAAATAAACTTTAAAATAAAGACTATTATAAGAGACAAAGAAGGACACTGTATAATGATCAAGGGATCAATCCAAGAAGATATAACAATTGTAAATATTTATGCACCCAACATAAGAACACCTCAATACATAAGGCAAATGCTCACAGCCATAAAAGGGGAAATTGACAGTAACACAATCATAGTAGGGGACTTGGACACCTCACTTTCACCAATGGACAGATCAACCAAAATGAAAATAAATAAGGAAATACAAGCTAAAATGACACATTAAACAAGATGGACTTAACTGATACTCATAGGACCTTCCACCCCAAAACAACAGAATACACTTTTTTCTCAAGTGCTCATGGAACATTCTCCAAGTAAGATCATATCTTGGGTCACAAATCAAGCCTTGGTAAATTTAAGAAATTGACATAATATCAAGTATCTTTCCCAAACACAATGCTATGAGAACAGATATCAATTACAGGAAAAACATCTGTAAAAAATACAAACACATGGAGGATAAACAATACACTATAAAATAACCAAGAGATTATTGAAGAAATCAAGGAGGAAATCAAAAAATACCTAGAAACAAATGACAATGAAAACACGATGACCAAAATCTATGAGATGCAGCAAAAGCAGTTCTAAAAAGGAAGTTTATAGCACTACAATCCTACCTCAAGAAACAAGAAAATTCTCAGTTAAACAACCTAACCTTATACCTAAACCAATTAGAGGAAGAAGAACAAAGAAATCCCAAAGTTAGCAGAAGGAAAGACATCATAAAGATCAGATCAGAAATAAATGAAAAAGAAATGAAGGAAATGATAGCAAAGACCAATAAAACTAAAATGTGGTTTTTTGAGAAGATAAATAAAATTGATAAACTATTAGCCAGACTTATCAAGAAAAAAAAGGAGAAGACTCAAATCACCAGAATTAGAAAAAAAAAAAGAAGTAACAACTGACACTGCAGAAATACAAAGGATCATGAGAGATTACTACAAGCAACTCTATGCAAATAAAATGGACAACCTGGAAGAGATGAACAAATTCTCAGAAAAGCACAACTTTCTGAGACTGAACCAGGAAGAAATACAAAATATAAACAGACAAATCATAAGCACTGAAATTGACACTGTGATTAAAAATCTTCCAACAAACAAAAGCCCAGGACAAGATGGCTTCACATGTGAATTCTATCAAACATTTAAAGAAGACCTAACACCCATCCTTCTCAAACTCTTCCAAAATATAGCAGAGGGAGAAACACTCCCAAACTCATTCTATGAGGCCACCATCACCCTGATACCAAAACCAGACAAAGATATTACAAGAAAAGAAAACTACAGGCCAATATCACTGATGAACATAGGTGCAAAAATCCTCAACAAAATACTAGCAAACAGAATCCAACAACACAGTAAAAGGATCATACATCATGATCAAGTGGGGTTTATCCCAGGAATGCAAGGATTCTTCAATATAAGCAAATTAATCAATGTGATATACCATATTAAGAAATTGAAGGATAAAAACCCTATGATCATCTTAATAGAAGCAGAAAAAGCTTTTGACAAAATTCAACACCCATTTATGATAAAAATCCTCCAGAAAGTAGGCATAGAGGGAACTTACCTCAACATAATAAAGGCCATATATGACAAACCCACATCCAACATCATTCGCAATGGTGAAAAACTGAAACCTTTTCCAGTACGATCAGGAACAAGACAAGGCTGCACTTTCTCACCAATATTATTCAACATAGCTTTGGAAGTTTTAGCCACAGCAATCACAGAAGAAAAAGAAATAAAAGGAATCCAAATTGTAAAAGAAGAAGTAAAAGTGTCACTCTTTGCAGATGACATGATACTATACATAGAGAATCCTAAAGATGTTATCAGAAAACTACTAGAGCTAATCAATGAATTTGTTAAAGTAGCAGCATACAGAGTTAATGCACAGAAATCTCTTGCATTCCTATACACTAATGATGAAAAATCTGATAGAGAAATTATGAAAACACTCCCGTTTACCATTGCAATAAAAAGAATAAAATACCTAGGAATAAACCTACCTAAGGAGACAGAAGACATGTATCCAGAAAAGTATAGGACAATGATGAAAGAATTAACGGTGATGCAAGCAGATGGAGAGATATACCATATTCTTGGATTGGAAGAATAAACATTATGAAAGTGACTATATTACCCAAAGGAATCTACAGATTCAGTGTTATCCTTATCAAGCTACCAATGACAGTTTTCACAGAACTAGAACATAAAATATCACAATTTGTATGGAAACACAAAAGATCCTGAATAGCCAAAGCAATCCTGAGAAAGAAAAGCAGAACTGGAGGAATCAGCCTCCCTGACTCAGACTATACTACAAAGCTACAGTAGTTAAGACAGCATGGAACTGGCACAAAAATAGAAATATAGATCAAAGAAACAGGACAGAAAGCCCAGAGATAAACCCACGCACATTTGTCACCTTATCTTTGACAAATGAGGCAAGAATATACAATGGAGAAAAGTCAGCCTCTTCAATAAATGGTGAATGGATAAGAAGATGTGGCACATATATATAATGGAATATTACTCAACTATAAAAAGAAATCAAATTGAATTATTTGTAGAAGGGTGGATAGAGATAGTGTCTGTCATATAGAGTGTAGTAAGTCAGAAAGAGAAAAACAAATATGGTATGCTAACTCATATATATGGAATCTATTAAAAATATGGTTTTGTAGAACCTAGGGACAGGAGAGGAATAAAGACACAGATGTAGAGAATGGACTTGAGGACACGGGGAGGGGGAAAGGAAAGCTGGGTCCAAGTGAGAGAGTAGCACTGACATATATACACTACAAAATGTATAATAGATAGCTAGTAGGAAGCAGCTGCATCGCATGGGGAGATCAGCTCAGTACTTTGTGACCACCTAGAGGGGTGGGATATGGAGTGTAGGAGGGAGATGCAAGAAGGGGGGGATATGGGGATATATGTATACATATAGCTGATTCACTTTGTTTTAAATGTTTTAAAGCAGAAACTAACACACCATTGTAAAGTAATTATATTCCAATAAAGTTGTTAAAAAATAATGTAGCATTGTGAAGACTGATGATGATAACCAAATATATTAAATAATAAATGTATTAGAATATGACCATAAAAGCATAGTTGTTGAGAAGACACTCGATCTGTAATCTGGATGCTGAGAGAATAACAGTCAAACTGAAACATCTTTAAATCTCCAAATTGAAGTGTCTGGACTCTATAGCTTGTTTGTCTACTATAATAAAAGTCTCGTAAGTACTGACATAGGAATTATGAAATCTTTTAAAAAAACATATAATGTGAATAACTTTTGCTATTTAGTTCTCATTTAATATAATATTTTAGAATATTAAAACTGATCCCTGTAGAAAGAGATTAGAGGTAAATTCAATGGCCTGTGTAGTATGTGACTTAGGCATTAAGGGGAAAATCACAAAGTTCTAAAATATATACCAAAGAACTCAAGATCAAAATAGTATTTTGGACCCCTTTAATATATGATCACTCAGCCTGATATATTTCCTTACAAATAAATATAAGCATCTTTTAAAACACCAGCTCTATTCCACACATTTTAAGTTCCTTGAGGCAAGGACTGAGTCTTCACAATTATATACCCAGTGGGAGGACAGTAGCTGGCACATAAAAGGAGGCTAATAAAAGTTGTGCTATTGAATGACTGAGTGTCTCTGAAACTCTAGTGAGAATATATTTTCTTTATCTGTATATCTTTTGAGATAACATTTGATTCCCTTATACCTGGAAGACTTCAATGGATGCCTTTATGTTGATCATAGTCATTAGTAATGACATGTATTGCTAATAAGATATAACATGGCCAATTCTCTAAACAGTAGGTTCTAAAAGAGGAACACTGTGTGACCTTGGACAATTCATTTAACCTCTCAGTGACACCGATTCTCCATCTGTGAAATGAGAATAATAGTACCTATATTCTCCCTACTTCACAGGGATATTAAGTTCACACCTGAGATAATGGCTATACATCATTTGGAGCTCACTGGAGAAAAGCACTGTTTAATTACAATTGTTATTATTTCCTAGTGAGTGTTAATGATGATGGGGGAAGAAGAGATGTTATCCAAATTATATTCAAATGCATCTAGATAGGGGCAAAAGGAAAAAAAAAAAGAAAGAAAAAGGAAGCATAACTAAAATTCTTGCCAAGTAAAGCCAACTGAATTATTTCTGTTTCAGATTACAAAAATTATAACATTTTCTTCTGAAAAGGTAAAAAAAAGCTAACATAAAACGGTGAGACTAAGAAATAGTTTTTTGTGTGATTTTTATCTGAACAGGATAAAGAATTAAAAAACAGAAAAAAAATAGCAAAAAGAAAAGTGTTAAGGTTTCTAATTCACTTTTTAGAGACAAGTGCCTCTTGGTTTTATGTTTGTGGCTTATCCACTTTCTGTACTATCTAGGTTAAATCTGCACCCCTGGGCAGACTTCTCCCTTGTCGGCATCTTTCTGGGTCAAGTCCCTCTTTCTGTGCCCTCTCCCCGAGGCAGTTTTTATGTCAAGGAATGCAAACCAATTTTAATATTAGCCTAAGGTAAACATAATTAGAGGGGTAAATTTTCTGCCAAAAGGGGGGAAGTCTACAATGTATTTCAAACTCAAATGTAATTAAAAAAAAAAAAAACTTATGTCTTACACTTCTCCAGAATATCATATCAAAGAAGCCCAGTGTTAGATATCATCCCTAAATGATTACCACTTGTCCAATGAGGAGAGTATCTTTGTAAACAATATTTTAAAAGTGACTAAACCTGCATTTTCTTGCAAAATAGTCAACAAATCTCCTCCAACTTATCAACAAATTGCAACACCACAGATAAACATATAGAACTCCATAAATATTTAATATCAATAAAATGCATTCCAGGTAAATGAAAAAAATAAAGTAAAATAAAGATATATGGGGAAAAGGTAAATAGGGAGAATAGCAGTGGGGTAGTTTAATGAATAGGAATAGAAAATTGGGCACTGAGAGTATAGTTGTGAGCTACTTGGGGCCAGGAACTGATTGCCTTTTTCATCATTATATTCCTCCAGCAAATAGAGGAAAGGCTCAGTAAATCACTGGAGAATGAAGGGTAGAATAGGATAGGCAAGGAACAGAGCAAGCCTGAAATCCAGATATTAAAAAAAAAAGTAAAAAGCTGGCAGAAAGTAAAAGGTTTATGAGTAATGAAAACAAATTTCATTTTTGTAAAAATGGTTTCTTTTTGTTTGTTTGTTTGTTTTTAGTCCTATAGATAAACTTCAGGTCATTGTTATTTTTATGGTTATTTTCTAGGTTTTTTCTATTTTCTAGTGTTTTCTAGTCAAATTAATTCTATCTGTTGTGCTCCTCTGCAATTCACATACTTGTATATGTTTTCAGTCTTGAAGTTTATGCCTAGAAGGGATGAACAATTTTCTAATTAGCAACAAAAGGATCACCAATCCAGATGGCAGTTGGGTTCCTAATAAGTGTCCTGCCAAAAAAGGGCAACTGGAGTCTTTACTTCCAGGCTGAAGTGCCCTCCTCTGCCCACAGCCTTTCTGTGCCAGTGGATGCTAGACTGGCGGGTCACGAGAAGATGGGTATTCCCAAACAGAAAACCCACTGGACAACAAGAGTGGACAAACACCGCACACATCTTAAAATGTTTCCATCCCATATTTTCTCCCATTGGTGTTGGTTTTCTCTTGTATGTAGTTTTCAAACATGGATCCTACTTACACGACTGGTTAATCTTAAAATATTTATAGTACAGATTTGACTTATTTCCCTTCATCCAAATTTGAGGAGTTCTCCTCTCACTTTCTCTACTGGCTTAGTGCCAAAGAACTTTCTAAGGCAACCTGAGAACAAAGAGAATACTAAGGAATAGTTTTATATTTTACTTTCAGAGCTCACAATTCACCTGTTTTCTAGACAAACTTGAGTGATTTAGAAATAATTTGACCTAGTGCTCTTTTAAATCAACAGTTTTGATTTAAAAAAAAAATCTACCTGTTTAAGAGAAGGGCTCAGGTATTTCAGTGACTTGAAGTAGTGAAGCTGGGATCTACAGTATCTCATGTTACAACTTTCTGAGAAATGAGCCTCCATGGGAAGCAGCACAGCTGCACTGCAGCTCTGGATCTCTGGGTGCTTCTTTGGGGGCAGAGAGTAAATTGCATAAGCAATTTCTTGGGGGAACAAATGATCTCCACAACAAAAAAGTTAAAAATCCCAGCAACTAAAAATAGGCATAGTCTCCAGTGTGAGAATTCAGTACTGGACCCTTTGACCTTCCTCCTCTTACACAAATGGATCTGTGATTTTAATGCGGGTTTTATGGATGTTAGTCATGGAAAAGAAACCAAGCTACACAGTGAATTCAGGGAATAAGTTGCATATTTCTGTGAGCTTTGAAGACGAGAAAAGTTGGTCAGCAGGCAGATCTTGCCCATCTATGATTGTTAATGGCTTTCAAGGTTTCAGAGGTTGACAGTATATTGTCCCCAACACTTTATATTATTCTGTCTTTGTTTATATCTCCCAGGTAGACACACACTCCACTTTAAATGAGGAGCTCTTTCTAAGAAACAGCTGTAAAGGATTCTATTTATGCACACAGACTTGAAATAAGACATATCCTAACCTTTAATTATGAATTACTATGTAAGTTTCAAGGAGTGTGAAAAGGGGTGGAAAAGCAAGGAGAAAATCAGGCAGATTTTTTTTTTAAGATGACAAAATCGAGGTTGATTTAATAGGGACTCTTTGACTTTAAAAGTCGTATGCTGAAAGCTCTTGTAAAAAAAGTTCGCACAGGTCACCCTGCCAAGGATAAACAATCATTCTTAAGTCCTTTGTTTCAGGCCACACTGAAACTTAATCCCCGAGGTGTTCCTGTTTGTCCATGCATGCATGTGGTCTCACCATTCCTCTAGTCCTGGTGCTTGCTTTCAAGCACAGAGCTCCTGACTGCAAGGCATTTGATTTCTGATAATTAATCAGCTCATCATACACACTGTGTTTCTCCCCCAGGCCCAGCTCAAGTGAGTGATCCAAATCTGGCTTCAGGAAAAAAGAAAGCATTTATGCTCTGAGTGCACAGAATGAAACACTGATAAACAGTTCTTGGTAAAACATTGAATTCTGATGGCATTATTTTTCCTTTCAAGACATAAGTCGTCTCTAAAAAATACACATAGAAAAAACCAAAACAAAAAACAAAAAATAAAAGTCAAACAAAAACATGTTGGATGCCCTTTAATCAGAAAGCATTTTTGCCTGATAAAAAGAGCTATCAAGATTTGGTGGTGTTTGTGAGCTTGGTGCTGCAGCATTTTAAAGTGTTAGCTTAGAATATTAACATGCATTTTTTAAAACACCTCGCCGTTTGAATCTTTATCCAGAGCACTTTATCTCAGAATTTCTTGTTTGGCTTGTCTCTATAATAACCTAGTTACTACTAATTTTATCAGTTGTTGTGAACAATCTGAACTTGTATTAATAATTCTTCATGCCTAGAGATTTGGCAACTTACATTCTTTTCAGTTACTTACTTGTCTGCCTCAACATCCATTTGTAAAGAAAGGTTTTGTTATTAGAACCGGGAATACCCTCATATATTTGTCTTGCAGGTAATTTTGAGCCCTCTTCTTTCTATAAATAAAGTAGTCCTGTAATGGGTTCCCTTTTCTTGCCAATTATTCTGCTTAAAACTGAGATTAATCAATCAATCAGTTGTCAAAAGCGTTTCTGAATTGTCTGTATTTGATTTATAGAAGCTACACATGAACGTTAAGCAAGGAAACATGGTGTATCAAAACTATAATAAAATTTAATGATTTTGAAGGCACATTCATAAAGATTTTATTAATTTCAAGTAAAGCCAACCTACATAAGTTACTCCAAGTCTGATAGTGTTACTCGTTGCCATGATGTAATAATCTTATTTTAAGGAATTATTTCTTCTAGATATCATTACAATGATAGGTTTCATTACAGATTCTCAGGATTTTGTTTCCCAGGCAACTTGGCAAGTCTGAAGACATTTTTGATTGTCACAACTGGGGAGGGGAAATACTACTGGCATCTAATAGGTAGAGGCCAGAAATACTTGTAAATATTCTACAATGCACAGAACAACACCCTAGAACAACACTGTAGAACAAAGAATTATGAGGTCCAATATGTCAGTAGTGCTAAGATTAAGAAATTCTGGGTTACCTATATATGTACATATTTATTTTTAATTTAAGTACAGGCATACAGAAAGTGTACACATCATAAATACACAACTTAAACACATTTCACAAATTGAATACAACCATTTAAGTAACAGCAAGATCAAGTAAAACAAAATGATCAACACCCAGAAGCCCCCTCATGCTCCCTTCCAGCCCGTAACCCCTCCAAAGGGGTTATCCTGATTTCTAAAGACATCCAAATGGAATCACAGAGTAAGTTACATATATATGTTACATAAACTCTATAGACACACTTCTCTCTTTCTATTTGATCCTAAGGGCCATTGAATCCTACAAATTGGAGATAGGATTTATTCTGACTCAGGGAAAAATTGAGTTTACAATGCATTTATTGCGGGTTGCTATTTATTATAACTTAAGTAATGAAAGTGAAAGTAGTTACTTCCAATGTGTATCTGTTTACACACCTTCACCCTATCTCATTTAATATTTGTTGGAATGATGGAAAGACCTACTCTCTGATCAGAGTCAGAACCTTTACCATGATGGAAAAGGGAGACGGAGATTCATAAAAGAAAGCACACAAGGGCTGGTAAATAAAATAAAATGAATAAATGTTCTTTGAGCTTTTGTTTTGTTTTACTTCAAACAAACTTACCTACAAAGACAACCCTTGAAGCCACTAGTAAATGATGCAGACCCTTAGCCCAATGGGAAAGTGCCTTCTACCTCATGTCTTGTGCCCTTGGGCTGTTTCCAATTTTTCCTGCTTCTTAGTTCTAAGCATACCATCCATATAAGTGAAATAACCACACTGGGCTAGAGCTTAAGTTAAATATCAAAATCACTGCATGCTGACCGTGAAAACTTACTCTTGCTGAACATTTGTGGGTTATCAGGATCAAAGAAGACCTCGATATTTATCAAAAAATTTAGCCCACCACGGTTTAGCCTTCAGTAACCTGGTATGTATTTGAAGAATTCAATAGAGTTAATGCAGGCCAAGCCTGAACTGAAAGTTTTTTAACTTAGGAAAACACTTATGCTCTTAAGGGGATAGGTATCAGTTTTTAAATATTGAGAAAGGGCAGAATAACATAAGGTTCACACATGCTATTTGGTTGTCTGAATGCAATGAATTCTCGGCAGGATGGAGTTATGCTTTGTACATGAAGAGACACAAGAACAAATCTGTCTTTTATACAGTGCTTCTAATAATGATTTGAGGTACTATGGGAAATCATACTGAGTCTAGACAACACAATTTTTCTGGTGTAGACACAAAAAAATTTTAAATGAGGACAAGCTCAGTTGTAAAATCATGAGCTGCTATAGATATCAGGATAAGCAGAGAGACTCCTCCAATAAATTTCATGTACAAATATGTTTCCTGCAGAAAAATCTGGATGATAGGGTAGTCTCTCCTCAGTTAGAGATAAAGAGAAGTTTATCTTAAAAGAAAAGACCTACTCTTTTATAGCATCATTGCCTTGTTGCAGGCAAAGTGGTTAGAAAGTCCATCATTTTATTTAAAATTTTCAATATTATGATCACTGGTGTGTTTATTGCCACTTACCATTTCAATGTATTTCTTACTTGGAAGCAGGGATATTTCATTCATTGTACCTGTTGGGGGACAGTGCTATTGGCTTTAGGGGGAAAGTGGAGAAAGATCAAAAAGAAAAACAAATACTGTTTGCATCAAAATGCTAAAGAGATTTTCCTGATGATTTCCTGGTTTAAGGAAAGTGCTCTGAATCAGAAAAGACAGACCGAGACAGAGGAAGAAACTCACAAATTTAAATCAAGAATCTAAAACTTTCCAGGGAAATAATTAGCATAGCACCTGTTATTACATGATTTTACATATGCCATCTTACTTAACATAGAGATAAAACGTAATAAATTTTTTTTAAGAAAGCGTGCTTAGGAAAAATTCATTTGTTTTTGCAGACTTCATGTCTTTTATTAAATGTCCTTTATTTAGGCAATAAAAATAGAGATTTGTCATTTTCCCCTTAGATATAGTTATAATTCAGTGCTGCATTGCTTTCAAGGTCAGTTTTCTCCTCTCTGCCTCTACGAAACCCTGCTTTGGTAATACAGTTGCCCATGCATAATAAGTATGCAACGTTATAATTATTTGAAAATATCATAATTTCTGTTACTATAGAATCAAAGATCAAGGCACAATTTTAATGTCTTCATACAAGTTACTCCTGTGTCTTTTCTATTGTGCAAGGCATTCCTTGCAAACTAAGGTATACATAGCTGCAAACATTCACAGGAATCCACTGGTGAGAGTTTACATTTGTCTTAAAACAATGTTACTCTAAATGTGGTCTGGGGATCACCTGCTTCAAATTCCTTAGGAAGCAACGGCTGTTTGTCAAGACACAGATCCATGGCCCCCACTGTAATTCTATTAAATCAGAATATCTGAGGGTTGTGCCTAGCTAGATGCATTTGAATATATCTGTGAGTAATTCTTAGGTAAAACTTGAGCCTCACTGCTCTAGAAAATGCTGATATGCTTATATCATCTTCAAAATTACAGTTTCTCCCAGGAAATGAGAAGCATTAAAAAAAATCTACTTGGAAGGCATTCAGAGAGAAACAAATAGCTTTGGTGTAAAATATCTAGGTGTGAAATCACTTCAGATGTAAAATTTTGATGTTTTTTATATTGCTGAAATTTTACTCTTAATGCATAAACAGATACCTGGATTTCAAAAAATAACTTTTTGTGCATATAGCTAACCTGTCTATATCCATATGGTTAAGCTAACCTTGAAGTAGGGACTATCATTATCTATTTTACATTTGAGGAAACCTAGGCTCAGAGATGTTGTGACTTAGTCAAGCTTACACAGATACTAAATTGTGGAGCTGTCATTTACTCTAGTCAGTTTGATGCTATTTACATAGTGTCTCATGTATTTTTAAAATTTAAATATTATAGGATATTAAATCTGATTTTTACGTCAAAGTCAAAGCTGAAAAGGAAAGATGCTAGATAACTTGTCATTTCAGCTCAGCCAGCATTACCAAAGTCTGATTGGCAAGAGTACTGGTATTTGAATTTCCTTTGAGTCTGGAACCATGGAAGGTAAACTGAGCTAAAGCAGCATTGCTGGTATCTCACTTAAGATAGGTCACTTGCATATTGGATGTGGAGAGCCCATATACTCTTGTTTAGGAGCTGAAGAGTTGAACTTGAGACTGAATCCGAGCCCAGTATTGAGGAAACTCCATGGGCTGCCCAAAGAGCACATTTGGTGCCCACGAAGGTCCACATTCAGGCAGTGATGATACAGAAGGCACAATGCTAGCCAAAGAAAAAACAACACTCTTGCCCTGTTGCAAAACAAGATGTTTGACCTCTTCCCCTCATCTTTCTCCCCTAACCCAACATCCAAAATGGAAGTGGAAGGGAGGTGTGTAAAATAAAATGAATGCTTCTAGCTCCACTCACATTCCTCATGCCTGGAAGCTCAGTCTCTCTGGGGAGAGGAAGAGTTCTACAAAACTCTACAAAGATACATGAATGAAGTTTTAAACTAACTTGAACCGTGTTTTAATTATCAAAAACATCCAGAGATTCGAGGACTGTCCTACTCTCATTAGGGGTTGAGGCATTGAAATTTAATACAGCATGACTAATAGCACTGATTGAGAAAAAATCATATTTATATCCATTAAGACCTCTCAATAAGCTGTTTATATAAACTACATATTGCAAGTAGAATTTCTTCATCACAGTCCTCAAATTTATACTGAGAGTTCATGGTAAGGTCTAGTAAGGACCTCCAGATATTTCCTAAGGGCTAGAATACAGGAATGAGAACTTGAGTGTATATGTGAGCATGTTTAGGAACTCACAGTGGTGTGTAGAACCTGAAGACAGTACTTTGGTTTTAAAACTGGAACAAATATTTACAGATTTTCTAAAAATTAGACCATTTTTATGCCAGTCATCTTCTATCACATCCACGTAGGCTTGCAAATAATTATTTACCTCAGAATATGGGTCCTGGAACCAAAGCCCCTCTCTGGCAGAATTATTTCTTTTAGTCCAGCAATAAACTCTTTATTCCAAACCAAGGGGTCAAGATTATAATCCATTTTGTGTTGTACAGCTAATAATCTTTATTCACTGGTAAGGTTAATGCAGAATTGACCACACAGAAGAGAAACCTGGCACCAATAGTTTGATTAATAACCAGAAATGAAGGCATCATAGCTTCAGAACCATCTGTTCTGCATGCTTCTCACATAACTCCTCTGTACTTCTGTCTATACCTGCTTGGCTCTCTAGAAGCTTTCTCCAAAAGCATAGGGTTGTTACAGTAAGAACATGAAGATGGGTGTACAAGTGGTGCCACATGAAATGGCAAACATAAAAAGAATACAGTGAATCATTTAGGCTTGGAGTTGTGAACACAGTACAGTTTATCTGTGTATTAATTCTGCTGCTTAATTCAGCTGCTAGTGAGAAAGTTTGTAACATACATGATGGTAGCCAACTAAAGTTTTAATACTCTAGGGAAAAAAGATGGACTACTCTATAACTCTGTGAAAGGTGCAGAAAATAGAATGCTTGGTATAAAACCCATTGAAGAGGCTCTGATTTATGTCACAATAAATACTTTATATACATGTATGGCTAAACTGCAGTTTACATTGTATTCACAGCACAGAGTAGAGTTCCGGTATGAAGAATCAGCAGTCCACCTGTCTTTATTGAAAATGACACATTGGAATGTATCTGCAGTTGTTTGAATTGGGAGAGTGAGCCAAATTATTTTACCAGAAATTCTCTCTTGGGGATGGAATGTTTGCACGTGTATATTGTTACAGCACTCAGGGATTGATAGAACACTTCCCTATTGTTGGGGACTTGTCTCATCATTCAAGGAGTGTGTCTGGCCAGCCATCCGGGACATCTCATCACTTCATGGAGGACTTATTCCAAAATGAAACAACAGATCTGAGCAAGATCTTTACTCACCTCGTTTCTTGCTATCTTAGTTTTCTTTGGTATTTTTCATCTAAGAAGTCAGTAGACAGAGTTGTTTACTGGTAAGCTTTGATGGGAACAAAGTTTTGACCTGAAGGCTGTTGGTCATCCACAATGTACTGTCAAGATGCAAGTGCCAGGAGATAGAACACAAGTGAGTCATGTACCGTCAAGAGACTCAAAATCATTCATCTATTATTTGGAGAGAATTGGAAATATTAATGGAGGTTTTTGTGAGGTTATCCTATAATTAAATACTGTGCACTTATTAAATATGAAGGCATAGGTCAAAAACAATTCATAGCATTACATCATTATTTATGTATTCAGTAAATTTGGCAAGAGGAAGTGATGACATTTGTAGACATTTTGGTGTGGCATATTTTTCTGAATATTTTCTGAGGCAAGATGCAAAATTTGACTTCATTATAAAATGCATTTGATATTCTGTCTTTTTTCAAAATACTTCCTTCTACCAAGGGATCTACTAGGCTAGATTTTCATGGGCATATTCATTTAAAGGCAGTTATTCAACATAATCATAGAAGGTCACATGTGTCATACTCTGTAAAACAAGTTAATCATCTAACCAGTCTATGATTTGGTCTCTGATGCTCATCAAGGTATATTTGAGGCTCTTACAGATGCTTGGCACAATTCACACTCCAAAAAGAATCCCAAGCATTCCTCATTTGCTTAAAATGCTCTTTTATAATTTAGTTACACCACGAATATATTTAAAATGGTTTTGAACTCGTTTATTTATAGACTCTTTATCTTTTAAAGGTGATGAAATTTTCAATGTCGGGAAGCCTGAAGTTTTCTACAGAACCTCCACAGAGCCCATCTCATACTGGACTCTTCTTTCTTGCTGCAAGCTGGCAAGATTCCTCTTAGTCCATTTTCCTGTCTTTTCAATACTGCTGTCGCTGCTCTATCTTCTGGGGTTTTGTTGTCTACCAAGAAGGAAGGCAGAAGCTTGTGAAGTCTGGCCAGTTTTGACCCTTTATTTACTTACCTTTTACAGAATCACACAGACTTCTTTTGTTTTAAGGATTTTACTGCTAATTTCTCTGGTAAAAATATTGAAGAGATAAAAATAACAAATGTGGGAATGTGATGAAGGTTACCAGACATTTACAACGTTCTTACAGACTTATTCCCTTGCTGGTGGCTTCTTGACTCTCTTCTGAAGACAGAAATTGGAAACTTCCCTTTGAATCCAGTCCTGTAATTTTATTTATAAGAGTGGGGTTAATCCAAATGTCACTTCTTCTCTACCCATCTATGGAGCAGGTGTTGTGCAATCGTCTCTCCTTGAGGGCTCCTGGTTCACCATGGGAAAGACTTGAGGCAGATGCAAACTTTCAGGCGTTCCCCAATTAATCTGGCCTTTATTCACACAGGAGTTACACCTTTCAGACATTTTCTCACAATATGTTACACTTTACTGTCTAAAGTCTTGATTCCTACCCATGCCACATAATGCAAGTTTGTTTTTTTTCAAACTTCCAGGTATGTTTCCTTGTTCTAGTGTTTCATATTTCAATCACAGTGTCTCTCAGTCTTAACTATTTTCATTTTTTCACATATAACTAAATCTATCTTCTTAATTTTTATTCTTCTTAGAGGCTTTCTTGGAGTGAGACTTCTAGAAATACAAAATGATTTAGTTTTAGTACAAGGTCAGATTTTTACATTTAGCAAACCTGTACTTATCAGTCAATAAGTGCCAGGGACTCTTGTAGGCATTGGGGACACAGCTGTGAAAAAAACAAAAGAACTTTGCCCTCATGAAGGTTACATTCTAGTGGGTGAAGACAGACAAAGTAATATAGCATATAGTGTGTTTAATGGGGACAAAAGCTATAGAGAATTTAAAGCATGGAACAAGTAGAACTCGCTGACTTGTAGGGGAGTGTTTACAATTTTAAGTGGATGGCAGGGGAAACTTCACAGAAAAGAGATATTTGAACAAAGGTTTAAAAAACGTCAGGGAGACGATTATGTGAATATCCAGAGGAACAAAAATTAAGAGCATCAGCAATCCAGCTGTCTAACAGATAGAAGGAAGAGTCACTGCAAAAATCCAGGAGCGGGAACATGCCTAGCATATTGAGGAAGACCAAGAGGTTTAGTGAAGGTGGGTAGAGCAAGTGAGGAGGAGGAAAGATGAATAGAATTAGAGAAATAATTATCCCCTCACTCTGTTTACTGTTCTTCCTCATATACCCAGTGTTTTGTAGGATATTTTGACAATAGCAGATATAGTGCCATATTTTTAAATATATCTTCAAAGACATCTGTCTAGAGACTTCTTATTATTCAGTCTCTAGCTATCAAAAATGTTACTTCTGGTTGAACCACTACAACAAGTTATAAAAATACTTAGACATTTGTCCAGTTCTTGAATTCTTTCTGGGCAGTCATACCATAAAACAACAACATAATAAAACAAACACAATAAAACAAAGTAAAACAAAGAAAAAAAAAACCCCGCCTAAACCAAAAATGTTGGCAAATCAGCTAAGTAACAGACCTTTTGTGGAGAAGTAGCTGTGTAGCAATAAGCTCCAGGGAGCTTAAAATATATGGCACGGACACCTGGTACTAACAGCAACTCACCATGCTAGTGCATTCTCATGGCTATAAAAGACAAAAACTTTAGATCACATTCACTTTAGGAAGTTATAGCGATCAGAAATCTATTATTTCTAAGTAATAAAATCCAAATTCAACTGGCTTAAATAATATAAAGGAATTTATTGGTTCACATACAGCTGAAAGGACTGGTGGATGGATTTCCAGGGGTGGCTTAATACAGAAATTCATTGATAGCATCAAGTATTTTTCTTGTTATAACTTTTTTTCCATCTGAACACTCAATACACTGGCATGTATTGGGATGGTTTCATTCTAAGTTGAACTGTCCTCAAGATAGAATTTTTTTTTCTGGAAGCGTTGAGGACTTCATATTCACATGATACCACCTAGTGTAAGAGAAACAATGTCTTTGTCCCAAAACTCTTAGCAAACTCCTGAGAATCAGTTTGATTGGTAGGATTAATTTATCTACCAATCTCTAAACAGTCATTGTAGCCAGAGGGATGCCATGTGAAGGAAGCCAGGAAATGATACCAAGTTGTCCTGAAGCTCATAAGCTAACAGTGAGGAGTAGGACATAGTTTTCCCAAACTAAACTGAGGGAATCATGCCCCAAGGAAAATGAAGATTCCAGGAAGTAAGAAATACAAATGTCCCCATAGTGATGAAATACAAATATAGTGTGTTCTCGGGGCTTTGTACTGTCTGGTAAATGGTAAGTGCTTATGTTGATTCATCTAATGAAAAAATGTTTACTGAATGAATAAACATTGTTGATTAAGAATATAAATGACAAAAAAGGCATAATAATCCTTGCCTTTGTAAATTTTGTGGAAAAACAATGCTAAAATATGTATATTTCAGCTATACTATTTCCAACGATTGAACTTACCTCTCATTTTACCTTTAAAACTCTTAATAGAATAACCTGGAAAATAAAACATGAAACTGATTTGGAACAGAATTAAAGTACTCTAAGAAGGAAGAACAATTTCACCTCCAGAGAAATGTAGTAAAGTTTAGGTAAATGTTCTTTGCATCTTAAAAAAAATAGAACAACTTTTTATTGTCTTTTCCTCTAAGTCATAAGTCCAGTTAGTTACACTTTCAAGTAAAGTTTTCTCTTTTTATGCTTTGCACATTTCTAGATAGCTTATGTGCGTTATATCATTTATTCTCACAAAAGTCTCACAAAGCAGTGTAGGGTAGAGGTTAAGAACCCAGATGTTGGAATCAGACTGCCTGGGTTCAAATCCTTGCCTCTTCACTTGCTAGCTTTGTGACCTGGGGCAGGCTATTTAATCCTCTGTGTCTAAATGTCATCATCTGTACAATGGGGAGATAATGTTTACTTCTCAAATTTATTATAAGGAGTAGCTGAGTTAAAATATGCACAGTACTAAAGAGCATGCCTGGAACATGGGAAACATTCAATAAGCATTATCTCTTGTGATAATGCTGCTGCTTCTTTTCATATGTGGGAAATTGAGGCTGTAACTCTTCTGCAATCCCAAAGTTTGAATATCCTAAAGCCAGATTCGAATGCAGTTGTGTTTGATTTTGACTTCACAGCCTTTTGTATTACACCCTGATCCCCCTAACACTTGTGTTTTTACTGGCATGTACATACAACTCTATTAATATTAAATTCTCATCTAGGTAAAATCAGGACTTTGAGAAGTACCACAGGATCTTTGCACAGGGTTTAACACCCTAGAAATACTGCTAATGTGTTCAGGAATATCCTGCAGGGAACCTTTTTCCTGATTGGCTTTAGAAAAGCCACCAGCACTGGAAGGCCTCCTTGAAAATGCACATCTTCACCTTAGGAGGACCAGGCACATTAGGCTTCCTCATAAATAACATGAGGCACATAGCTTTTCAATAAAAAGCATGCCACGGAGCAGTTTATCAGATTAATTGCCCATTAAGGTAGGCACATTGGAGGAGCATAGAGAATCAGATTAACAGGGCTTAAATAATAAAAGGAAATTTATTTTATTGGTTCACATATGACTAATAGGACTGGAGAATTCAGGTTTTAGAGGTAGCTTAATACCGCAATTCAATGACGGCATCAAGGATAGTTTTTGTTGTAATTTTTTTTTTTCCAACTGAACACTTAACAGGGCAAGACTAGAAAAGGTATGACATTGTATGTGACCAGAGACCATAATGGTCACCAGTTCTGGTTAAAGATGGTTCAGAGATAAGGGACAGTTTACATACAGGGCACCAAAACTTCTGCTGGGAGACCTCGAGCTTCCTGTACAAGTGGGGATTCTTGCTCTTCTATCTATTGTGTGCACATAATAGTTGCAGATAAGGTGATAAAGAAAACTGTTTGTTTTAGAATGCAACGGCTGGAAGAAAACACACCAAAAAATGTCAACAGTGATGGGGTGGAATATTAGCTATTTTAATTTTTTCCCTCTTTTTCATATTTTCTTTTGTAGTATAATTATTGAAACAAATTTGTGTTTAAGAAATACAGTAATGTTGAACTTTCTACCCAACTTGAATTAGCTAGAATAAGTTTTAAAAATTTCAGTTTAAGAATTCATGTGCATCTTTGTCTATGCTAAGTTGATTGTTTCTGGGGAGTTACATTGGCATGAAACTGCCTGAAAAATGATGATATACATAAGTAGAAACAGTTAAGAAACATAAGATGTATATTCAGTGGGGAGAGAGAACACACACACCAAAGCACCAAACACATCACAAACATAAAAAACAAAAATTCAACAACTCAGATATCTATGCATTTGCCAAAGCAACTAATTATGTCAATATACTGTGTCTATTATATAGAAAAAATTTTAGGGCAAGTTGAGTCATCTAACAGATATAATGTAGCATATTAAAAACATTATTATACTTTCAGTCATTTTTTTAAACATCTTTATTGGAGTATAATTGCTTTACAATGGTGTGTCAGTTTCTGCTTTATAACAAAGTGAATCAGCTATACATATACATATGTTCCCATATCTCTTCCCTCTTGCATCTCCCTCCCTCCCACCCTCCCTATCCCACCCCTCTAGGTGGTCACAAACCACCGAGCTTATCTCCCTGTGCTATGGGGCTGCTTCCCACTAGCTACCTATTTTATGTTTGGTAGTGTATATATGTCCATGCCACTCTCTCACTTTGTCACAGCTTACCCTTCCCCCTCCCCATATCCTCAAGCCCATTCTCTAGTAGGTCTGTGTCTTTATTCCTGTCTTACCCCTAGGTTCTTCATGACCTTTTTTTTTTCTTAGATTCCATATATATGTGTTAGCATATGGTATTTGTTTCTCTCTTTCTGACTTACTTCACTCTGTATGACAGACTCTAAGTCCATCCACTTCACTACAAATAACTAAATTTCATTTCTTTTTATGGCTGAGTAATATTCCATTGTATATATGTGCCACATCTTCTTTATCCATTCATCTGTTGATGGACACTTAGGTTGCTTCCATGTCCTGGCTATTGTAAATAGAGCTGCAATGAACATTTTGGTACATGATTCTTTTTGAATTATGGTTTTCTCAGGGTATATGCCCAGTAGTGGGATTGCTGGTCTTAAGAGGGTTTTTTCTTTTGTTTTTTGTTTTTTTCTTTTACCAGGAGAAAAGGTTATTCTCTCTCTGTGTGTGTATACACCTGTGTTATCCAAAGCATATTTAACAACATGCCAGGAAACTGAGAGCTAATTATGTCATAGAGAACAATAGATTTCCCAATATATGTGTTTTCACTCTCTAATATTTATAAGGAAGTTTAAAGACAAAGACATGTTAAAAGATGCTTCTTGTGTGTACAGTTGTCAGAGGAATTCTGCAATTTGTAGGATCTAGAACATTTTGCGGTAAATGTCCAAAAGATGAAAAACATATTAGCCCGATCTCTCACTGTGCTAAGCACGATAAAATTAAGCTGCATAACTAACCCAAAATAGCTAACCAGGGAGATGAGCAACAGGGTAAAAAGTCAGAAATGAATAAAGAATTTTCAGGAGAAAAAAACATGATCTTTTATCTTTGGAAGTAGGGCTCCTGCCAAAAAGGAGACTGCTTTTGAGTAGAATCTCATTCAGAGCACTGAGCCCCCTAAAATCCTTTTGTCAGCACTTTAGAGCTTTATACATTTTGTCTATAAACAAAGGGAGGATGGAACATCTGAATGCTTTTTCAACACTATTCCAATATGTAAGAATTATTTTTACTTATTTTTATTTCAGAAATAATTAACATACTGGATAAAAATCATTTAAAAAATGCTAAAGCAGATCACAATTTGTTTTAAACCTATTTTCCTTTGTCTTCGGCATTCAAAGATTTACAATAATTCTATTTTTCATCCTCAGGAACTTTGGTCCTTGGTGCATTACTCTTGTACTTCTCATGCTCTAATGTCTCTTCAGTTTGTATAAATTTTTCTCTAATTCAACTGAAATCAATGAAATTTAATGATATTTATAAATGCTGAGTACTTAGCCAGAGGATATGAAAAACAACAGAGGTTTATAAGAGGAGAAGTCTCACAGGTGCAGCTATGTATCCCGGGCCTTCTTATGGCCATTAGCACAAAATCTCAGGAGCTACTCTGGTTCTTTAGTTGCTGGTGCTCTCAGGAAATGGGGATCTCAGAACTTGCACAGAAGAAATGGGTTCCAGTCTGTGTCAACTCTAGCTCAGGTCTTACACTGGAGAATTTTGGAAAACACAACTATAGATCTTACTTTGAGCCAAATTCCACTTTCTGTTTTATTCTTCAGGTTAAATCAGAAGCATGAAGCACCTTGAAATGGACTCTGTAAAACCTAAGCCACCTAAGCTGCCTTGGAACTGTACCAAACTATGAATGTTTTCTGCCACAGAGTAATATGAAAAAAACTCAGGTCTGAACTAGAGCCTTACAAGCTGTAAAACTGGTTTGGAATTTAGAGATATGGAACCCATTTTGTCTTGTATGTATTGAAATGGTCTAGAAACTCTCCTTTGTCTTTTGCCCTGAGCCTGGGTTGTCATCATCACTCAACAAGGGTTGCTAGAATGACATGGGGGCTAAATGCACTAAAATACACTAAAATGATAATGATATTCATTTAAAAATTTTGTTTTGTTTTCATCCTGGTTAAAACTATGAAGCAAACAAGTAAGATAGGCAGATACACTTACTGTGAACTTGAGTCCTGAATCAATATTCAAAGCTTGCAACTCTCCTATCTATTCAATTCTCAGCTTTTTGTCTCTCCTTTGCATTGTTATAGCTTTATTTATTTAGTTACTTGTTTACAGCTACTTTATCTTCAGATTTTTCTTATTCAAGACAAACTGTATTTAAATGTACTCAGCTAATCACTAAATGCACTTCATAGAAAAGAAAGCCCAGGCAGGCACATCTGAGGTACTGACAGCAGAACAATCCAACCATTTATTGAAATGAATTAACCTAAATGTTTTTATGCATTAAAAAGTTCAGTAAGTTATAAATCTCAGAAGTTAGCTTGTGTTTATCGGAATTTTAAAAACCTTTTATCCCCGGCAAAATATTTGTATCTAAATCATGGTCATGACATTTCATTTAAAATAAAAGTAAGTCTCTGAAAAATCCCCACAATTTCCCCATTTGTAATCAGGAATACTGATTAACACAAGTTCAGTTTTCCATTACAGAGTAATACAGTGATAAGATAAAACTTCAATTTCAAGGTTGAAATAATACTGCTTAATTCTACTGTGTTTTCACCTTGAATTTTTGTTTTTAACTGGAGTAGTTATGTTCCAAGTAATTAAGATGCCGCAAGTCTCTTTGAAGCCCAGAGAAATCTAATCACTTGTACAAAAAAAGGTTTTATTCCCATAAGTTAGCTGCTGGCAATTGCAGATGTTTTTGAACAACCTTATACTCCAGAGTTCCCCCAGACCTCTTGACTAAAGAACAGGATGAACTTTGCTTTTTAGTGTCATCCACAATTTTGTAAAAGAAAATTGATTCACTTTTAATTTCACCTAGATTTTAGCCCCTTTCACCAAAGCAGTACACAATACAGTGATTTTTATTGATTTTTCCATAGAAAGGCAAAGCTTTCTAAACATCAAGTTCCATTTCCTTTGCAAGAAAACAATCAACATTTATAGTCATCGCCACTTAGGCCTGTTGGCGTAGCTAATTCTCCATTTACATTTTTCTTTCAAATCCTTCAAAAGACAAGTTGCAAAGCAGAGGCCCATGAGCAATTTTTCTTCTAACATTCTGCAGTGCCTACTTAATTTTTTTATTCAAGAATTAGGTTTCTTTCTTTATTTTGGGCATAAAGCCAATATTTTGACCTTCTTGAATTTATACAATGGAAGGATTTTCATCTGTGATAAATTGATTGTACCAGTTACAAACCAAAAAGAGCAGAGAATGATCAGAAAGCAGTTTTACAGTTGGCACCTGAGGTGAGTTGAAACCAAGATGAAAAATTTTACAATATCTATGAGTATTTCTCACACCTTCCAGAAATAACTGAGGGATACTTTGAGGTAGATCTTGAGGATTGTCTTTTATTGCAGGAGAGAATTGCCAGAGTCAACAGATTGTGAAACATAATCTTCTTATATCAAAACAGATATTCTTATGAGCATTATTTACATTGTATTTATGGTCATGCTGTGACATTTGTCCTCTGGCCATGGCTTGATGCTAGAGAGTTTGAAGAAATTTTGCTACTACCATTCAAAAACATGTACTAGTACATAGATTTGTATTTGACAGCTCAAGCAAATGGGAGGAGATCTGAAACCAAAGTATCTACTTTGTGTGTATGAATATTTAATGTGCTATTGCAATGAATACATGACAAAATACTATCAGTAATTTAAAGATCTGAAAAAACACTGATGAGCTCAAAAGTGAAATAGTTTGTTTTTTGTGGTGTTTACCTACAATAACCCTCCGATGTGTCATTACAGTGACAAGCAAAAAGAAAAAAAAAGACAGTCAAGTTAAATTAAAAGCAGTTCTTTGATAGAAATAAAATTTAGGACTTCTAAGCCCACGAAAATTATAAAATTTTAAAAAATTGCAGTATTTTTTATAGGTTAACTCTGATTATCTAAAATCTAAAGTAGCAGACAAAAGAAAAAAATATAAGCTTGTCATGAAAATTCAGTCTCCTTTTGGAATGAAATACTCTTCTGTTATCAGAATAGATCAATATGTAATGTATTTGTTGAATGCAAATATATGTGTTGATTGAATGCATGAGTGACTGAATGAATTAGATAACTTACTCATATTCCTATGAACATAATCTACACTATTCAAGCAAGGACGATTTTATTATTCTCAAGTGGAAAATCAGAACAATGTTGTCCTAAATCTCCAAGTGGCTAGTCCCCTATGAAATGACTACTTATATAATATTGTGTTTATTCAACTTGATGGAACCTTACAGAAGCCTGTGGAAGCTTTCCTGATTTCTACATAAAGAATGTTGAAAAATTAAATTTGATGACTATTCTTTACTACTTCTATAACAATGACCAAGGTGAAAATAAACCCCAGAATTCACCAACCCTAGAATCTGCTATATTTGACTATCCTTTGGCCTTCATTCTTACATGGATGGTACAATTGGCTGCAGATTGAGTTCAGTTCACAGGGCAGAAGGCAGAAGGGTCAACAACTGGCTGTTTGAACACTGTCTTGGAGACTTTCAATAAATATTATCTTACAAAAGCAAAAGTGGAGGAAGTAGAATCCCAGCAAGAAAATAGAGGAGATGGTTGAAATTTACTTTAAAATTCTTAGTTCTTCTGATACCACAACAAAACTAAATCCACATTTTATCAGAAGAGTTTTGAGAATAACACTGAGAAAAAAAAATTATTTTCAACTCTGATCTGTGCAAATGTTTGAAAACAATATTTCAAAATATATTAGAACTATTAATTACTCACCACACTATTGATCATTGGCTCTATAATTTGGGATTTGTTGGAAGGACAGATGAGCTGGCTATTTTGGATATGAGTCTGCTTTAGAGAACGACCTTCATGAGAAGAGGAAGTGTACAGACTGCTTCTGTTTTTTTCTCCATGAATAGCTTTGCTTTGACACTGGGAGGATGAAGAACAACCCTCAGACTATTGTTCTTCTGTATAATTAGAAATATCTTCCAGACTTTGACCATCATGACCATTAAGTTGTTGAGAGCAGCCGATTTACAAAATACCTCCTGAGTTGGCAAGGAAAGACTCACCCTGAGGTGAAGGTAAGTTAAGCATAAATATGTAGACTTTAAAATTTTGAACTGATTCCCTTCCAGGCTCAAGGTACATTATAGACATTGTGTCATTAACCCTAATATACCCCCAAATACAGCTCCAGTCAAAAAGAAACAGGGAAAAACTTCTTTCCTTCATTTATTGTGTTCAAATTCTAAATCTCTGTCAGCTGGCCTACATAATTTTGATAATAGGTGCCAGAGAATAATTAAATGGATAGATGGAAAATAGATTAAGTTAAGGTTCACCAAGTTCCATGTCTATTATTGTTGAGGATTCCTTAACCACCAGTTTTCTACTTAAGCATTTTCATTGTGTTAAAAGCCTCCATGCTTTTTTAGTGAATAGCTATCATCTTCCTGGCCCGAGACATCACTATTTCAACCAGAAGAGAGTAAAACATTTCTGAACCAAAGAAACAGTGGAGACTCCCATGTAATGGATCCCTATTTATTTTTAAAGTAATCAATAGTTGTTTGCAAGTAATTGCACAGTATATTCTGTAAGTAAGGTAAGACTGAAAACACACGTCTGAGTTAAGAGATGGTCTAATCTGTTCAAATTAGGGGACAAATTACAGATGATCCCTAGACGTCTAGTTTTGGTAAATCATCAATGGGACCCTTATATGGCTGGCTTTGTACTATATATTTCAAAGGAAGTGTAAACTTCCTTGAACTACTGAATTACAATACTGATTGAAGTTAAGTACTGCATTTCTATAGAAATCAATGAAGCTAATCACACAAGTATAGTTAGTTCAGTGTTTCCCATTCAGCAATCTTGAAAATACTTGAATATCATAATTGATCTGCAGCTGAGCACATTTTGGTTTTCAGATCTAAGGGGGATGAAGTATCCTTCTCAATTCACCAGGCACATGTGAATAATGAAAGATTTAAACCACAGAGTGTTGTTGTTTTTATTAAAGAGACTACTCTTGAAATGGTTGCAGAGGGCTAAATTCTCTTCTTCCTATTCTTCTAAAATGAATAATACTGAGCACTACAAACATGCTAAGTATTTCCAAGCAAACAGTGCATGAAAAACTAAAGCCTTATCTTTTACAGAAAAAGAAATGTCTTTTATCAGTAAAAGGAATTTGGGAATAATAAGTAATGGTTTCAGAGGACATGATAGGTCAAGACGTAATGCTAAACACTTAACCCAGCGTGTTCTCTGAAAGTAATAGTTGTCTTATGAAGAAGGTATTATTGTTGTCTCTGTTTTACAGGTGAGAAAACTGAGATTTAAGCCACCTATCTAACTATACAGTCAGGGATGTCTGGATCCTATAAACTTGAGTTTAGATATGTAATGCCTGCTCTAACCTAGCCAAACTGAATTACCAGTTTGGTAGGTGTTTTGTTTATAGGAGGGCAGGAAAGGTATATCTTTTCTGCAGCACTGCTTATGTGCAAAGCGTGGGCATAAAGTGTGGTGGGCAAAGCAGGAAACATTGATTTTAGTCAGCACCCAGGTCTGATTTATGCCTCAAATTACAGTGGTCCCACTAATGTGAGCAAATCTCCTAAACTTCTTTCCTGTCTTTGTTTTTAATCTACAAATTCAAGATGATATGTACCTTCTATGTATGCTATAAGCATATTAAAAATATTTTATTTGCATTTAAAGAACATAATGACCAATTGCTTTGACTATATTGAAACCGTTGCTTCTCAAATGGAGTCCAATGCTTCTCCCTGGGACAGTCAGCAATGATGTCATCAGGATGTCTGTAGTCATAAAAAGTGGTCATTCACACATGTTTTGAGAGAAGAAAAAGAAGGGACAATGAGGTACTTCTTACAGAATGCAGTATAAGCCTCCTGATTCCAAGTAGCTCAAAGCAATTTTCCAATTATAGCTGCAAAAGGTGGATTACTTGGGAGTCCTACTACACCATGAGCAAAATCAGTTCTGCCTGCTGTCTGTCCACTTAGGGAGAGAAAAGCTCTGCCTTAGGATCCTGGGCTTTCTGTCCACAACTGAAGTTCAACGAGGGCATTTTTCACAGCTTGTGAAGACTGCCACAAGTGAGTAACTTGTGTTATTTTTTGTATAATAAGTGCAAATAGTTACAAACACAAGAAGTGTCTGCTCTAATATGCTTTTGTCAATTTCTATTATCTCTACAAATCAACTCCTTCCTGACTTGTCTAATTCCTGTTGTGGCATTTCTACCTTCCATTCACCAAAACTCAGTAAATTAATTTATTTCTCAACAAATATTTATTGAATGTCATCATTGTTTCTTCCTTCTCGCTTGTCCCACATATACAATCGGTTGCCAAGTCAGCAATCTCCAATCCTTTCTGCAATGAAATTAGGTATAAATAAATTACAAAACCAAATAGACAACATCAAATCACCAAATCTTGTTGAATCATCCTCTCCAATATTCTGAAGACCCTGTTTTTTTTCTATTCCTATGCTATCACTTTATGTACTGTATAAATGTGGGAATTATAAAGAAATTATTACAGTTCTCAGAAAACTCTTCCTTACAAATTCTCAAATTCTCAGTAGATTCTTCTTCTCATCCCATTTGTAATATACCTTTGTTGACCACTTTCCATCTCCATGAACCCAATACAATTGAACATGTGAGTTTTCTTTAAGACATCACTGTTTCCATGAAGCTTTCCTCAATTTCCCCAACTGAGGTAGTTCTTCCTTCCTCTGAGTGTCAATATCTCTACTTATGTCATGGTGGTTTTGTCTTCCTACTTGTAATAAACTATGCAATTTAACTTACTATTGGCTTTTAAGATTCTTTTTTTTTTTTAATTTTATTTTTTGCTGTGTTTGGTCTTTGTTGCTGTGCGCAGGCTTTTCTCTGGTTGTGGCGAGCGGGGGCTACTCATTGCGGTGGCCTCTCTTGTTGCAGAGCACGGGCTCTAGGCGTCCGGGCTTCAGTAGTTGTGGCACGTGGGCTCAGTAGTTGTGGCTCACAGGCTCCAGAGCGCAGGCTCAGTAGTTTTGGCGCACAGGCCTAGTCGCTCCACGGCATGTGGGACCTTCCCAGACCAGGGCCCAAACCTGTGTCCCCTGCTTTGGCAGGAGGACTCCCAACCACTGCACCACCAGGGAAGCCCGGCTTTTAAGATTCTTACAGGAAGTTTCTATGGAGTCCCAGAGAATATAGTCTACAGACTCATAGGAATTTAATGAATATTTTAAAATTATTTCCATTTAACAATGCTCTATTAAAATTGAAAAGAAAGTAAAATTTCACTAATATATAAATGATTTAAAAAATGGTAGTCTTTACAGGAGTGCTTGCATTTTAAAGGAAAACTACAGTGGACATTTCTTGTTTGGCTTCGAAGTACATGTTTTTCTCTCTTGTGGTCATGGCATCCAAATTTCCTTGGGGAAATCCCAATTTTCATTGACTATTCCTTTTGAGTGGAGCTCATTCCTATTGTTTCAGTCCCAAGGGTAGTGAATAATGCACAAATATGGTAACTGTGACTTAAAAAAAAAATTCCTTTTGTCCTAATGATTAGATCAGAGATGAGCATGTGAACAAACCAAAGCCAATAGCACCCACTGAAACTTTTACTGTGGTTACTAAAGTGGCAGATGGTCTTTAACCACTGGACTCAAATCTGGGAAGATGAGAAGCTGGGTTGTAACAGCCATCTTCCACCACACTTGAGAATTCAGCCAAGATATAAAATGGCAAAGCAGAGAGCTGCACTGTGTTATGTTGACATCGATGTGCTCCTGGATCTATCCTGTCTAAGGTCATACTTATGCCTGGGTGTTTTGGTTACATCATCCAAGTTCTCTTTACAGCTCAGTGTAGCATAAGCCAATATATCGATTAAGGTTCATTGCAGGAAGTGGAAACCAGAAGATATTTTAAGCAGAAAAAAATTTAAATAGTGAATTAAATGCTTATAAAATGATTGGAAATCCCAGAGGATTGAGCCTCTAGGAAAAAGACTTTCAGAACACAGAAGAATTGTCCTGACAGGGAATCTATAACCTAGGCTATATCCAGGGTTGGAATTGAGGAGGGTTTCATTCACTTGTAGTCAAAAGATTCTTGATTAATATAGAAGACTCTGGTTAACTTAGGTGAATTTCTAAATGATGGAATTTCAAACAGTATAACCCAGTGCAAACAATTCTGCAAAACAGAAAAAAAACATTCAGGAATTATCTGGCATTAGTATCCTAAAATACTGTACCAGACACATCATAAGTCCTTGAATAAATATTTGTTGAGATTGTTCATTGAAAGAGGATGTTTTTATTTCTGTCTATGACATTTTCTTTTTCTCCAGTTATAAATTGAGATATTTCAAAGTTCTGAGTTGTTTTTTTTTTTTACCAATTCTCCTAAGGCAAGAAATGTGATGGGTAGGTTAAACATTTAGTGTCATTTTTAAAGGTGTTTATTGGTCTATATCATTTTTGTCATACTTTTCCCAATATAACACCTTTTACACCTTAAAAAATTATAATTAGTATTGTTAAAATGTTCATGCTACCCAAGGAAATTTATGGATTTAATGTAATCCTTCTCAAAGTACCCATGACATATTTCACAGAGCTAGAATGAATAGTCCTAAAAGTTATATACAACCATGAAAGACCCTGAATAGCCAAAGCAATGCTGAGAAAAAAGAACAAAGCTGGAGATATCATGCTCCCTGACTTAAGACTATACCACCAAGCTACTGTAAGCAAAACATTGTGGTATTGGCACAAAAATAGACACATAGATGAATGGAACAGAGTAGAGAGCTCAGAAATAAACCCTCACACTTATGGTCAATTAATCTATTACAAAAGATGAAAGAATATACAATGGAAAAAAAGGCAGTCTCTTCAATAAGTGGGAAAAATGACAGTCTCTTCAATAAGTGGGAAAACTGGACAGCTACATGTAAAAGAATGAAATTAATACATTTTCTTACATTTACAAAAATAAACTCAAAATGGACTAAAGACCTAAATTTAAGACCAGAAACCATAAAACTCCTAAAAGAAAACATAGGCAGGACACTCTTTGACATAAATTGTAGCTATATATATGATCTATCTCCTAAGGCAAAGGAAACAAAAGCAAAAATAAACAGATGGGACCTCATAAAACTTAAAAGCTTTTGCAGAGCAAAGGAAACCATCAACAAAACAAAAGACAAATTAACCTACTGAATGGAAGAAAATATTTGCAAATGATATGATGGATAAGGGGTTAATATCCAAAATATATAAACAGCTCATACAACACAAAATCAAAAAGCAAACAACTTGATTAAAACATGAGCAGAATACCTGAATAGACATTTTTCCAAAGGAGATGTAGACATCAGTGGGTCAGCAGAGAAATGCAAATCAAAACCACAGTGAGACATCACCTCACACCTGTCAGATGGCTATCATCAAAAAGTCTACAAATAACAAATGTTGATGAGGATGTGGAGAAAAGAATCCTAGTACACTGTTGGTGGGAAAGTAAACTGGTGCAGCCACTATGGATAACAGTAGGGAGGTTCCTCAAGAAACTAAAAATATAATTACCATATGATCCAGCAACTTCACTGCTGGGTATACAACCCAAGAAAATGAAAACACTAATTCAAAAAGATACATGCACACGAATAGTCATAGCAGCATTAGTTACAATAGCTAAGATATGGAAGCTACCTGAGTGTCCATCAACAAATGAATGGATAAAAAAGTTTAAAAAATAAAGACGGTTTTATTACACACACACACACACACACACACACACACACACATATATATATATAGATATAGATATAGATATAGATATAGATGACTATTACTCAGCTATAAGAAAGAATGAAATTCTGCCATTTGCAAAAACATAGATGGACCTAGAGGGTATTATGCTTAGTGAAATATGTCAGACAGAGAAAGACAAATACAGTATGTTATACTTTATATGTGGAATCTGAAAAATAAAACAAACAAATGAATATAACAAAACAGAAACAGACTCACAGATATAAGGAATAAACTTGTGGTTACCAGTGAGGAGAAGTAAAGGGGGAGAGGCAAGATAGATGTAGGGGATTAAGAGACACCAAATACTATGTATAAAATAAATAAGCTACAAGGATATATTGTACAACACAGGGAATATAGCCAAAATTTTATAATAACTTAAAATGAAGTATAATCTATAAAAATATTGAATCACTATGTTGTATATCTGAAACTAATATAAATCGACTATATCTCAATTTTAAAAATTTAGATGCCCATATGATTGCTGTACTTTTAGTAACATTAGATTGAGAATGTACTATAATAAATACAAAGATGAGTGCAATAACCTTTTTATTGAAGTTTATAAAAATATGACACAACCAAAAAAAAAAACACAATAGATGATGTATACATTTTGTATGTAGAAACATACATAGAGAGAAAGAGTGTGAGCAAGAGAGATGTTTGAGGCATTTTATTTAGTACAAAGACATCGTCTGGTACACTCACAGCATGAAGGATATAAATCATTAATATATACTAGAGTAGCATACTGATTACTGTAAAGGTGTCTCTACAATATCTTACTTAACTGGATGAGTTAATAAAGTTTCTGAGGGTGTTGAGAAAATTTGGATGGAATCTAAATATTTGGTTCTTGGTTCATGGAATTTCACAAAATGTAAGACAATACCTTGAAGAAATATCACCCAATATATTTTGAGTAATTCTATATGCTTTACATTTACAAATATTTCACCAGTTGCATTACCTGCTTTAGGTTTAAGAAAAAAATAATTTATATATGAGATATTAATGGATATCTATAAAAATGTTGAACTAACAACCCTCATGAGTGAAAAATATTTTAGTTGAATGTAAAAGACTAAAGAAATGAGTAATAATGTGCCATTTATGGCTGGCTCGTGCTTTTCCAGATAAAATAAACTGAAAAGTAACAGAAATACAGAAACCAGCTAGGAAAATGTAAACTGCCAAATAAAAGTTGATACCCTGGGATATTTCCTTAGTGAAATCTTAGAACTGCAATTAGATAGCAATGAGGAACTATTTTCCCCACTCTCCTTGAAAATATATCTTAATATGACTGTAATTTGTTTAACCTCTTATTTTTTATACTATTATAATGTTATAAAATGAAAATACAAACCACTTCTGTCACTTATAATCATGTTTGATTAGTGAATAGACACAATCTGATATGATACTTCAACTTAAAGTTGCTTTTCACTGTGTTAATGTTTTACTTAATAGAGTGGAAACAACATTTTATTCATTAGAGACTTATTTTCAATGGAAAGTAGAGTAAGTGGAGTCATGAAACATGCATAAATATGAAAGTCACACTAGATAAATAGCATGCTAGAATCTGTGGAAATGAAATTTATGAGCAAGAGATTGCCTGAAGAATCTGAAGATTCCAGTAAGGTGCCACTTAAGTGACTAAGTCTTATACTTCCTCTCTCCTACAAATTATTTGAGTACCACCACAGTGATGTTCATTGGTGGGGGAGATCATATTTCCCCTTGGTATCACAACAGATTGAAAAGGTTTATTTATTTATTTATTTTTCATAATCATAGTGGACATCTTCCATGTGCAGACTCTTATATACACCCAAGATTCTTTGAGATACACGATTCAGTGTTACAGGCATGGTAATTATGATGGGAAATATATTTTTATTTATGTCATAGTGCAAACATAATTAAATTCGAAAAATGTATGGGGTTTCAAGCATCTGTTAATAAGACTAATTGTTCCAACCTCAATTCTAAACCAATTGAAAAAAAATAAGACAAAAGAGGAAGGAAAGTGGAAACCAAAAATATCTGCTTTATTATTAATATTACTTTTATTGACCATGTGGCTTCTAACGGGATATAGACCAGCTTCCTCATATTAAAACTCAAAGCTCGGTAGAATTTCGAGCAGTCAAAAACTTCCACCATGAAAACAGGATCTTCATGGCTAAGTTGACTATTTGATCACAGCAATTGAGAACCCGTACTCTTTGTGGGTAGGTCTGCTCTTGAAAGAGAAGGAACAGGACTTGGTTTAGCAGAACCAGTTTTCATTCCAAATGTTTCCATCTGATTAAGAACTCACATATGAGGAGGAATAAAAGATAAAGTGGAGAGGCAAGGAATTTGCATAAGTAGGACTTGTTTCACATAAAACAAACAAACAAACAAAAACCACAGGCACACACAGAAAAACATTAGGATGGGGGGGATGTTTCCTCTTAACAAAGGATACTAAAAAAAGTGTCTACTAAAAACCTAAATAATCATTTAATCTTCAAATAAATAGGGTAAAAGTAGATGTATTTCCAGGGTTGAATCTCACCTGAAAACAAACAAAAACTTAAACCATTAATTCATGCAGTTAATACACTTTTATTGAGTGATAACTATGTGTTAGGCACTGGTGATACAAAAGCGAAATTCATGTTTTCTGCTTTCAAGGAATTAATAATCCAGTAGGAAGACAGACTTTCAAGCAAACCATGGAGTATAATGTTTTCAAAGTCAAAATATGTACAATATGAAGTTGAGACTTCAGAGGGGTAGTTCTTTAGCCTGAATTGCAAAGTCATGGAAGACTTCTTATAGAAAGCAGCCCTGAGTTGAGACCTGAAAGGTAAGAAGAAATTTGCCAGTTGGATAAGTTAAGTAAAAGTATTTTACACATAAGAATCTGATGTTCAAAGCATAAATGCATGGGAGAGTCTCTTTGGGGGAGGGTGGGTAACTGCAAGTAGTTGGATTGTAAACTAAAGTTAATTAATATGAATAGCAATAATATGAACCTTACTTTTGCTGGATAGTTTGCTAAGTGTTTTGTGTGGATCATTTCATTTTTCTCCATCACAACTCTAGGAATTAGTTAATATTTACTATCCTTATTTCACTGAGGAGGAACTTGAGGCTTAAAGAAATTAGGTGTCCAAGGTTGGTGGTGGACCTGGGATTCATTCCCAAGTAGCTTGCCTCCAGAGCTGGGAAAGAAGCTACTGGGTTATTCTGCCTGTGAAATGGGGAATTATAAGAGGTGAGAGAAGACATGTAGATGGAGACTATACCCTAGAACTTTTAGCTCATGATTAGGGATTTAGACTTTATCCTGTAATTAACCTAGATATATTTACTGTTATAATGGGCAAAATCTTTACAGAAGATAGAAGTTTATACTATGCAGATATTTTTCTCTTACTAAACATTTATTTGTAAATTAAAACAAAATAGAAACTTGCTCAAGTTAAAAAAGAAAAATAAACTGCAATCCTTACATGCCTATTCGACTCAAAGTGCATTAATTGAACCTCTTAATGCAAATGACACCATCCAAGGATTCATTTAAAGATAATGCTATAATTTTAGGCATTGCCTACATTCTTATTCTACATAAACAAATACAAATTTTAATAGTTTTTAGTTAAAAAAACTCCCAAGTCACTTGGTCAACCACATATTATGCTAATTAATTAATTAATTATTAGTATTTATTGGGTAGCTAATATGTTTCAGACTCTGCTCTCAACAAGAACTCTTTGTGGAGCTTACATTCTAGTGGAGCAATACAATACAATACAATACATAAAACATGTAAGATGCCAAATGATAAGTGATATGGAGAAAGTAAAGTGAATGGGGTAGATTGAGAAGGCTGGAGGGTTATCATTTTAAATATGGTGGTCAGAGAATTCCTCATCAAGAAGGTATGATTTGAGCAAAGATCTGAAAGAGATGAGGGAGTGAACAATGTGAGGAACATTCTAGGCAAAAGGAACAGTCAGTGTGAAGGTCATATGGAAGATATGAGGAAGAGGAGCTGGGGTAATTGGTGTCAAGGAGTTCATAAAATTAATGCATGTTAGTAATTAATTACATGGTAGCATAAGAGGAAGTAAAATGTAGTAATCAAAGCAGGCTCTCGTGTCCAGTTACCTTGGTTTGAATCCCAGTTCTTCTTCTTATCCATTGTTTTAGCTTGGACAAATCATTTAACCTTTCTGCTTTATTATCTATAAAATATGAATAATAATAGTACCAACCATGGTGTTGTTATGGGTTAGGAAGAACAGTGCCTGGCATATTATAAGTAGCCAGGAAATGCTAGTAGTTTAGAAGATAATTGCCATCATACGTTATAGTCAAAGAGGACTTTATTATGTCCAAAGTACTTTTTCAGACATGTTTTTATAGGATTTTGAAACTGAGTTATTGAAAGCAGTTAGTAAGCCCATTGTATGAATGAAGAAAATGAGGACCAGAGGGTTTAGTGACTCATTCGAGGTCATGTTATTGCTATGTCTTGGGCCTGGAACTAAAACCCAGCCCTTCATCCTAGTTTCCTAGATTTCTCTGTTTTCCGCTCAAGCACACTCTCCCCAGTGGACTCCACTATCCTCAAGAGCTATGCGGATGTGGAAGAATTCTTTCAGAGCAAGTGGAATTTGGAAAGAATTAAGGCAAATAGAGAGGAAAGAGGAGGTCATTTCAAGCAAGGAGAAAGAAATTTGTATTCAAATAACTCATGAGATTTTTACTGGGGGTTGTGGAAATAGGGTGATGAGCTAACAGTGATTAGACCACTTTGAAGCCGAATTATATATAGATGTACAGGGAACCAGGCAAAAACCATAGGCAAGTTGAAACCAGATGGTAGAGAACTTTAAATGTCAAGCTAAGGCATTTGAACTTTATTTTTGGCATCGAGGAAACCATTGATGGTTTTTGAAGTAGAAGAGTGATATGGAAAAATGTGCATTTTTAGGAAGAAATCTGATAGAATAGGTAGGAGATAAGAAAGAAATAGAGAAATGGAGATCAATTCAGAGAATATTAGGAGTAGTCCACAGGAAAGATAAAATATTCGGAAAGTGCCATATAAGAATAAATTAATACAGCTAAAATTAAATTCATTTCAAAACAGAAGCTTCCTATTCTGTTAAAGCAAAGCTACACTGTGTTTGGAAGTTTAGTTATTTCCAGGGGCCCCAGGTGGGATGCAAGCATGCACTAGACTCTTACTGGAACATTTTGCCTATGTGCTGTTCTGTGTTTCAGATGGTGACAGTTTGAGTGTGATATGCTGCACATGCTGCTTTGGAAACATATGAAGAAACATCAAATGCACGTGTCATGCACTGTGTAGCTTAGAAGACGACTTTTTTCCTTCTGCTTAGCAGCTGCAGTTAACACTGTGGAGTTTGAAATGCCCCCGGTATCTCTACCGTTTGCTGTAGTAGCAGCCGCAGGAAAACACCATAGCAGCTGTTGTGTAATTCCCAAGGTGCATCTAAGGAATGTAAAGTTAGTTGATGGAAAGGGGGAAATGGTCCATTGGGAAGCAACGCATAGGTTAAGAGAGAACCAATAACAGAAGGCAATAATACCTGTGACATCCAAGACTTACCCATACCCCTCTCTCCCTCTGTTTTTTTTTTTTTTTAGTTTGCTAATAGTTTAGAACAAAACAAACAAACAAGCAAACAAAAAACAAAAGAATTACATATTTATGGCCAAGTTAGTAGACTCACCAGCTATTCCTGATAATTTTTTGGTACATGTGTCCTACTACCAAATAATCAAATGAGGCATTGTTTATAATGGCAACTAGAGAAATAAATTATTACTGGACTCATTTAAAAAATACCTGTTAATTAGCTTGAAAAAATGTATTTTTCAAACCTGGAGCTATTCCTTGTCACGTTGGAATCTCATTAGTTCTCCTGAGCTAAGTGGGGTCTGACCTCCCAGAGCAGCCCGGGAGAACTCAGAGGCTTCTTCACGGTGTATGGGTGACCAGTTGCAGTCCTTGTGCTCTGTAACCATGAAGGACTCTGAATTGCTGAAGATACCAGCGTGGGCTCTTTCATTGTGAGATTCATTCTGAGGCAAATAGCCACAATTCTCTGTGCACGTTGTTTGTTACTTCCTAACACAATACGATCATTCCAATAAAGGCAGATAAATATTTTCTGTCTTGTCTGAGTTTCTTTTGAAGAAAGAAAAACTTGACTCAGGTTCATGGCAAGATATTCAGTTTCACCAGAAAGTGGACAGAGAGATTTTTTCCATAAACAACTGATGGAATTTCAAAATCTCAGGAGCCACTTCACTCTCAGATTGAGAGTAAATGGTAGGACAATGGAGAAATTATCTGGAACATGATTGTTGGATAATCCAATGGACAAATGTGAATTTTTCTGATAGACTTTTGATATTTTAGGCAGTAAATTCATTTTTTGGAGTAGGGAGACTAAGAAAAAAGAGAGCATCTAGTGGACAGGAAGAAGAAGAGAGAGGAGAGATATAGCCAAAGAAAGAAATAAAGAGGAAAAAAGGCCAGGAGACAAGAAGACGTGAAAGAATAGAGGAGAGGAGGAGAGGAAGGGATGATTTCAGGTGGAAACACTGCTTAGTATCCTAGGTGAGCTGACACTTACAATTTCCTATTTTCAGAGTTTAAGTAGCTTCATGGCTTTCCTCTTATGATAATTAGTGAACAACAAACAGTCATCAAGGTTTATGCATTCTGGATAGCAGAAGTCATTTGGCACTTCCACTGGAGATGATTCAGAACTAGTGGAAAATGGCAGGTTAGAGTGTTTTCAGTTACTTTGATGAATTATTTATAAATAAAGTAGAACACACAAGTCAAATGAAACTCTGCAGTATTTACTTCCATTCCTCTCATAAGTCTCCTCAGTGATTTCATGGGTATAAGACCTCTCCAGGTCATTAGAGCATCACATCAAGATGCCTAAAAGAGAGCTCTGTAGGTGAAATGGTACTTCAGTCCAGTCCAGTCATTCATGGAGTTGCTGTGGTCAATGGAATTGTCCTCAGGATGACAGCCAGAGAACTTGCCTAGGTGAAGATAAATGCACTAGAAAGCAAAAGAGGAATGCAGCTCAATGGGCAGTGAAAATCAATGAGAGCAAATTGGCCCATCTTTGCCTCACTGACTTGTACTGTCCATTAAGCCCTATTTGCTGGTTCATGGTTGTTCACTTCATTTACTTTCTAATCCTTCTTTTGCCAGCTTGGCACATCTCCAGGTTAGTGCAATCCTATTAATTGCCATCGCCTGCTACTGACTAACTGTGACACAGGCCTTATCACCTTGTTACAGGGATTACACATGAAACTCTACACATGAAACCCAGCATGAGGCTGGCTTCTTTAGGATTGGGACTTAAATCATACATTATCTCACAGCTTCTTGGGAATGGAGATTTTCCATGTCCTCATACCTCCAAAGGAGCTGGGATTTGCTTTGGCTTGCTTGACTTTTACCATCTCATTACCACTGTGATCACTGCAGTACTTTAGACAAGAAAGTTGGAAAAGTGGAATATTCTATGATGGGACAGTTTTTACAATTTTCTTTGCCTGTAGAATCCAGGCCACCTAAGCACTTGGTAAGGGCTTAGGGCTAAAGGCTGTGTTAGTGAATTTATTACACTGTGTTATAACCACTGGTCTGTATGTTTTTTGCTAAAGTGGGCCCCGCAAGGACAAGGAAGTTATGTATTTTTACGTTTTGTTCCCAGGAGATAGCCCAGTGATAATTTGTTGATTCAGTACACCAGACAGCATTAATGGAGCAACTACCACAAGCTGGCTCATTCTCAAGGTAATACTATGGGGTTAAATACTATTATTTCAATACTCTTGATAATGGAACTAAAGGTCAAAGAGGTTAAATTGCTTATCTGTGATTGGCAAAGCTAGAATGCAAGCTCAGGATGCCTGACCCTAAAGCACTTAGGTTTTTTTCCTATGTCATACTAAAATGACTTAACAGATTTGATTTCAAAATGAGAACATGAGAAGTGAATCCCATACATCAAAACATCTTCTGGTAAACTGAAGAAAAATTACAAAGTTTTTGTCTTCATAAAATTGCTGAATATGTTGAAAATTTGAAAAACACAAATAAATCTTATTTTATATTTCATTTTTAATGAAGTATCTAAATGCAAAATTGAAAAAAAAATCTGTTCTTTTAAGAACATTTTATTTTAATACTTCTATTTTTCCCCTTATATGGTCTGACTGCTTATCCAAAGAGAAATCAGCTTGAGGCTGAACTTGATATTTAGTAAGAAAATTTGATCTCTCAAAAAAAATACCTGGTGACTTTTATAAGAGAGTCAATATATAACTTTGGTGCAAATGTATAATTTTGGTGTGCAAAATCTGTGCAAACATGAAAAAAATGTACTGGCTGTCTTTTTTCAGTTCAAAACTTCACACATTATGAAAGGAACAAAGTGAGTATTTTGATTATTTAAGCTAAGAAATAAAGTTTTATTTTATTAGGGGCAGTCACTATTAGATGACTCTTTAGTTACTGAATAGTGATTGGGACTATTATTGCCTATCTTTTAGCTTCTGAGTCAAAATATAATTGACTGCAGCGTCACTTCCTCATATGGAAGTACACAGAATGTTGGCTTTTCCTAACCACTTATACATGTGTGTTTCACTCCGTGATCCTACACGTAGGCTCTGTATATATTTTCTCCAAACTCCACGTGATGAACTCCACATGACTTCTTTTCCAGCCTTAGTATTCTTGATAGACTCCAATTTGTATAATTATTTTCTATAACCTCAGTTCCCCCTAAAGTTTCAGCTGAATACATTCCTCTTCTTCACTTCGTGACTCAAATTCCTGCGTAGTGTTGTTTCAGTGTTTGATAACTATTCTTATGTGACTTTATTTCTTAGCTTAAATCAAAACACTCACTTTGTTCCTTTCATAGTAAGTGTGAAGTTTTGAACTGAAAAAAAGACTCAGCCAGTACATTTTTTTCATGTTTGCCTAGATTTTGTGCTCTAAATTTATACACTTATAAATATATCCTTTTCTTTTGGTTTTCACCTTCCTGCAAACTCACTTTCTAACATATTGTCTTATTCAGCATTCAACTCCACAGCAAATTCCCAACTGTAAAGAAAATTGTTATTTATTTGAAAATGTAATTATTCTTCATTTTAATTCTGTTTCTGGCTGCCTTGATCTGGTTGTGCAAAGTTATGTAAGATGTCTACACATTTTTTTTTTTTGGTCTCATGGTAAATCTCAAACTTCCCAGAGGCGAGATAACAGTTGGCAACGTTTATCCTGCCACCCACGATTTTCTATCAGACTTCCACAATCATTTTCATTTTTGTAGCATGGTATTCAATGGAGAATTTTTGAACAACTTTCTTTTGCCTTTACAAAAATATCAGTTTTAGGTACTGAACGTGCACATACAAATCTCTGGTAATTTTTAGCACCTCTGCCTTTGAACAGTTAGGAGCTTTGTGAGTCTGTGACTTCTCTCTTTGCTACATTTATCCACCTCTGGGTACTACGTCCTTCCAATAGTGAGGGTATGAAGAGAGAGTAGGGACAGGTACCCTCTATGAATCAAACTTTACCTGCTTTGACCCTGAGTATTTATTTGCCCCTTTATTCAACAGACAAATGTTGAGCACCTACTAATACAGCCTGTCTCCTGGGATTTCTTGGTAAACATTACTTTTTCAGATCATTGATATCTGATTTTTGGTAACTCATTATTTGGTCTAGCCTCAGTTACCTTCTGAGCCAAACCTGAATTTGTGAAGGCTCTTTTCCTAAAAACTTCTCAATTTTCCCTTAAGACTCCGGTTCTTATGTTCACACGGTAGAATGATTTTCATCTGAATATAATACAAAGGAAAAAATTTAATGATCTACATTATCTGATATACTTCTGAAGTTGCAATACATATATAATGTTTAAGCTAGATCAGGCATTATAAAATGAAATGGAAGCAGGTTCTGTTGCTAAGCAAATGCTGTACTATAGACCACAAAACAGCTTTCCCATTAAAATAAAATGAAAAGTTTGAATTCTACTAGTTAAATTGTACATTGAGATATAGTAACTCAGGCCCTAGTTCTGAATATGTGATTTTGTGCTGTTTTAAACAAAAATATTCTAGTTAAGTGAGCAACTGATAAAGTGTGATATCAATATACAAGAATAAGTATATTTAAATGGCCTAAGAAGAGATATAGGCATGACTTAAGTCTTTAAAATATAATATTTATAAGCAAACACTTATAATTGTAATCTTTATATGCAGGATGGTCTCTAGAGATATATATGAGAAAATCATTATGAAAAGTAGATGCAGAGTCAAGGGGGAAAGAGGAGGGTGGGAAGAACTGAGAGATTGGGATTGACACATATACACTACTATATATAAAACAGGTAACTAACAAGAACCTATTCAGTGCTCTGTGGTGACCTAAATGGAAAGGAAATCTAAAAAAGTGTGGGTATATTTATATGTATAACTGATTCACTTTGCTGTACAGGAGAAACTAACATAGCATTGTAAAAGAACTATACTCCAATAACAATTAATTTAAAAAATTAGATGCAGAAAGATCCTCAAAGGAAATATTATTATTCCCAGTATGTTTTAGTTCTCAAACATATGTTAAAATGAGAATAATGTTGTTGGAGTTGATTTCAAAATAATTTATAAAAATCAATAATTAATTTTGATGTTGTAGCTAGAAGAATACTTACTGTTTATTTGATTTCATTTCAGATGACTTAGACACACAGAATATTAGAAAGAGACACACAAAATAAGGGAATCTAATAAATTATTTTCCTCTTATTGTTTTTGAGCAAATTAAGAAAATGATGCTGGTGTGACCAGACCTGGATATTTTCACACACAAATTCCACTGTTTACTTAATTTTAATGTCAACATCAGAAATCTAATAGTTTAAGTAAGTGTATGACAGCTAAACTTAGGGAGTTAAGAAGGTCTCACCCATATGGAAGCTTGTGCAATAAGAAAATCTTGATATCACTTAACCAAAAAAATCCTTACTTAAGTACAACAAGGAAATGAAAGATAAAATTAAGATATAAAGACACTGCACTTTCAAGAGTTCTTTACTTTTTGCAACTTTAAGATTAACAAAATGAAAAATTCTAAACACATGCCATTATAATTTTTATAAATGTGCTTATGAATACATTTACAGCTTTAATTACAACATACATAACACATAAACAGGTTGCTAAATACTTTCTTGAGTTCAGTAAATTCAAGAATTAAAATTAAAGCTTAAAATTGTTACATAGTAATTAATTTGGTTGAATTTATATATTCTGTACATTGTAATCTTCAAGTAAGGAGTTTATATATTTTAAAATTACTTTTTCAATGGTTGTTAATTGTATTTAGTGAATTTGTTGATTAAGATTTTTGGTATTTTTTTAAAAAATGTGTGCATTGGGCTTCCCTGGTGGTGCAGTGGTTGAGAGTCCGGCTCTCGATGCAGGGGACACGGATTCGTGCCCCGGTCCGGGAAGATCCCACATGCCGCGGAGCGGCTGGGCCCGTGAGCCATAGCCGCTGAGCCTGCGCGTCCGGAGCCTGTGCTCCGCAATAGGAGAGGTCACAACAGTGAGAGGCCCGGGTAACGCAAAAAAAAAAAAAAAAAAAAAAAAAAAGTGTGCATAAAAGGAAACATTTATGTAAAAACCTTCAGTTCAGTATGCATGAAGAAGTTAGGACTAATGAACCATGATATTTTGTGACATTTCATTAATAAGATTTTTTTCTCTGTTCTTATATAGTTTTGGTATACTTAGCAATTTTCTGCCAAGTTATGATCAACTAGTGACTAATTTTCCCTATCATTTCTTTACTCAAGAAATGTGAAATATCTTCGAGTTATAATCAGAAATGGTCCTTGGATGAGTTCTTTAACTATACTCTTAGTTTTTACATTATTGGATGGAGTAGCAGGACAAAAATATCCTGGACAAATTGGTCTAAATATTTTGAAACAATATCTTGTGGGATGACACTAAAATCTAAGGAGCCACATACATATGATCTCCAACCAATCAAGAGGATTATAATCTACACTGTTTAAGAACCTACTTGACAATGTTGTAGCTAAAAAAAAAAAAAATATCTTAAGAAGTTAAGTCTTACTTCAAATCTTGGAGATGTTAGTCAAAATTTGGATAATCTATACTTAAAGTTATTGGGAACCATTAACAGCTATTTCATTTCACGAAATTACATCTCAATCTTAATTTGTAGATGCTAACATTTCTTATTTTACTACAGTAGAATCAAACTACTGATTCTGAGGGTTCTTTTTTTCCACTTGTTTTCATATTTTCTAGCAGTGAATAGCATTGAATAATGCAGGTTGCTGCACTTCTGACTGTGAGAATCAAATAATCTGGACCAGCCTTAATAATCTACCAGAACACACCTGTCTAGGTTCTGCAGATGGTTAGATAACCCTGATAATGAAGCAGAGACCTGTTTTGATTGATCACTTCTGGTGCTCTATTAAATGTAAATGTGTTTTGAAGATCAGTTCTGTGTGTAATGGACTAGATGAACAAGAAAGACATTAAAGGTTTGTAGGTGGGAAGAGAAATGGTTAGAGGCAGAAAAGGAAAAGAAAATGACATTTTCCTAGCACCTACTATGTGTCCATTCCTGCTCAGGACTTTTTTACATCTTCACATAATCTCCATTATAAGGAGAGGATATTGAAGCTCAGGGTTCAAGATGAAATAAAATAACAGAAGTAAAATGCCTAGATCATCCCTTCTGCTACTCATAATCATTCAAAAATTTTAACAGATTCATAAACCTGTGCTTCCTGTAGTGGAATCTGTTTAAGCCTTTAAGCCATTTTTTGCTAAATGCCAGTGATTTACACATATGAACTGTGTATTGCAATCAAAGAGTGACTTTCTAGAGGGCATTATAGATTGTTAGAGTGGGAACTTGGCTTTTTGATTACATAGTGTAACCTTTTGGCTTTCGAGAAGCCATGAAGTCATGCAACAGGAAATTGCATGACTTTTTCAACCCTGGTATTAGCAAAGTCAGAATTACAAATTTGAATGTACCAATATCTATTCCTGTGACTTTACACTGGTCCATATTGCTACTAAATTGGAAGAGTGTAAGCTACTAGAAATTGAGAGCACATTTTCTTGGAATTAATTCTTTACTGTCAAAATATGCTCAATACAAATGCGACATTTGATTACTATTTGGTTGACTCATTCATTCAATAAATATTTTTAAAACCCTTTTTATATAATAGATACTGTGTGGGAAAAATGGAAATTTAAAAAATGATGCCTGGTATTGGGGTTACATAATATAAAGTGAAATAGACAAGGAGAGAAATACTTATTAGAACGTGTGGGAAGAATGGCAGTGAAAGAGGATGTGTGAGCTAATGGGAGAGAGACTGGGTTTAAATTTTAGTTCTGTGCATGTAACTGTATGCTTTGCACAAGTTACTCAGTTTCACTGAATGCCTATTTCCTCATCTGTAAAACAAAGATCCTACTTAACAAGCTTGTCATAAGGATTTGGTCCTCACTAGGCACACAGGACTTGATGTTATTATGGAATATATTATTATTATTATTATATATAAATTGCTATAATTGTGCAGAGTGGATCTGGAGAGACACTATTAAAATGAGATATTGGAAAGGATTTTGAAGTATGAACAGGGAAGTATCAAATGAGAAAAGAAGTAGTGTAAGTGCAGTGAATGATCAGTGCAAATATAGGTTCACTTTATTAAGCATGAAATGGTTCAATTACACATTTGGGTGGGTAGCAACTTTGTTAGTCCCGTAAAGTAGCATAAACTCAATGACTCACTCACTGATTTACCCTGACTAGAGGAAAGTCTGTGTGTGTTTGTGTGTGTGTAGCACTTTGAACTTGTTTAAACTTGGTCTTCTTCAGGAAAATAGGTTCATAATCTAGAGGTTATATTCTTTCACAGGTGCATTACAGCACAGAGCGAAGCTCTTCTCAGGTAACAGGCAGCTACAGCAGACATTTTGTTGCACATGCACCAAAACATTAAACTTCCTTAAATTTTAGCATTTTATGGATATATTGAGTAACAAATTAGGAAAAGTACTTAATGGTGCCAGAAAAATTCAACTGATAGACCTTCATACCTAAGATCAATATTTGATAATGTGCAGATAGACATGGTGAAATTTTGGCAATGAGTCTCTCAATTCTGATCCAGCATAGTGAACTTTCAGAAGCATGATGTCATGGGACATGGCTGGGATTCAGCAGATTCAGAAAAACTAAAGAAAAAAGACCTGGCTGGACTAGGATTAGTCATGTCACACTATGGGGAAGGTAATATAATCATCTCTACTTTACTCAGTAAGAATATGAAACATGGGTCATTAAATAACTTGCCCAATGTCACAACTAGTAAGTGGAAGAATCACGCTCTAGAAGGCATGTTCTTAACTACCACATAGTTAGCATAAGTTCAGTTTGCAGCACATTGTATTTGATATCTTGTTATAGATATCCAGATATACTGAGATATACAGAGTTAGAAATCTGGCTCTGGCTGTTAGGATAGATATATTATCTGGATATAGATTTGGAATCATGAGTGTGGATGAGCTCTCACAAAAAAACAGTGTCTAGAAGGTTACACTTTTGACTGAAATAAGACACACCAGAGGAAAAAAAATGGTGTCTTTAGTATTACAGATGACACCCATGGTAGGAGGTGGAACAGCACAGGGCGATAACCAAATGCAGAAGAATTGAAATTTAGCAGCCAGGTTGAGATGGAAATGAAAAAGATGAAAAAAGTTAAATGGAACAATTTGAGAGGTAGGAAGGAAACCAGAAAAAGGAATGTTTTAGAAGTCAAGTCAAGAAAGAATATTGAGGAGTATAGGGTGGTTGACTTGTTCAATATAGCCAAAAGCAATGAGATCTAAAACGAGGCCATTGGAATTTAATAATTAGTTGTCATTGGTAAGCTTTGGTGGAGTGGAAAAGACTGAAGTCAGATTACAATGGGTTGAAGAGTGAAAGGAAGTAAGTAGAGATATTAAATTGTGGTTCCCTGGAGGTCCAGTGGTTAGGACTCGGCACTTTCACTGACTTGGGCCCGGGTTCGATCCCTGGTTGGGGAACTGAGACCCACAAGTCACGAGGCACTGCCAAAAAAAAAAAAAAGATATTAAATAAAAACAGACTTAATTCACCTGTCTTGTACTTGTAACGTCACCCAGAAATGTTTTCATTGCTTATTTTGATATTAAGACAAAAACTTCATGTCAGCCTTGTAATGACCCCCAATGGGCATCAGCCTATTGTTGCTTATAGGTTCTAAGACTTGGGAAAGAGCCACCTGAGGTGGCTTAGAGTAGAAACCAAGGTGGTCCACAGTCCTCTCAACTCAGTCCCTCTAAATATCCCAATGGAGAGTCGATGGAGATTGCTTTACTGGGTGGAGGGAGGTTCAGGCAACTCTGAGTTTGAATCCAGCCTTGTGACTTAAAACCTCTGTGGCCTTGGGGATGTTTCTTAAGCTAAGCCTCAGGCTTCTGACCTATAAAATGGAGGGAGTGATAGTGCTTATTTCACAAGTTGTTCAGATAATCAAACGAGCTATTGCAAGCAAAGTATTTATCATTGTGTCTCACATCATTAAGTGCTTAATTAATAGTAGCTGCTATAATTATTTATTATTATTATCATCTGTACTTTCACTTAATTCCTTATGATTATGCATAGTGACTTGTCATCTGGGAAACTGACTGATTTGCTTCATAGATGTACAATAATTTCGCCGTAAATAGAGATCACTGTTGTCATCCAGCATAGACACACACACACACACACAGAGTTGCAGTAATAGAAAGAGCATGGGATTTGGAGTATGACAGATAAAATCTTGAGTCTGGTTACATTGCTTTCTAGCTGTTTCATCCCTGGAAAATGTCTTATCATCCCTGGTAAGTAATTTCCACATCTGTATAATTGGAAAAATAGCACTCTTCTTATAGGACCATTATAAAAATTGTATGAGGCAACATTTATTTGAAGGGTTTTGTACTGGCACTTATTAAGTTCAATGCAAAGATACGTTTGCATTCATTTATCTTCAGGATTAAACATGAAAAATGGGATCTTAAGTCATTTCTTCTTTTTTTTTTTTCAGTTGACACTTTTTTGGTTGAAGATATTTTGTTCTTTCTATTTTTTTTTTCCCTGTGAAAAGTCTCTCACTAGACCCAAGGGTCAATATCTGTAGAGAGCCAGACTGTCTCATGAAAATATATAAGTGCAAACAACAAAATGACTTTCAAGAAGCTTTTATTTTGGGCGTGGGAAAAGATAACAGCTCTAAATAGATGAGCCATGTGCTTACCATCAGTGTTGGCACTGCCACTGGGATCTCCTAGGATCTGGTGGATTCAACATGTTGCTACATATTGCTCTTATTCTCACACTGTTTAAACCAGAACAAAATTTCCACTTCGGTCCTTTAATAATCTCATTTACCTAGTGGAACAACTGCTGTATACCCAATGTGCTAGGTTCCCTTCAGTAGTCTCATTTTATTGATCTGGAACTTGATAGAATTTTAGTTTTAAATAAAATGGTTAATAATTCCTCTGGTGTATTTGAGATTTTTAAAAGTATTTTTTCAATCTAGTTTAATCTGTGTTTAATTTAATATATTAAATCTTAATTTAATATTTTATAATTTGAAATAATATATTTAAAATGCATTACATCTTAATTTTATATATTTAATCACAGTTTAATAAAGTTTCCTTTTAACATCTTAATTAAAAGGACTATTGGAAAGTAGTCATGCCTTTCAATTAAACTCCAAGCACTGTTGTCTCAGCGGGCTTCAGTATTCCATCAAGGGCTAGAAGCTGAAGTCCAGACAAGGAGGAAGAACATCAGTAGAAAAATGTAGAAATATTATTGGCATATCTTTCTGACCCTAATGACGTCTGTATTATTAAGAGCAATGCTAGTTGCTGTAACAGGCACATTCCCAAATTTCAGTGTCTTAAAACAATGGACATTATTTGCCTAATCTACCAATAGTGTTCCTGGTGCATATGTGGCTCTCCTCCAAATGGTGATTCCAGTACCCAATATTCCATCTTGTTGAGCTACCATCTTCAATATTTGTCACAAGATCTTCCAGAAGGTGAAAGAATGCTGAGGATCTCATGGGATGGGTTTTTATGAGCCAGATCTAGAAGTGGCACATGTTATGTTTCTTCCTATTCAGTTGATCAGACATGACCACGCCTAACTCCAAGGGGTGACTGGGATTGTAGTTGAGCTGTGTGCAAGGGAGAGAAAGGAAACGGGCAGTTCATATTTAAGATGCTATTATTTGTATCCCAAAGTACATATAACATTAATTAGATATTTTATTTCTAGAATCATTTCTTTGCACCTAGCATGAAATTTAATCTCTGTGGAAGTTAAAAATCCCTGACTAAAAAAAAAAAACAACAACAAACACCACACTGTTTGAGAAAGAAAGCCAACAAAGTACATGTGAAATGTTGTTATTACTTCTGTGTGTCTGAGAAACATAGCCTGCTTCCAATCAGTAATCTCTAAGCACCAAGGTAAACAAACAGCAACAAGATGTAACCACCATACAAAATACTTTGAGGGAAATGTTCAAGGCTTTCTATGTTTGAATAACTATACTTTTGAAGGAATCAAACAGAAGGGTGTTCCAGCTCTTCAACTATTCAGTAGAGAGGCAAGTACTGATGGTTTGAAACAGAAAATACAGACATCTTAACCCACCCATCCCCCCAAAAGATAGGGTATTGTGACCCAGAACCATAGATTTTCATTATGAAAGTAGCATTGAAATTTTGCTAATGAGCATATTTTGAGTGATTTGTTAAGAGCTCATGATATACAGATGACAAGCGCATTAAAAACTCTCAACATTATTAGTCACTAGTGAATTGTAAACTGAAACCACAATAAGATATCACTACACACCGTTTAGAATGGATAAAATTAAAAAGTCTGACCCTACTAAGTTCTGGTGAGGAAATGAACAAACTGGACATCTCATCCAATGCTAGTGAATGTAAAATGGCACAATCACTTTGGAAAAATATTGGGGAATTTATTAAAAAGTACACCTACCATATGATTCAGTTATTTTTTGCCAAAGTATCTTCTCAAGTGAAATAAAAGCATATGTCCACACAAAGACATGTGCATGAATGTTCACAGCAGCTTTATTTGTAATAGTCAAAAAATAGAAACAACCCAAATGTCCCATCAACAGTGCCAACAACTGTGGTATACCATGCAATAGAATACTCCTTAAAAATAAAAAAGGAATAAATATTGATACATGCTGCAGCGTGGATGAATCTCAAAATAATTATGCCAAGTGAAAGAAGCCAGGCAAAAATAATGCATACTGTATGATTCCATTTATATACAATTCTAGAAAATACAAACTAATTTACAGTGACAGAAAGCATATCACTTGTTGTCTGGGGATGGGAAAGGAAGGTTAGAATAAAGCATGACAAAAGGCTCCAGGATTCTTTTGGGAAAGTTACAGATATGTTTATCTCGATTGTGGTAACGGTGTATACATAGGTCAAATCTTATCAAATTGTATACTTTAAATATGAACAGTTTATTGCTTGTCAATTATACCTCAATAAAGATGTTTTTTAAGAAAAGTAATATTTGACATAAAGAATTCATCATATTCAGGTATTCCTGTCAAAATTCATAGCCAGGGCTTCCCTGGTGGCACAGTGGTTGAGAGTCCGTCTGCCGATGCAGGGGACATGGGTTCGTGCCCCGGTCTGGGAGGATCCCACATGCCGCGGAGCGGCTGGGCTCATGAGCCATGGCCGCTGAGCCTGCGCATCCGGAGCCTGTGCTCCACAGCGGGAGAGGCCACAACAGTGAGAGGCCCGCATACCAAAACAAACAAACAAAAAAGGCAAAAGACATGGACAGATACTTCGCCAAAAATAATATATAGATAGCAAATAGGCATATGACCAGATATTCAACATCATTAGTCATTAAGTAAATGGAAACAAAATCAACATGGAAATATCAGAAAACACATATTAAAATGTAATCTGACAATGTCAAGTGTTTAGTGAGAAAGTATAGAAACTAGAACTCCCATACAGTGTTTTTGAGAATATGATATAGTAAAACCACTTTGGAAAACAGTTTTGCAGTTTCTTAAAGAGTAAATATATACCCACCATATGATCTAGTCATTCCAATTGTAGGTATTTATACAAAATCAATGAAAATGTGTTCATACAAAGACTTGTACACAAAATCCATAGAAGATTTATTAGTAATATTCAAAACTGGAAACAATTCACATGTTCATCAACAGGTGATTGCATACGTGTATATGTATATATATGTGTACATATGTGATGTATTCAATTAATGGAATACTATTCAGCAATAAAAAGGAATCAACCACTGATACACACAATAACATGGATAAATCTCAAAATAATTATGCTTAGTGAAAGAAGTCAGACAAAAAAATGTACATACTTTTGTTTCTCTTTATGTAAAATTCTAGACAATGTGAACAAATCTATAGTGACAGAAATCATTCATTGTCTGAGGATAGGAGAGGGGAGAGCCAGAGGGAGGGATGAAAAAGGGGCACCAGGAAACTTTTGGGGATGATGGGTACGTTCATTCTGTGATTGCACTCATGGTTTCACCGGTGTTTATGTAAGTCATGTTACATCAAATTGTACATTTTCAATATGTACAGTTATTGTATGTAAATTTCACATCTCAGAAAAGCTGGTAAAGAAGGGAAGTCAGAAGAAAAAAGGCTTAGCTGGGTGCTTTATAACTTTAAGAAGCAGTGAGCTCAAGTCTATATTCCTGGTGAGTGCCTGCCATGCCCAACTCACCATTACCAGTTGAAGGTAGATATATCTGCTTAATAGACAGTGAAGCTGAGATTATGGTTAATATTTTTTGGTGAAATCTGAGGAAGCTAACAGAATGCTTGGGAGTGGGCCAATTGGATTCCCTTGAGCAAAGCCAAGGCACAACTCAGAAATTTTTTTTCAATCTGCTCCACCTTCTAAATGAATGATTATGAATAATTTTGGATTTCTGGTGTGGAAGTATTTCGTGAAGAAACAGAGGTCCAAGGATACCAGGAAAGTGCCAGATAAATGCAGTTCTGCCACAGGAAATCTTAGAGACATGGCAAAACTAAATGCTTGGACTCTACTGGAATTAGGATATATGCTGGGGCAAGTCAGTTCATGGAGTTGCTGTCGTGCAAGTGTCTGCAAGGAGACTAATACCAGCACCAGCTTGTTTTCTAACTAATCAGAGTCAAAGGCAGAAATGCAATGTGTTGCTTTCCCTCTCCTTCCTCAGCCCAGCAGCCTTTTGTCTTCTAACCTTCCCTCAAGGACTGATTCCTCAGGCTGAGTTGCTAGAAGAAACGAGATATCTGAAGCTCAATGGAGCAGTCCATAAAAAACCTTAAGGAAGGCCAGTTGTGAAGCGATGGAAACCATTCTGATGTTTTTCAAAACATTTCTGATTCCTCTTCCTTTAGGAGACTTGTAGAATTGTATTTCCTGCAACTGGCACAAACCCTCCCTCCCTGCCCTTTAGGGCCATGTGATTCCTTCTGACAAATAAGTTGTGAGTGTGTCATTTCTGAGCTAGAACACTTTAATTGCCCCTTGCGAGCTCTTTTCCCGTTAGCTCAGGAACTGGCAGTGCGGGAAATGGTGGCTTCTCATTCGGTCTGATCCCATAATGATTAATGAGCAGGATACCCCTTACCTGCTTTCAGTGGCCGTTCAGCATGAGCAAGAATGAAACTTTTCTTTCTTGGAGACACTGAGATTTTAGAGTTTTTTGTTACCACTGCACAATCCTAGCTATCCTGGATCATTGTTTCAAAAGAACTTGAATTTGGTAAGTTACAGATACTGATTTTCTTGCTTTAAGGTCCTCTGTGGTAAGACATGGACTGAAGTAGAAGTAATGGTTGCTAGAGGCAAATTGATCCCAAGTCCAGAGTCAGCGTCTAGGATTTTCTGCATTAATTGGCTTAGAATATGGAAAATGACTTCATTAATACAGGAAATAGTCCAAAATTATTCCATTATAATATTTGCATTGAATTCTACATATTCAGCCATAGAAATAATGAATCACTTTCTTCTATACCTAAAATTTGGTCAAGAAACATGTAGCAACAAAGATGATGTGTGCTGCTAAACATTAAATGTGCAAAGTTTACATGAACTGACATGAACTGAATCACCTGTGGCTAAATTTAAAACAAAGATTGTACCTCCTAAAGAAGATAAAGTGAATGCTTCCTAAAGAAGATAAAGTGAATGCTCAGTCTTAAGAATAAGGTAGCTGTCTTAAGATAAGAAGAAGACTACTATGACGGCTGCCCAAGCAAATCGCAGCACATCTTTTAAATTTTAGCAACACATCTTTTAAATTTTTGGCTCACCCAAATGTAGTAGTTAATTCTAAATACATGGAATATTTCATAAAGATACCTGAGGTTTTTTTTTTTTTCCTATCCCTCACTGAGGCAAGATGTTACAAATGTTCCTTTCAATAATTTGATAGACTCAAGCTTTGAGCCAGAGAGAGCATCTGTTGGAAAACATGGTAATATTTTTCCTATTTATGGCTCTTTTCAGTCTAAACCACAACCTCATTTCTGTTGTGAACACCCATCCTTTGAAAGCACAGAAATCACAATAATGAGATTTTGGAAAAAAGGAATTGTGGAAATCACTCAACACCTCCCAGCAATGGGAAATACTTCCCTCTATCCACTAAATCCAGAAACTCTTTTCATAAACAGTTCTATGGATTTGGCCCCCACCATGGCTCCTCCAAAGGGGGAGGCTGAGACACCAAGCCAGAAATGAACTTAAAGAACACACATGAGTCACTGCACTTAGAGAGCATTTTAATACCAGAGAAGTTATTGACTGAACCAAAACCACCAAGTGTTCCACCTCAGAAAGATTAATAACTGACAACAAAAGTGATGTTCCAGAAATTAGACTAGACATGTATGATAAGGACAGAAAACTAAATAGAAGACCATGCATGTTTCTAATCCTCTTAATGTTGCTCAGCTATCAACATCCAATAACTTGGGGAAAAAATAGATTGTTTGCTTTTTCATAGCTTGAAAGAATTTCCACGTTCATGAAGTTGTTTTTCTCATCACTTACAGTTTAAGAACTTATAATAACTAAGCCAGAAAGAGGCAAAAACAAAATACATCTGCCTATTATCTAAAATTATGGGATCATAGATATGCTTATGACTATTTAGCAACTTCTGAAAAATAATGACTAGCTTCTATAAATACTGCTATCATTCATCTGGATATCAGGGTCTGGTAACTCTAAGTGCAATGACTACATGCCATAGTATCTTCACCAGAGGAGAATTCTGCACATTCCTCTACATAGGGGGTCAGAAGTGGAGCTCTGAATGTTTGCAGGAAGTATAAGTGACTTCATATCTTAGATAAAGGGGAAGAGAGACAAAGAAATAAGGGGGATACAAATTGTGAAAGGCCAAGAAGAAGAGTGAGTGGTCAAAGAGTTTAGATGATGTCATATTTTTTCTATATGGAAATGTCTAAAGTCAGGGATCCAGGCTGCAAACTATTATGGTCTCTTAATTGATTCCCTGCTTTCACTCTTTTCTACCCTATCATCCACTACTTCATACCCTGACCCAAAATATTGACACCTTCTACAATCAGCAACCAAAGTAATCTCCTAAAATTATATGTTATATCACATTATTTTTTAGCTGAAAACCTTCCAGTGACTCCCTACTAAAAATAAAATAGAATTTACCTTACAATACTCTAGGATACTGAAATTAATTTGACCCCTGGATATTGGGCCTTCCTCAATTTCTATTACTCTTTCCTTTGTTCATTAAGCTCCCATTACAATGACTTCCTTTCCAATCCTGGAACACACCAAACTGGTCCTTTTTATGGACTGTTGTCCTTGATGGTTACTTGTAGCTGAGTTTTCCTCCAAATGTTCACAGTCATTATTTCATCTTTCTCATAAAGAAGTTCTCAGTTCAAATCTTATCTCTTCAGGAAGAGCTCTCTACAGGTTAAATTCCCCCTAATCATTCTCTGTCACAGAAACATTTCTATATTTTTGGTCATAATTATCACTATTTTAATTCTTATTTGTTTATTTTTTTTGCCTCTTTAATCTGTCCTCACTCTAGGTCTAAAATAAAAGTTCTGTGATGGTACAAATCTGGATTGTCTTTTACCATTACCCAGCTCATAGGAAAGTGCCTCTCACACCATAGATACACAATAATTTTTTTGAATTAATCTAAACATCTTTTGTTCAAGTTGTGTTCAGGGAAAACTACTGAAATCTAGCTCAGCATAAAATGAGTTGAGAAATTAATGAAACAGCAAACTAAGGAAATAGAACATTTCATTAGGGAAAAGTAATTGTCTTTCTTGTTACAGCTTGGTTACACGTAGGACTTTCTGTTGCATGTTTTCCCCATTTGAGAATCAAAGAAAATTAAATACACATACAATAAAACAAATTGGCAATTTTTAAAAACACTGCCTTTGTAGAGAGCGACAAGCTGAAAAAAAGGTATTCTTATATGCACGCAGAATTATAACTCACATTTGTGAAGAGTTTTCACTCTGTGTTTTTCTAAGAAAGACTTACCAACCTCATCATAAATGCCACTGGTTCATTTAAGCCAGTTGTATGTAGTGATCATATTGGAAGCAGAAAACTTGAAGCTTGGGTATTAGTGAGGCCACAGTTGGAGTCTCATTTAATTTCACCTACAGCAAAACCTATTTGTCTGGCCATCAGCGTGGCCCTTGAATTTTGGCCAACTGTGTACGAAAGGCATCTCCTTTCTCACAGAAAAGGGATCATGCCAAGGAAGGCAGACAAGTTTCTAGTGATCCATAACACTGACATAGACATCCTGCTGATAAATTAGTATCATGTTCTTGGACAAAAGTCAAAATTTGTGTTATTGCAAAGACAAATACCTATTACTTTACATAGTAGATATAGAGGTCTTAAAAGAATACACATTTTGGAAATAATGCTGTCTTTTAAAAATATTAAAGAAGACAATTACTTACAAGAAAATTTTAGGGAATTCTTTCCCAAAAGAAATAGGTATTTTGTAAAATGGACAGGGTTGTTTAAATGATCCTTGACTGGATCAGGTTTGCTCAGAAATTAGGTGAGGCTGATTATACTGGAATCAGCACCTGCAGCTTAACAAAAATAAGAAGAGCAGATAGCCTTAAAACATGATCTGTTAGGGCCTCCCTGGTGGCGCAGTGGTTGAGAGTCCGCCTGCCGATGCAGGGGATACGGGTTCGTGCCCCGGTCTGGGAGGATCCCATATGCCGCGGAGCAGCTGGGCCCGTGAGCCATGGCCGCTGAGCCTGCGCATCCGGAGCCTGTGCTCCGCAACGGGAGAGGCCACAGCAGTGAGAGGCCCGCGTACGGAAAAAAAAAAAAAAAAAAAAAAAAAAAAAAAAAAAAAAACATGATCTGTTAGAATCTTTTTAATGATTAGATTCTATTACTGACATACATAAATATGTGAAAATGCACTTTGTTATAGATGTAATTTATGCTTATACATTCTAAAGTTTATTTTGACTTAGCATCATGAGAGAGGGATAGAGAGGGTACCCCATCCCATGCCATGTATTTAAAGGGCCCCACTTTGGCCCTCATCTGGCTATGTTCCTCCCCATAGGTGAGGGGCCCTAGGTTCCAAAGGTATGTTCTCATCCATAACCCATGTACTCCTTTCTAGATTATTGTACACATTCTGGGGTCCCTAAATTTCCAGCCCAAATGTCACTGAGATTGTTTCCAAGGCCTGTGTGAGTCTTCCAAAGTCTGTCTTCCTAAAGGCAGAACAAGTGATTGCTGGTGAATTCCACCCTAGATATTGAGGATGTAGATAAACATGGAACGGCTGGCTGGAATATCCTGATGTATGGGTGTAAGATCTCTTTGAGTGTGACAGACAGCTGGAGGTGAAAAGAAAAAGCCCATCAAAGTGGGCCTGGATACTGGGATTGGGCAGGTTCATTCTACTCTGTCATGTTCTGATGAGGAACTAGCCTTTCCAGTTTTAATAAAGATTTGTTTGTCAAGGTGGAATGCTAGAGCATATTTTATACAATAGTTTCATAACATGTCATAACTTTTAAATATTTAAACATATGATATGGGAGCCTCCATGTGTATTCTTGCCTCAGGGCTTGCAAATATTAGGAGGAGGTCTGTCAGAGTATTTACTATGTTCAGAACTGTATTAGAAACTGAGCTTTAAGAGTATTTGTGTATCTGACATTAGGTTGCTGTGTGTCTCCTCCTAGAGCTGGAAGTCTGCACTCTGGTGTATCCAGACTGATGTAATTGAGGGCAGACTTAGTGTTCTGCTCACCTCTCCTTGGTATAGAGATACCTGTGAAAAGTGCATGTGGCTGCCTGAGAGGGAAATGGATATGCCAGAGAGTGACCTGGGGGCCCCAAAGAAGCCTTGTGTGTTGGGATAGATTCCATTATTTAAAAATATTTACTGTTCCTCCTTGGTAGGACATTGTAGTTCTGCAACCATTGAAATCAGACTTGGCCCTGTGACTTCCTCTGTCAATGAGATGTAAATGGAAGTAATATGAGCACTTTCTGGCAGAATCTTTATGATCCATTATATGGCTCCACCATCTCTCTACTACAAGATCAACCAAGTCCTTGATAGGAGCCACTCCTTCAAACTATCCTGTAATAAAGACTGACATTGAGTGGAACTGCTATGACCTTCAATGAATATGCAGCCCAAAGAAGAAATAAATCTTTGTTGTTATAAGTTATTGTGACTTGGGTATTATTTGTTACTGTTGCATAACTTAACCAGAAATAAAGGTGAGTATAATGAAGACACACTATGTGAACTTATTAACTGGAGGCCACAAGGATCATGGGTATCAGCAGCAGATGCCAGTGCACAAGGATGGGTATGAGTTTAACATGTTATACAACAGTGGAGAACAGCAAGAAAAGAGGACAACAGGTGGGCATGTGGACCAGACACCCCTGACCCGATTCCTGGACTATAATTGAGCATCAGAGATGAGGAACTGCAAAAGCAACAGGTGTAAAAACTTTAACTGAGTCAACAATCTGAATTGAATTCATTTTAAAACCAGATGTGACTGTTACCTTGAACTGATAGGAAATTTGCCAATACCTGGCTTAAAGGCTGCAGAGCTATGTTAACTTTAATTTTTTAAGGAAATAAATACTACATTTTTGCAAATCCAACTTTGAGACTGCAAACTTGAACCTATTACAATAATAGTCTATAGGTAATATTTCTGAGCCCTTAGAAGTTGCAACACCTAATGAAGAGGTTCTATCATCATCTCAGTTTTATCGAGGAGTAAACTGAGGTGCATGTGACTGTTCCTTTGCCCAGTCTCACAGCCCAAGCCCACAAGCCCAATAATATCATGCCTCCTACCTACCCATCATGTCTATGTCCTAATCTACTGAACTCTGAGCATAGCCTGTGCGAGGCTTGGTAGTGGACATATAATGTCACCACCATCCAGTTGGACGAATTTTTCATGTGGGGATGCAAGACAGAGGTGGAGGGAGAACATAATAATCACCCCTTACATTTGTGTAATGCTCTCATCTTGTCTCATTTATAATAATGCATATTTATCAAGTAAGCAAGGTAGAGGTTACCGCTTACATTTGATAAAGTAGGAAATACATTAAATAGCCTACTCAGAACCAACTACCTCTGCTAGGGGCTGAGGACAGGAGCACAGAACATGTTCCTAAGAATCACATAATTCCCCAAACTCCCAGTGACTCAAGAAAGGGGTCGTATTTTCTCTATTTTAAGATCACAAACAAAGATATTACAATATTCACAGAACTAAGAGAGATTATGTAATTTCCATTTTAAATAGCAGTTAAAAATCCTATGAGGAAGGCTTCCCTGGTGGCGCAGTGGTTGGGAGTCTGCCTGCCGATGTGGGGGGTGCGGGTTCGTGCCCCGGTCCGGGAGGATCCCACGTGCCACGGAGAGGCTGGGCCTGTGGGCCGTGGCCGCTGAGCCTGCGCGTCCGGAGCCTGTGCTCCGCGGCGGGAGGGGCCACGGAGGCGGGAGGCCCACATACCTCAAAAAAAAAAAAAAAAAATCCTACGAGGAAAATGTGTGGACAACTCTGTAATAAATGTTTGACTGAAAAATTTTTATGAAATACTGAATCAAGGCTTGGAAGTAAGTAGGTTGGTATAGATTAAACAGGACCATTGTTGAGATGACTCCTGAATCTAACTGTGAATCTAACTGCTAGCCATCTCTCTCTAGAGCTTCAGATCTGCATTTCCAAAAGTTTTGTCCGTTAACTCTACCTGGATACCTTGTCAGCCCTTTAAATAAATTCATCCCATCTTCTTCCCACAACCTGTTCTTGGTCCCGACTTCCTCAGTTCTATAATATTAGCAGAATTCTCTCAGCTACACATTACAAGTGCCTCAGGGTTATCTTTAAATCTTCACAGCATTTAGTTACTTGTCTTTAGATTCTATCTCTTCCATTTGTACAAAAAGCCATTCCTTTCTTTCCAATCTTACTGACACCAGACTAGTTCAAGCCTTCATTAATTCTCTTCTGGATCATTAAAATAATCTCTTGGCAGATCTGGACAGCTATAACTCCTTACTCTAGAAATGCATATTTATTATTACTGGGCTAATTATGTTTCTAACCACAACTGTAACACTACCATGCTCTTTTTTAAACCTAATCAGATTTCCATTGTTTGTGGAATTAAATACCAATTTTTGTTTCCAAATTTAAATTCAAGAATGGGAATAATACTTCTTTAACATAATGATAAAGTTTCTTTTTCTGCATTGCATGTATTATCATCTCTAGTGAAAGTGAACTACTTATTTTATAAGATGCCCTATAGTTTCCCACTTCTACTCCTTTTGTTCTTGCTTCTATAATTGGAAATCCTTTTTCCATGTCTACCATAAATTATTCCACCTTCAGGAAGGTATCCCTGCTCCTCTCGGGAAGACTTAATATTATCTTCTGGTAATATGAGAGATTTACCTTCATAAGTCATTGCTGATACAATCGCAATTGATATTATCCTCATATAATCATGACTGACATATAAGAAGTTTATTTTTAAATCAATCATGTGAAATATAGCTATAAATATAAATAGCATGCATTCGAACTTTGCTTTATCATTTAGGCCTAAAGCCCACATAATACTGTTAGGTCCTAGAGAAGAGAGTTTTTTTTTCACCATTTTATTCTATGTAATATTTTATACCTAGATTTTATGTGAGAGACACTTAAAAACTATTTATTGAGGTGAATTAAAAAACATTACCCTAAAATTGTGGTATAATTTCTAACTGCCCCAGATATAATTGAAATTATTACATTACCCGCTGCCAATAAAAACATGAAGTAAAGAGACTGGGACTATGAGGAATAAAACTGCACTACTTCATTATTTTTAAAATATATATTCTGCATTAATAATGAAAAGACAATATTGATTTTGGATATAATCTTATAAGGGGGATGATTAAGAATTACAGAAACCTTTTGTTCTTGTTGGTTTCCTATGACTCTCATGAAAATTTGAAACGGTGTTTTATTATCCTCAAATCATTTATAGAGGCTTACATAAATTTTAAGGCTGGAGCCCTGCCCAGCATAGCACCAAGATCAAAGGCTTATTTTCTAGTAAATTAGAATCCAAATCTTTATACCACAAATTTACAAATTTATGGAAGTATTAGCCATGAAATAATCTGTCATCTGGTCATTAGGTTTCAACACTGAAAAACTTAAACTGGGTAAAAAATAAAGTTGATTAGGGTATCAGAAAATAGATCTATGAGTGACTATGGAATCTATGATTCCAATTACATTTAGACTTTGGGTATGTTTATAGAGTGAACTGTAACTGTCCACAAAGCTCTGTTTAAGAAAGCAGTGTATTCCTTAGGTTATATCTTAGTTCAAAAGCCACAATATTTAATGAATATGTTGTCAAAATTGATCAACGTTTAAAATGCACTTATACTACAACTGAAAGTAAAAAGATACTATGGGTATAAGTCAGCCATCAGAAGGGTATAACTGATTGGGGATGAGAAGTAAGAGGGTTATGTAACATGGAACCCCTGTAGGAAGAAAGACCAAAATTCAATGGCTGCGCTGAGGACATAAAAGAGCAGGCAGGTCAGGGATAGTTCAAACAAGGACATGAGCTGAAGTCCATCCTGGGGAAGTGCTCTGTACAACACAGCACCAGTTACTGTACAGTGATTATGGTGATTGTACTGCATGATAATCAGTGTTGCCTTCTGTAGTATTCTTTAAATATTTTAATTCCTTCAAGAAATCCACTGAAAATTCTACAATTAGAAAATGTTCCATTAACACAAAATAGCTGAGAAACACTGCCTTAGTCACTTATGTAACTGCCAATAAAATATTTCATAATCAGATTTTAAATCATTGCAGAAAGAAGAGCCTGTAGACCTTATCTGGTTGGATTTTTAGGTTTGCCTTTGGACATAAACTGCTAAGTATGCTTAAAGAAAAATTTGGTATAGACAAAAAATCTTTAGATGTTCTTACTATTTGCTGAAATATTAAAATATTACAGTAAACTATTTTATTTTATTAGAAAAGGTGGTTTTGTGGAAATTGTAATTTTCAAATGCTTGCTCTATAATAAGAAATAAATGTGTTATTTAGCATTATGCTAATTAGGATACACAAATTTTTTAACTGTTGAGATTATTAAAAAATAGTTGAGTGCTTCTTAGTGAAAACTATCTTAAAATTGTTTTCTGGTGTTAATAATTGCCTGTCAATAGAGAGTAAGACTCTTTGGAGATGATAAGATACAGGGAACAGAGAGCAGGGGATATATTTGGCTATTTGTATGTGGCAAAAATAAACACCGGTATATTTTTCAGTGAGGTATTTATCCTCATCAGAAGACTTAAAGCTGTTTCTAGGCTATGTTGATAAAAACACTGAAAACACTAATTCAATTCAATATAGTACAATCTTGAATACAGAACTATATAACAAATTCAGTATAGGATCTTGGTGAAACTGAATACAAGTTGTTTTAATGTTCCTGAGGCAAACAACAGAATTCAAGGAGAATGATTCATTTAAGTAAAAGTCCATAGTAACATAAAAATATAATGTCACTTAAAAGTTGAATAACCATGATACACATCCTTCAAAACCCATCTTCTCAATAAAGACTTTCACCACTATATGGGTCCTCAAAGACTATATGAGATGAAAAATATTATTCTAAACCAAGATGTCAATAGTTGCAAGTAACTTCTTACTAATAACAAAAATCAGAAAAGCTTAAAAATGATATACTTTAAGAAGAAAAAAGTTATTTGGGGATATTCAAATTTATTTTTGTACTCATAATGCTCTCATTCACTAATATGTGGAGAACTTTATTTTATACATTTATGTATATATATACATATATATATATATATATATATATACACACACACACACATATATATATAAACTTAAAGAATGTGAAAGTTTTAGTGAGTGAATTAGGAATTGTGTATCGTCCACAATATTTACTCATTGGAATGTCCAGCCTGGTGAAATCACTATGTGTTTCATGAAAAGAAGCTGAGAAACACTGGTATAGATAGTTTTTGTTTGTGAAGGTAAACTATCTATTTTTCAACTAAACTGTAAATTTTTCCAGGGAAAGATACATGACTTTGATTTATTTCAATATCAAGTATAGTGTTAAGCACATAGCAGTCTTTTAAGAAACACAATAGAACTAGATCAGCTAATACAGTTATTTGTTAGTTACTACTAGAAAAGCTGAATTACAAATAACTTATTTTACAAGCCTGAGGGGGAAAAACATGGTTATATAATACTGGAAAATAACAGGAGGTGCTAAAATCTGAGAAAAGCTTCTGGGACGTTATGAAAAAATTAGAAATGTGAATTTGATGAATAATTGTAAAATGAAATTGGTAAATATAAGTTGCCTGAAAAAATGTTCCCAGAAAACATTTAGACTAAAAATTAGGCTAAGTTGAGAGTAATGGTGATTATTTGCAATTATATATATACTTATCCAATATAATTAAAAAATACCTATTCATGTAATAAAACAGAAATTGATGGGCTGAAACTATATGAAGCAGCAGAGTATAGCTGTTAAGGACACAAATTCTAAAGCCCAATAGCCAGGGTGTGAAAACTAGTGCTACTTCCTATCTGTGTGACTATAGGGTAAGTTATGCTAAAACACTCCATCTCTTTGTGACTCATTTCTCCTCATTAGTAAAGTGGTGGTAACAATCGTATTTGGCTCACTGATGTGCTGTGAGGTTCACATTAGTTGATAAATTAGAGAGCATATAGAAGAGAGCTAGGCACATAAGCTCTGTATAATGTTTGCCATTATGAATATCATTTTGCATCATTCTTCACTTAGCATTATACCAGTGACTGAAAGAAGTACTTAACAAGTGGATACACATATGTGCACACACACACACACATTAACCATAGCATTTTAATTAGGAGAAATGACATTATCAAAGTAAAGTATACATTTTAAGATCTTATCTAAAAAGTCAATGCTAATAAGATATATATAGAGAGAACTGAATTTTCTTTCACTTGATGCATAAATTTTGTAAGAAAATAAAATATTCATCTAGTGAATATCACTTGATTGAATATTATTTTGACTATTATATATTTTTTAAATTTTAGAGATATACTCTTCCTTAAAATGTGTTTTTGAAAATAACATTTGTCTATTTTCTTTTCACCTTAACAATCACCTTTTTAAATCAGTATGTGATCTAACATATATATCTTTCTTTTTTTAAATTGATTTTTATTGGAGTATGGTTGCTTTACAATGTTGTGTTAGTTTCTGCTATGTAGCAAAGTGAATCAGTTATACGTATACATATATACATTCTTTCTTAGATTTCCTTTCCATTTAGGTCACCACAGAGCATTGAGTAGAGTTCCCTGTGCTATACAGTAGGTTCTCATTAGTTATCTATTTTATACATAGTAGTGTATATAACATACATCTTTCTTTTATTCCAAATCATCTCTGAGGGAAATTGATAATTGTTAACAAAAGTGTGTATGTGTGCTTATATTTACTTGAAAATATGCATTTTTACACATGTTACCTTAGGACAAACACCAAAATATTAGCAGAGGTTAACTCTGAAAGAAGAGATTAAACATGATTTTTCCCGTTTTGGAGTTCTTTTGTGTTTTTCTTACATTCCAAAATATGTATTATAATCTTGGATTTCTTCCATAATATAGAAAAATGTTACGTTTTAGAAAATAGTAGTTGTTGTCAAACCCATAGTTCATTCAGTCTAAGGTTTTCAGAAAACAGATATGGCTGCAAAGCTTGATCAACATCAAAGAGAGGAATATTTTCTCAAAGTCTTAATTTCATTTATTATGTTTTCTTGTATCATACATTTATTTAAACATATGGGAAATGATATATTTTTTGAGACTTACTTCAAATTATTGGCAATGTCAATCTATGAAAAAGACAGGTATTTTTTTCCCCCATGAAGTGAGATCGTTTTCAATCTGCCATAACCTGTGCCCACACATCTTCACTCTGAAAATGTAGTATTCAAGTTAAATCAGGGCAGATTATTCCTTTTTGACTTTCACAACTGTTATGTTGCTGCCAGAAGTCTTCTCGGCATTTGCTTTGAATTCTCTCTTCAGTGCATCTCTCACTGCTTTTGCACAGATCTGGGAACACCCGAGGTAGCTGAGTCTAACCTGTCGCCAATATGCCACCGTGATGTTGTGAGAGTGGAGTCCCTCCTGCCGAATCGCAAAGATGAGGTTAATGTCAGCTCAGTGTGCAGCCTACCTTGGGAAATGAGATTGTTAGTTTGCAGTAATACTTGAATATATAAAATAAAGGCTATAAAGCACTTGGGGAAATTTAGTATGTTAATTTCATGTTATACTTTTTTATTGTGTAATATTAGTAATGAATTCCATTAGTTTCATAAGTATGCTGCCGATCGGGTCAAGAGATCTAGTTTGCTTGAAACTTAACTCATATTTTTACCCTTTATGCTTTCATATTCCAAGATTTGGTGATGTTAGAGAAGATAGGCATTAGCCCCTCATAGACAATTTCCTTTTACATGGAGAGTGCCCAATCTGTTTATTAATTGGCCCACTTGGCTGTTAATTCTCAAGGGGGCTGGAACTATGTTTTGTTCACTCTTATATACCTGTCAATTGGTCCTGTGCAAGGCATTTAACACTGACTTGATAGAATGGAAGTTTCCATGTGTTAGCTTTCTTGATGTTTGCCCACAAAAACCTGATCTGTCCAAAGTCATCCACATCTCAATTAATAACATCTCTATCCTGCTGTAGTCTCTTGGACTATAACCTGTGGATTTATCCTTAATTCCAATCTTTCCCCATATCCTAACCATCTCTATATCCAAAACGTATTCAGAATCCAACTTCTCATTGCATTCACTATGGTCTCAGACTTCTCCACTCTCATTTGGATTATTACAATAGCATCTTGATTTCCTGCTTCCATTCCTCTATGCTTGAATTCTATTTACTCTAGTGCAGCCAGAATCATTTTCTTAAAATGGAAATTAGTCCACATCCTCCTTTTTCAAAATAATTAACAGCTCCTATTTCACTGAGTAAAAAGCCAATGGCACACAAAGTTCTACCCAGTCTTGCCCTGAACCTCTCTGACTTTTCCACCTACTATTCTCCCCAACACCCTCCTCTCCAGCCATCTGGTCTCTTTGCTCTGAGTGAAGGCTGCAGGAGCCTTAGAAACATTGCACTCTATCTGAATATCCATAAGACTAAATCCCTCACCTCAAGATTTTACTCACTTGTCATTTTCTCATTGGGGCTTACCTTACCATCCTATTCAAAATTTCAACCTCCAACTCATTTCTTGCCCCCTTGGTTCCCTTTTTCTTGTTCAATTTTTTTTTTTTTCCTACAGAATTTACAATATTCTAGAATACTGTATCTCTATATCTACCTATCTCTCATCTATCTGTCTCGTTTAGTTAGCCTCAGTCTATTAAAATATAAACTTCAAATCAGGTTGTTCTTCCCCCCACCCCTCTGATTTATCTCAAGTGTCTAGTACAGTGACTGAAATATATTTGATGAATGAATGAATGAATTGTATTGTCTTGTGTAAATGTGTAAAATGTTTGTTTCTGTTATTAAGGTGTAATTGCCACCTTATTTCATATATGCCAGTATTTTATTTTAGTGCAAGATGTCATTGACCTTATTTGTTTATTGAATATTTATGCAACCACGCTGACTGTATCTTTTGCTTCATAATAAGGAATACACTGGTTAGGAGAATCAGAGGGATATGAATGTTGAGGCAAAGCTCAGATAGTGGAAGCAGTAGTTGAATATATTATAAAATAGTTCTGATAGCAATGTGTTTAATAATCTAGTGACTGTCTAACTGATAAAATGTGATTTTAGGTTCTTAGCACTTCATTGAAGGAAACTACTTTTAAGGTTAACAAATAGGACAAGAATTAGTGAAACTATTTAAAATTCACTTTTTTGCAGCCTTGAAACACATAGTCTCTCACAAAAATAAACTCTTTTATCATTAAAGTTAATTTAATTTATAAATATAACCCTAAACAAGGTAAATATTCATAATGGTTGACCTGTATAAGCAAGTAAACAAATACATAAAATAATAAATATATGTTTTTATATAAAGGGCACATTCATGTTAGATGGTGATAACATGTGCTTTTCCTGATTATAATGTAACAGAGATGTTAAATAGTTATGTTAACTAATTTTAACAAAAAGTATAGTGTAGGTATTATTCTATTTTCAGGTGAGGAAAGTAAGGAGTTCAGTCAATTCCCTAATGAACAAACAGGTGAAATCTGCATGCCCTTTGTTCCCTCTTTATTCTTTCACCAATATTTTTCAACAACTATCTTCTATTATCCATACCTTCCTCTTACAAGATCGTTTATTTCCATTTTCAATATTTTCTGATTTTTCAGCTGTAATTCCACTTCACCTGATGACTTCTGTCTTCACAGGACTTCAAAAAACATATTTTTCTTCTTTGGTCCAAACCTTATCATGCTCCCTACAAATATAGCATTTAAAGCTAATAATTAACTGACACTGTGAATACAGAGTTTCTTTTTTAATTATAGTTTTCTGAAGTATAACTGATATGCATTAAAATGCACATATATAAAGCATTAGCTGATAAATTTTGACATATGTATATACATGTAAAACCACCACCACAATCACCATAATAACATATTCATCAACCTCAAAAATTTCTTTGTGCCCTCTGTTTCCTTTGTGCATCCCCTTCCCTGTCCCCCTACCTAAGACAACCATTGATCTGTGACTGTAGAATAATTTACATTTTCTAGAATTTTATATAAATTGAATCAGGCAGTATTCTTTTTTATTTTGGCCTCATTCTTTATCTCAACATAATTTCTGTGAGATTCATCTGTGCTCTCTCACATATCAATAGTTAATTCCATTTTATTGCTGAGTGTTATTTCAGTGTACAGATACATGACAATTTGTTTTCCATTCACCTGTTGATGGACATTTAGTTGGTTTCAGTTTTTGGCTATTGTAAATGAAGCCACAGTGAACATTTATGTACAAGTCTTTGTGTAGACATATGTTTTCACTTTTCCAGTGAATACAGAGCCTGGGTCAGACCATTGGGTAGGTTTAAAGTTTTAAGAACTGCTAAATTTTTTCCCCAAGTGTTTGTGCCATTTCATATTCCAACTATCAGTTCATGAGATTTCCGGCTGCATCACTTTTATGATCAGACTTTTTAATGTTAGCCATGCTAGTGGATGTACAGTGGCATCTAAATGGTTTGCATTTGCATTTCCCTAATGACAATGAGACTGATCATCTTTTCATGTGTTATTTACCAATTGTACATATTTTTTGTTAAGTTTCTGCTAACAATTTTGCTCATTGTGATTTTTTTATTGAAGAGTAGCATTCTTTGTATATTCTAGTTGGAAAGCTTACATTGGATATGTGTTTTGCAAACATTTTCTAGTCTTTGGATTGCCTTTTCCTTTGGTTAAGAAGAAGAAGAAGAAAAAAGATTAGATTGGAGATAAATAAACTAGAGAATAGAAAAGCAATAGAGAAAAATCACCAAAGTAAAGTTTGGTTCTTCAAGCAATAAAATTGACAAAATTTTAACTAGACTGACAATGAAAAATAGAAACAATGTAAACTAACTTAAATAAGAAATGAATGCAGGAACATTAGTACTGACCTTACAGAAATAAAAGGATTATGAGACAATACAATGAACAATTGTACACAAACAAATTAGTTAAACGAGATGAAATGGACAAATTCCTAGATTACACAACTTGAGGCTGAAATGCTAGAATTCTCTTGCTCTACTGCAGAGCAGGGTCAGTAAACTGTGGCCCCTGTGCCAAATTCAGCCCTCAGCCAGTTTCCTTTTTTTTTTTTTTTGCGGTACGCGGGACTCTCACTGTTGTGGCCTCTCACGTTGTGGAGCACAGGCTCCGGACACACAAGCTCAGTGGCCTTGGCTCACGGGCCTAGCCGCCCCGTGGCATGTGGGATCTTCCCGGACCAGGGCACAAACCCGTGTCCTCTGCATCGGCAGGCGGACTCTCAACCACTGCGCCACCAGGGAAGCCCAGTTTCCAGTTTTTTCTTTTCTTTTTCTTTTATTTTTTATTTTTTCAGCCATCAAGATAAGAATAATTTTTACACGTTTAGAGAGTTTTAAAATAAATAAAAAAGAATGCAAGACAGTCACTGTACTGGCCTGCAAAGCCCAACATATTTGCTCTCTGGCTCTTTACAGAAGATTTCATATCTAGATATAGAGGAAACAGTCTGAAGACTTTGGGATATATGAACTTGGAGTGGAGTTATTATGTGAACATTTTCATCTACCCCAAACCATGTTCTGCCAGGAGGAACCAGAGAACACTTCCTTACCAGAGTTTGAAAAAAAAAAAAAAAAAAAGGAATTGGGGAAGGAAGCACCAGTATACTTTAATAACTTTTGGGGGCTGTCTCCTAGAGGCCAGATATAATGGTGGGAGATGCACCCTAAAGAGGAGGGACCATATGGTGGCCCTTATTTGGCAGAGACAAGACAAAGAGATACAATGAAAACCTGGGTTCTGACCCCTGGGATCTGTGGTGGTATCTAATTGATCACAGAGTTTATAGGAGTTAAATGTGGGCCACATACTATCTATTTTTGGTAGGCTGAAATATCTTTTGTTTTGTTGCTTTGAAAATATTTCCAATTATTCTGAACCTTCACAAACACTGTCATCATATTATAAAATATTTGTCAATTTGATAGATATGAAATGGTTCTTCATTATTATTTTACTTTGCTTATTCCTAATTAGCAATGTGATTGATGTTCTGTTTATTGACCATTAAATTTTCTGTTTCTGTGAATTGCCTGTTCATATTTTGAAGCTATATTTTATTTTATTTTATTTTATTTTTTTTATTTTATATATTTTTTTGTGGTACGCGGGCCTCTCACTGTTGTGGCCTCTCCCATTGCGGAGCACAGGCTCCGGACGCGCAGGCTCAGTGGCCATGGCTCACGGGCCCAGCCGCTCTGCGGTATGTGGGATCTTCCCGGACCGGGGCACGAACCCATGTCCCCTGCATCGGCAGGCGGACTCTCAACCACTGCGCCACCAGGGAAGCCTGAAGCTATATTTTAAATGAAACTTTTTCTTACCAATATGCAGGAGTTTAAAAATTTATTTTGAGCAATGATATTCTATTTATTTGACGGGATCCAAATATTTCTCCCGTTCCATTGCTCACCTCTTATTTTTGTGAAATTTTGTTCTTTTGAAATGTAGTCAAGTTTACTACTCTTCCCATTTATTTACTTTTTTACCTTATTTTACTCATTTTATTAGTCTTTATATTTTTGTATTGAAGAAGAAATTCTTCCATACATTCATGGCACAGAGATATTCTAGATTTCTTCTCATGTGTTTAATGTTTCTTTCTCACATTTAATACTTTAATGTATTTGAAGTTATTTTTGTTTCTGTTTTGAGGGGAATAATTTCATTATTTTTAAATATGAAAAAAATTGCCCAACCATCTTTCCCTCAAAGATTTGGTTTGATTGCCCATATAAGGTTCCATATATATTTGGCTCTGTTTCTTGACTCGATTTTGCCTCATTTATTGTTTCTCTAACTCTATATAAATGTGACATTGTCTTAATTATTATAGCTTTATAAAAATATTTATATCAAGTAATGACAATCCTCCCTTTTGCATGTTTTACATATTCTTCATGGCTATTCTTCACACTTTATATTGTATATGATTTTTAGGATCCATTTTTTATGTCCCACAAAAAATCGTTTAGTGGATTTCTATTAGAACTACAGGGAATTTATAGATTAGTTTTGTAAAATTTAACATATCTTTGATATTATGTCTTCCCTTTCATAAATTAATATCTGACATCTTTCTCTTGTTCCAGATCTTAAAAGGAATGTTACTAGAGTTTTCTATTAAATATGACATAGTCTGGTTTTGTGGTTAGAATAAACTCCTTTTATTCCTGGTTTTTTAACAGTTATTTTTCCCTCATTAATTAGTTATTATTAAAAATTTTTATTTAGATAAATTCTATGTTCTGTTACTTTAAGGTAAATTGCATGAATACATTTATGAAGTTTAAATATTCTTTCATTTCTGGGGTAAACCCCATTGGTCAAGATTCAGTATTAACACTACTACTCTTTTTTAATTTATGACTTTATTTCCTATAAATCTAATCTAGGATTTTAGGCCTATATACATATGAGTGATTGGTTTATAATTTTAATATTTTTGTCCAGTTGAGTTTCAAGTTTATGGCCACTTCCTTAAATGGATTGAATTTCCTATTTTCTCTTTCTTTTGAAACACTTCTTATTCCTTGGAATTTGACAAAACTTTTTTTCAAGGCAATTTAAACTTTACTGTTGTCGAAAGTTGAACTATTGATGTTTGATTGCTAATATACTATCTTTAATGATCAATGATTTATACTGGCTTTCTAATTATTCTCTGTCAATTCTCAAATTCATGTCTCATCCAAAATTTCTAGTTCATTCTTGTTTTCATTTTTAGCATAATTTAAATCCAATTTTTCTATGATACTGTATGTTTGTGGTTATGTTTCTTCCTATATTCCCAATAGCATTATTTGTGCCTTCTCTCTATTTCATAAAATCAATTTTGCTAGAAATTAATCTATTTTATGGTTCTTCCAAGAACCAAATTTGGTTTTATTCATAATCTCTATTTACCTCTGTTTTCTATTTTATTTAATTTCTGATGTTAGCTTTATTACTAATTCTTTCACCTTTCCATGTGTCAAATTTATTGTATTTTTCTTAGACTTTGGAGTTGACCATATTTATTTTAGGCTTTTTTTTTTGGAGGTGATAACAAACTAAATTTCCAATTTTCTTATATCATTTTAGCTTCACCTTATGAGTTTTAGTATACAAGACATTCTGTGTTGCCCAGATCTAAATATTTTACAATTTCCAGACATATGGTTTCTTTGGATTATCATTTGATTATTGATTTCAAATGTAATTTTACTGTGCTCAGAAGATTCAAATGTAATTTTATTGTGGTCAGAGATGTGGTGTTTATAATATTGATCCTTGGAACTTTTTGAGACTTTTTTATGACCTACTAAGTGGTCAAATTTTGTAAATATTTTATTAATGCTTAAAATATTTGCTTGATGCATCAGTTTCTGATACAAGTTTGTTAAAATCTCCAAGTGTAGTGATGGATTTGTCAATATTTACTTTAAAATCACTAAGTTGTTATATTGTGTCTTTAAAGAATATCTTTTAATGAATATTCACATTCATGCTTGTTATTTTTCGTTGATGGATTACTGTGGTTTTTAATATTTAACATCTCACTTTGTTTCTCATAGTGTTTTTACCCTAAAATTATGTTTTGTCTGATATTAACACTGCAGTGTAGACTACCTTTTCTTTGATTAATATTTCCACCAGGAAGTTTTCCATCCCTTTATTTTCTGTGCTGCTCTAATGCAGGATATAATTTGATTAAACACACATGCACACAAACTAATCTCTGCATTTTTGTGTATAAATTTACTCTATACACATTTACTGTGGTTACTTAGTTCTATCATCTTACTTAGTGCTTTTTAATTTGCTTCAGTGGACTTTGTTTTCTCCTTTCTTTCCTTTGATTCTATTGCTAATACTTATTTTATTCTCATTTCCTTCTACTTGTTTAGAAAAATAATGACTCATTTTTAATACATATTTATCTATATACAATTTTCATAAAATTGAAAACAGAAATGATTCTTCTCTTAACTTCCTTGTTAGTATAATCCAGAAGGATATTCAAATAATTTATTTTTTTTTTTATTTTTTTTTTTTTGCGGTACGCAGTCCTCTCACTGTTGTGGCGTCTCCCGTTGTGGAGCACAGGCTCCGGACACGCAGGCTCAGTGGCCATGGCTCATGGGCCCAGCCGCTTCATGGCATGTGGGATCTACCCGGACCGGGGCAGGAACCCGTGTTCCCTGCATCGGCAGGTGGACTCTCAACCACTGTGTCACCCAAAAAGCCATCAAATAATTTTGGAATAAACTAAATTCATTTATTCCTATCAGTCAATGATTTATTTAACAAAATATTTTACTGATAACTTAGCTTACTACTGTTTCATACATCCTAATTTTTTAACTCTAGATTTACCCTTTTTTTCCTTATTGCTTATATACAGTGAAGTAATTTATTTTATCAGCTACTAGAATTTTTCCATTGGTGCTACTATTATTTATTTGGAGAAAATATGTATTATTTTTGATAGCTTTGAATTTATTTTTATTTACTAGTCAAAATTTGTCATGCCCTTTAATTTGAATCTGTTTTTCTATAGGTCTAAAAACATTTCAAACTTCATATTTCAAATATGACTGGTCTGCTATTTTATTTATTTTCTACTTCTAAACTTGTCATAAAATAATATCTACTGTTATTTCATGTTCAATATTTGCCAAATTTTTTCTAAACATTTTAAATATTTCAACTCATTTAATCTCATGATAATAACCCTTTAAAATTGGAACTATTATTTTCATTATTTTACACATAAAGAACCTGGGGTAGAGATGCCTAAAACAGCTGAGACAACAGGAAGCAGAACTTTGCTCCTGATCTCTCATCTTAACTGTGAGTCTATTAGACTCATTGTAGAGTGTGTCACATTACTTTCTGTTGATTTCTACTTACTTGCATATTCTTTTAACTCTGCTACATTCTGCGTTTATTACTTCATATTACCTTCCATTAATTTTCTCCTTAGCTGCATATATGTAGACTTTATTGAATTTTCTTTTAAATGTTTTTTAAATTCTTTTTCTTTTAGACACAGTACGGATAATCTTGATCTATTTTAAAGTATACTGATTCTTCATTCTACAATGTTTTACAACACACATGATGCCACATTGGAAGGAAATTTCTATCTAGTCTCACTGCAATTCTATTTTCTGTTTACCTCTGTTAATTTTTATCTCAACTATAAATATTCTATATGACCTCTAAATGACTAGACATGAAAACATTGAGACATCAATCTTTCTGATGAATAGTTTATTTCATGCCACTTCCTTGTCCAAAACTCTCCAGTGATTTTCTATTATCCACCAAATTATTTATCAACTCTTTAGCCATGTGTTAAATTTCCTGCACAGTCTGGTCCCAATTTATAGTATTCTGGATTATCTCCTATTATATATATTCATCATATGTTCCTTGAGCACTTACTAAATGCCAAGCATTATGCTAGGTACTGAGGAAGAAATGATACATAAGATCAAATATAGTTTCTTCTCAAAAATGGCATAAATTCTGGTGGTTGAACCATACATTAATATAATGATCACAATAAAAAAATTATAAAATTACAACTGTAATTTTCACAGCAGAGTTTCATGGTGCAATGAAATAATATATTATTTAATTATTATTATCTTGCAAATTGAAACTTTACTCACTAAAGAATAACTCTCCACTTACCTCTTCCTCCTCCCCTGGCAACTATCATTCTACTTTCTGTCTCTACGAAGTTAACTACTCTAGGTATCTCATAAAAGTGGAATCATACCATATTTGTCCTTTTGTGACTGGCTTATTTCACTTAGCTTAATGTCTTCAAGATTCATCCATGTTGTTGCATGTTTCAGCACTTTCTTCCTTTTTAAGACTAAATAATATTCCGTTATATCTATATTTTATGTATTCATTCATCTGTTGATGAACACTTGGGTTGCTTCCACTTTTTGACTATTGTAAATAATGCTGCTATGAACATGGATGTATAAATATCTGTTATGGTCTCTGCTTTCAGTTCTTCAGGGTATAAATCAAGAAGTAAAATTGCTGGATCATGTGGTGATTTTATTTTTAATTTGTTGAAGAATCACCATATTGTTTACCATGGAAATTGCACCATTTTACATTCTCACTAGCAATGTAAAAAGTCCCAATTTTTCTGCATCCTTGCCGACATTGTTATTTTCTGTTTTTGTTTTTGTTTTGTTTTGTTTTGTTTTAGAACAGTCATGCTAGTTTTGTAAAGTGGCATCTCACTGTAGTCTTCATTTGCATTTTCCTGATGATTAGTGATGCTGAACACCTTTTCATACGTTTACTGGCCATTAGTATATCTTCTTGGAGAAATAGCTATTTTAAATTCTTTGCCCATTTTTAATCAGGTTGTTTGGTTTTCTTTGTTATTGAGTTGTAGTAATTTTTTTATATATTAGAGATATTAACCCCTTTTCAGATATATTAGCTTCAAAGACTTTTCAAGTAACTTTCAAGGATAAAAAATTATGTTTGGAGGATACCTTCAAGATGGAGGAGGAGGGCCTCCCTGGTGGCGCAGTGGTTGAGACTCCGCCTGCCGATGCAGGGGATACGGGTTCGTGCCCCGGTCTGGGAGGATCCCATATGCCGCGGAGCGGCTGGGCCCGTGAGCCATGGCCGCTGGGCCTGCGCATCCGGAGCCTGTGCTCCACAACGGGAGAGGCCACAACAGTGAGAGGCCCGCATACTGCAAAAAGAAAAAAAAAAAAAAAGATGGAGGAGGAGTAAGATGTGGAGATCACCTTCCTCCCCACAAATACATCAGAAATACATCTACATGTGAAACAACTCCTAAAGAACGCCTACTGAATGTTGGCAGAAGACCTCAGACTTCCCAAAAGGCAAGAAACTCCCCACATACCTTGGTAGGGCCAAGGAAAAAAGAAAAAAAAACACAGACAAAAAAATAGGGATGGGACCTCTGAGAGGGAGCTGTGAAGGAGAAAAAGTTTCCACACACTAGGAAACAACTTCATGGGTGGAGACAGGGGGGTGGTGGGGGGGAAGTTTTGGCACCAAGGAGGAGAGTGCAGCAACAGGGGTGCAGAGGGCAAAGCAGAGAGATTCCCACACAGAGGATAAGTGCAGACACCAAAAACAATGGGAACTATGAACATGCAGCCTGCAAAATGGAGACCCAAAACACAGTAAGTTAAGTAAAATTAGAAGACAGAGAAACACACAGCAGATGAAATAGCAAGCTAAAAACCCACAAGACCAAATAAATGAAGAAGACATAGGCAGGCTACCTGAAAAAGAATTCAGAGTAATGATAGTAAAGGTGATCCAAAATCTTGGAAATAGAATGGAGAAAATACAAGAAACCATTAACAATGACCTAGAAGAACTAAAGAGCAAACAAACAATGATGAACAACACAATAAATGAAATTAAAAATTTTCTAGAAATAATCAATAGAAGAATAACTGAGGCAGAAGAACGGATAAGTGACCAGGAAGAAAAAACAGTGGAAATAACTACTGCAGAGCAGAATAGAGAAAAAAGAAAGAAAAGAATTGAGGACTGTCTTAGACACCTCTGGCACAACATTAAATGCACCAACATTCAAATTATAGGGGTCCCAGAAGAAGAAGAGAAAAAGAAAGTAATGAGAAAATATTTGAAGAGATTATAATTAAATAGTTCCTTAATAGGGGAAAGGAAATAGTCAATCAAGTCCAGGAAACACAGAGAATCCCATACAGGATAAATCCAAGGAGAAACATGTCAAGATACATATTAATCAAACTAGCAAAAATTAAATAAAAAGGAAAAATATTTAAAACAGCAAGGGAAAAACAACAAATAAAATACAAAGGAATCCCCATAAGGTTAAAAGCTGATCATTCAGCAGAAACTCTGCAAGCCAGAAAGGAGTGGCAGGACATATTTAAAGTGATGAAAGGAAAAAAACCTACAATGAAGATTACTCTACCCAGCAAGGATCTCACTCAGATTCGATGGAGAAATTAAAACCTTCACAGATAAGCAAAAGCTAAGAGAATTCAGCACCACCAAACTAGCTTTACAACAAATGCTAAAGGAAATTCTCTAGGCAGGAAACACAAGAGAAGGAAAAGACCTACAATAGCAAACCCAGAACAATTAAGAAAATGGTAATAGGAACATATATATCAATAAGTACCTTAAATGTAAATGGATTAAATGCTCCAAACAAAAGACATAGGCTGGCTGAATGGATACATAAACAAGACCTCTATATATGCTGTCTACAAGAGACTCACTTCAGAGCTAGGGACACATACAGACTGAAAGCGAGGGGATGGAAAAAATATTCCATGCAAATGGAAATCAAAAGCAAGCTGGAGTAGCAATTCTCATATCAGACAAAATAGACTTTAAAATAAAGAATATTACAAGAGACAAAGAAGGACACTACATAATGATCAAGGAATCAATCCAAGAAGAAGATATAACAATTGTAAATATTTATGCACCCAACATAAGAACACTTCAATACATCAGGCAAATGCTAACAACCATAAAAGGAGAAATCGACAGTACCAAAATCATAGTAGGGGACTTTAACACCCCACTTTCACCAATGGACAGATCATCCAAAATGAAAATAAATAAGGAAACACAGCTTTAAATGATACATTAAACAAGATGGACTTAATTGATATTGATAGGACATTTCATCCAAAAACAACAGAATACACTTTCTTCTCAAGTGATCATGGAACATTCTCCTGGATAGATCATATCTCATGTCACAAATCAAGCCTTGATAAATTTAAGAAAATTGAAATCATATCAAGAATCTTTTCTGACCACAAAACCATGATACTAGATATCGACTACAGGAAAAAATGTGTAAAAAATACAAACACATGGAGGCTGAACAATCCACTGCTAAATAACCAAGAGATCACAGATGAAATCAAAGAGGAAATCAAAAAATACCTAGAAACAAATGACAATGAAAACATGATGACCCAAAACCTATGGGATGCAGCAAAAGCAGTTCTAAGAGGAAAGTTTATAGCAATAAAATCCTACCTCAAGAAACAAGAAACATCTCCAATAAAAAACCTAACCTTACACCTAAAGCAATTAGAGAAAGAAGAACAAAACCCCCCAAAGTTTGCAGAAGGAAAGAAATCATAAAGATCAGACCAGACATAAATGAATAAGAAATGAAGGAAACAATAGCAAAGATCAATAAATTAAAAGGTGGTTCTTTGAGAAGATAAACAAAATTGATAAACCATTAGCCAGACTCATCAAGAAAAAAAGGGAGAAAACTCAAATCAGTAGAATTAGAAATACAAAAGAAGAAGAAACAACTGACACTGCAATAATACAAAGGATCATGTGAGATTACTACAAGCAAGTATATGCCAATAAAAGGGACAACTTGGAAGAAATGCACATATTCCTAGAAAAGCAAAACCTTCTGAGACTGAACCAGGAAGAAATAGAAAATATAAACTGACCAATCACAAGCACTGAAATTGAGACTGTGATTAAAAATCTTCCAACAAACCCAGGACAAGATGGCTTCACATGCGAATTCTATCAAACACTTAGAGAAGAGATAACACCTACCCTTCTCAAACTCTTCCAAAATATAACAGAGGGAAGAATACTCCCAAACTCATTCTATGAGGCCACCATCACCCTGATACCAACACCAGACAAAGATGTTACAAAAAAGAAAACTATAGGCTAAGATCACTGATGAATATAGATGTAAAAATCTTCAACAGAATACTAGCAAATGGAATCCAACAGCACATTAAAAGGATCATACAACATGGTCAAGTGGGGTTTAACCCAGGAATGCATGGATTCTTTAATGTATTTAAATCAATCAATGTGGTACACCATATTAACAAATTGAAGGGTAAAAACCATATGATCTTCTCAATAGATGCAGAAAAATATTTGGACAAAATTCAACACCCATTTATGATTAAAAACCCCCCAGAAAGTAGGCATAGAGGGTACATACCTCAACATAATAAAGGCCATATATGACAAACCCACAGCCAAGGTTGTTCTCAATGGTGAAAAGCAGAAACCATTTCGTCTAAGATCAGGAAGAAGACAAGATTGTCCACTCTCACCACTATAACTCAACATAGATTTGGGAGTTTTAACCACAGCCATCAGAGAAGAAAAAGAAATAAAAAGAATCCAAATCTGAAAAGGAGAAGTAGAACTGTCACTGTTTGCAGATGACATGATTCTGTACATAGAGAATCCTAAAGATGCTACCAGAAAACTACCAGAGCTACTCAATGAATTTGGTAAAGTAGCGTGATACAAAATTAAGGAACAGAACTCTCTTGCATTCCTATACACTAATGATGAAAACTCTGAAAGAGAAATTAAGGAACACTCTCATTTACCATTGCAACATTAAGAATAAAATGCCGAGGAATAAACCTACCCAAGGAGACAAAAGACCTGTATGCAGAAAACTATATGACACTGATGAAAGAAATTAAAAATGATGCAAACAGATGGAGAGATAAACCATGTTATTGGATTGGAAGAAGCAACATTGTGAAAATGACTTTACTACCCAAAGCAACATACAGATTCAATGCAATCCCTATGAAATTACCAATGGCATTTTTCACAGGACTAGAACAAAAACTTTCACAGTTTGTATGGGAACACAAAAGACCCTGAATAGCCAAAGTAATCTTGACAAAGAAAAACGGAGCTGGAGGAATCAGGCTCCCGGACTTCAGACTATACTATAAAGCTAAAGTAATCAAGACATTATGGTACTGGCACAAAAACAGAAATATAGATCAATGGAACAGGTTAGAAAGCCCAGAGATAAACCCAACACATATAGTCACCTTATTTTTGATAAAGGAGGCAAGAATATACAATGGAGAAAAGACAGCCTCTTCAATACGTGGTGCTGGGAAAACTGGACAACTACATATAAAAGATTGAAATTAGAACACTCCTTAAGACCATACACAAAAATAAACTCAATATGGATGAAGGAGCTAAATGTAAGGCCAGACACTATAAACCTCTTAGAGGAAAACATAGGCAGAACAGTATATGACATAAATCACAGCAAGGTCTTTTTTGACCCACTTCCTAGAGAAATGGAAATAAAAACCAAAATAAACAAATGGGACCTAATGAAACTTAAAAGCTTTTGCACAGCAAGGGAAACCATAAATAAAACAAAAGGACAACCCTCAGAATGGGAGAAATTATTTGCAAATGAAGCAACTGACAAAGGATTAATCTCAAAAATTTACAAGCAGCTCATGCAGCTCAATATCAAAAAAACAAACAACCCAATCCAAAAATAGGCAGAAGACCTAAATAGACATTTCTCCAAAGAAGATATACAGATTGCCAACAAACACATGAAAGAATGCTCAACTTCACTAATCATTAGAGAAATGCAAATCAAAACTACAATGAGGTATCACCTCACACCAGTCAGAGTGGCCATCATCAAAAAATCTACAAATAATAAATGCTGGAGAGGGTGTGGAGAAAAGGGAACCCTCTTGCACTGTTGGTGGGAATGTAAATTGATACAGCCACTATGGAGAACAGTATGGAGGGTCCTTAAAATATAAAAATAGAACTACCATAGGACCCAACAATCCCACTACTGGGCATAGACCCTGAGAAAACCATAATTCAAAGAGTCATGTACCAAAATGTTCATTGCAGCTCTATTTACAATAGCCAGGACATGGAAGCAACCTAAGTGTCCATGGACAGATGAATGGATAAAGAAGATGTGGCACATATATACAATGGAATATTACTCAGCCATAAAAAGAAATGAAATTGAGTTATTTGTAGTGAGGTGGATGGACATAGAGACTGTCATACAGAGTGAAGTAAGCCAGAAAGAGAGAAACAAATACCATATGCTAACACATATATATGGAATAAAAAAAAATGGTTTGAAGAACCTAGGGGTAGGACAGGAGAAAGACGCAGATGTTGACAATGAACTTGAGTACATGGGGAGGGGGGAGGGTAAGCTGGGACGAAGCGAGAGAATTGCATGGACATATATACACTACCTAATGTAAAATAGATAGCTAGTGAGAAGCAGCTGCATAGCACAGGGAGATCAGCTCCGTGCTTTGTGACCACCTAGAGGGGTGGGATAGGGAGGGTAGGAGGGAGAGGGAGGAGATATGGGGATATATGTATACGTCTAGCTGATTCACTTTGTTATGAAGCAGTAACTAACACACCATTGTAAAGCAATTATATTCCAATAAAAATGTTAAAAAAATTATGTTTGCCTAATTCTACAGACACTTAATGCACTAGAAAATCAAGTAGAATACCCAAGACACTCTAGGAAAAAAAGTGTCAGCCAAGGATTTTTAACCTGTCAAGATGTTTCAAATACATAAGTATAGAAAAACCAGTACTAAACGTGAGAGAATTCAGAAAATATTGTTTCCACAAAAATGTTTTTAAGAATCTACCAATGTATTCGCCTCAGCCAACCAAAGTATGTGGTGAACACCGATTATGTTTACTTGTACAATCAAGGTTAAAGCAAATGTGAACATAGAATAAAACAGAGAGGTAATGCTATAGGTTATTTCAAAGTAGAAATGATATATCTTATAAAAATTTAAACATTAGTGGTAAAAATGGTAGGAAAGATGTTATACCAATGACATCTTTTGTAAGACTCAGTAGTCATAGGACATAATTGCAAGCTGAAAAATCATGCTCAAAAAAGTATAACTATATTTAATTGTAAAAAATAAAAAAAATTGTGAGTTAATACTTTCAGAGGAGTACTATAAATTAATTAACATTTTAATGTCCATTGTATGCTTATTTATATGGAAATCCAAAGACTGTGTTAAGACTAGGAATACAGAGATTGCAAGAAAAGAGAAAAAGTGTAGGCATTTATGTAAAAACAACAAAATGTCATTTAGAATGTAAGTGGATTTAGTGGTAAAGCATAGTGAGGGAGAGAAAATAATCCTGAGGGCTTTGAATGGAGAGTTGGTAAAAGAATGTTGATGCTTTCTGAGTTAAGGAAGATTAACGTAAGGGGAGAGTTGAGAAGAAAAGCGAATATTTCTGCTTTTCTATGTTGATGTTGATTTAGCTAAATTAACACCTGATCTTCTGGCTATGCCAATTCTGATTCCAAGTGACTCAGAGTAAGAATGCAGTACTCAATTGAAAGGACAAATTCAAGGGACAGATATCGATCAACTTTGTCTTCTGTTTACTCATGGAAAGAAACATCATAGAAAATTCTCAGGAAAATAAAGACAACTACAGGAAATCCAGAACAATGGGGTGCATGGTAGGTGTGGATAGAGTTAACAGATGTCAGAAGGGTAAAGCAAGGCTAATTAGGTGGAACTGAGTCTTTATACTTGTAATTCTGAAAAACCTGTAGGAAGTTGGAGCTGCAAGGTGACTTCACATATCTATTAAGAAATATAGATTCTCTCTTTTTTTCAACACTAAAATAAAGAGTATATTCCAAAGGACATACATCACAACACAGCAAGAAATGTTTTTAAGTTATGAGAATGAAATTAACCAAACTAATAATGTGTTGTAAAATAAGTATGAAATAATATAAGGAAACATGGTTGAGGAAGGTAGAAATGAGAGTTGCGATGAACATTTACTCAAAATGAAGTGCGTATGACAAAACATTAAACAGGTATATGTATACATATAATTCTCAATATATAATAACAACTAAAAAGAAGAACAGGGATATAAGCTGCTTGCGGTGTTTTTATTAAATAAGAAAAGTGCATCCAGACTGACATGTGCATTTTGGGGGCTATTATAAAGGTAGACAAATTTAAAGAAGGCAAGTAGCTCTTTTATAAGACTAGGATAAAAAGGATTTTGAGAAAAGAGGAGAAACTTACAGAAGGATATAAACTACTGGCACAACCATGAGTAGCTATTCTTCCTATCTACTGAGAAAAAACAAGAGAAAATATGCTTACATTATAGAGAAAGGGATTTAAATGTTACATAAGGTAAAACTCCTTAACTAAAAAAGTTTTGAGATACTGGTTGGATATCTTTTTTAGTTTTGTTTTGAAAACTATTAAGTTAGATTCCCATTTGTGTTTTTAGCAATGTCAAAATTACATAAGGTTGAACACTATATAGGCTTGCTTGTCACATAACTAATATTGGTGTTTAAGCATATAAAGTCTTCTTATGCCAAGAATGCTTACCAGCTTATCTATATCAATTTTACACAAGGGAGAAAATGATCTTTAATTGTATGAAGAGATTTTGGTTAACTACAGAGAAAAATTTCCTGCTGGAGAGGAATGTTAAACCGCAAAATGAAATCCTATGGGACCAGGTAATAATGCGTAGAACACAAGGAGATGAAGTACAGCTGGACAATGATTTAGTAGGAATTTCACTGCTGAGCTTGTCAGCCAGGTGTGCCCAGAGAGTCTGGTTTGAACACCAAGTACCACTGGAGCAGAGGGCAAAGGAGAAAGTGGAGCCTTGTGGTATTGAGGCTATTAGAAGAATGGTTTGGGGATCACTTCGAATCTTTCAAGCCCAGCTAGATTATCTTGAACCAGTCAAGGGCTAAAATGTTATTGTGCTCACTTTGTACAAATCTCCCTCCAAACCAGAAAGAACTTCTAGAATAGTGAGTGTGGAGTGAAAGATCCTCTTGATTGACCTCACTATTACTTAAGTGTTAGGTGCTTTTTTAAAAAAACAACTTTACATGTATTATCTTATTTAATCATTATAAGGAATCCGATAAGGAAAGTGAAAAAGGTATTATTTCAATTTGCATTTTACAGAAGTTATTAAGACTTTGGATATTAGACCTTTACCCAAAATCTTGTAGCAAGTGAAGCAGGTCGGTCTTACTCTAGAGACCATATTTTTACAGATTCCCAATCATTATTCTATATATTGATTCAATTGCATTTTGAAAATACAGCAGGCTTCAGTAAATATGGATTTAAACAACACTAATCTCTTATACTATGTTAATTTACTTACTGAGTTGTTGATTTATTTAGAAAATTATAAATGTTTAGAAAAATGTGCTTTCTCATTAATAAATTATTACATTTAGTTACTGATAAAATGTTTAATTTCTTTTTTATGTTATGCTAATTTCAGATTTTTAAAAACCTTATTAAAATGCATCTGTTATTTTCTGGAGTTGAAAGATTAGTCATTCCCCCTTATGCATGAGAAAATGGACTAATCCTCCTTTCTGATAATTTTGAAGAAACTGTGCTCTGGTGGAAAAATAAATTTCAATCATATAAGATTTACCTTTCAGTAACACATTTATGTCCTTTATTTGGCCTCCAGTAAAATGATTACTTTAGATCATATTGCTTTAGATATATACAAATTAGGCATGTTGAACAATGGTTAGGAATTATTTTCCTAATGTTTCACAATAGCTTGAATTAATTGAAATCCTTTAGGGTATATGAGGCCAGAAGTATGTCGTGTTAATGGTATAGTAGGAAATAATTAGATCTGTAGTGAAGAGACATTCCCAATTAAATCTTTATGGGAAAATGATTCTGAAATTAGCTTTAAGGATATTGAATGGAAGCATATCATAGGCAAAATATAATACTCATGCATAGTATTAACAAGAATATTTTTTATCTGAGCATGGAACTATGTTATCTCCCTTAGAGTCAGGATATAATTTGTGTGACATATTAGAGAAAGTTTGGTCTATACAAGATGAACTAAAACGAGCATGGAAAACACATTTTTGTCACAATAGGAAGCAACGTTTATAGCAACAGCCAAAGTCTTACAAATTCATATGTAAATCTTAATAGGTGAAACTATGAATGCAAGCTAGCTAATATCAGAGTTCATATAAGACACAGACTGATACAGACAAAAATATTGAGGTATAATTGACGTACAGCACTGTATAAATTTATACACTGTATAAATTTATAAAGTCAGCAAAATGACTTTACTTACATATATTGTGAAATGAGTACCATAATCAGCTTAGTTAACATCAGAAAAATCTTAGTTGTTAGATTCTAGATCTGTTTCCAAATCTCTCTGTTATTAAATTTATTTAGTTGATATACTGTTTTGCTGGACCACATGGAAAATGCTATATAAGATCTTATATTTCTAAATTGATAAAATTTATACAATAAATCTGTCTTGAATTCAACTGAAACAGGATAAATTTTTTAAAAGTCTGAAGGAAATATATGTGTTTGAATACCCCAATTCTTGATTTATTGCCTTATCTTGGAAGTTTTAATACAAAAACTTTTTTTTTTCTTTTATTTCCAACAACATTTAAATAATATTGTTTCAAAGTATAAATGTTTATATAATTCTTGGTGTAAATGAAGCATTCTAGATTGGGTGATGGGGAAGGGTTTTTTTCCAATTTTATAAAAAAGAAAAAGATTCAGAGAGGTTAAATAACTGGCCAAATTCAAAAAGTCTCGTTGCTAGTTAGTGACACCTTTGCAACTAGAATTGAATTCCATACTTTTAATGTTAAGTTTCTAGTTTGTACATGGAACCAAAATGCTTCTAATGGGTAGCTGCTTACTTGTAATCATCCATCCTTGGACAAGTGATCAGTGTACGATGACTAGAAACACCTTTTAAAAGTTAAATTTGAGGACATTTATTCTCATGGTGAGGTGCGGCTTTAAATGTTTTCCCGGATCATTATTGACATTCAATTATCTTGTGGAAAGTTTGTGGCCTCCAGGTTTCTGTCATAATATTCCAATTATAATTTACATAGTGCTTCCAGTGGTTGGCAAGGAGACTGCAGTGTTATTCATATGTAGAATTCGATGAGTAAGCTATTATGTATAAAAAAGGCATTTTAAACAAATTGATTTTTTGTGTAGAGCTTTAGCCCCAAAGGACTTCTCTGTACAAAAATCAAGGTCAATAGTTCTAAACAAAGCTAAATTGAATCATGTCACTGCTTCAATTTTATAATAGTTTTAAGGTAAGATAAATAATAAATGTGTTTTGGAATCTTTCTTGTTGGTTGTCCTAATTTCAATAGCAATCAGTGTATATTTCATTACACCTCTTGCTGTTGACACCAGAACCTTAAGTAGAATTTACAATGTGGGAAACACATGTCACCAAAGGCAATATACCTGACATGCCTTGTCATCTATTTAACCAAAACACTGGTAAAACTCAACTCTATTATGATAACTAAACTGATTTTATGGATGTCACGTGAAAGAATGAAAATGAACAAAGTAATTCCTGTTCCTATGGAGGGGTTGAGGACAATGTTTGGCTAGCTCTATGTTAATGAATTAAATTATGACTAATAATATTTTTAATGTAGAAGTTGTGGGATTTCCAAAGAGAAAGGGCTATTAGGGAACTTAAATGATCATTCTGACAACTCAAGCTTAAAATGCATATTTTTTCCAATAACAGAAACATTTGGGGGAGAGAGTGACTGTTGTAAATAATTAGCTGGAAGGAAAGGAAGTAGCACTTTCTGGGTACCCTCTGCGGCAAGACAGTGTACACACATTATCCTGCACATTCATCAAACTAATAAAACAAGTATTTTTAAACTCCTACTCTGCGAGATATTGGATATTTAATGATGGGCAAGAAAGATATAGTTTATGCTATCATGGAGCTTACAGTAACCTTGCAATGGACATCTCAGTAGCCCAGTTTATGATTAAGAAAACAATGGCTCAGAGAAGTGAAAGAGCAAGTTCAAAGTCACACTTTTAGGAAGTGGCAAGAGTAGGATCCAAACCGAGGTCTGTCTTCAAAGCCTGACATATTTCATGCCGTAGGGTCATGAACAAATTCATGTGACTAGCAAGTGTGTGCTCAAGTATACAATAACAAACATGCCCATGTCTATTTACTTGGCAGACTCCTAGGCCTCTGGATTTCTTGGGGTTAAAAAAAAAGCGTGGTTCATTTTTCAAATCTTGACAGGTGCTTATGTCTGGGCCTGAGTACATTTCATTACGTTTCACTGTCACATATAAAAGCCTTTTTTAAAACTGTAATTTGCACATATTTTTGAAAATTAATTTAATAAAGTATGCACTGAAAACAAAGATTAATTACTCCAGGTTTGTCAGCCAACACAACCGAAAGATGACTGTGGTTTTCTTTTTTGAAACAGTTGTTACTCAGACACAAATTATGATGAGTTTTTGGAAGCAGATAATTCCTAAATTCATATTAACTGCTTCATAAATCATAGGCCAACTGAAAAATTAATGAAAATGCTCTGACATGTAGGTGTGTGTAAAAGTGGGCAAATCTGAGGCGAAAAATCTAAAACAACTCTCAAGGTTTTTATTTCTTCAAAAATTAGTCAACTCTACCATTTATTCCATTAGGAAATAAATTTTTAGTAAGAAATTTCTGAAATATTTAGTATTTTTAGTCAAAAGAAGTTGTATGATTATCTCCTTTTAAGAAACTAGTTTCAAGATATTTAAGCATGTAGAAATAACTGAAATATTTAGTATTATGGCTCATAGAAAATTGTATAACTAACTCTCCCTTTTAAAAACTACTTTAAAAATATTTTTAGTGTGTAGGTTATGTTGAATTTAGGTTTGAAAAATGAGTGTTTTAAGGGTATTTGAGTGACACAATCTATACATATAGTCCCTGATCACTTCAACTGCAAAGACTAATTTCCTCCCTGCAGTACTTGATCCTGATCAACAAATTTGCACAGCTATTTATTGGCCTTTGTACCAGGCATTATTTCAGGTGCTTGGGACATATTAATGAACAAAACAGGAAAAAAAAAATACCTGCCCTCATAATACTTACTTACTCCTATTCTTCCCAGGTTTCTGCAAATGTACTATTTCCTGATTCCTTTCAATTACTCCGTAAATGCTCATGTTCTCTGAGGCTTTATGAACTTTCTTCTCTCTATATACTATTTCCCTGTGTAACATCCTTGGCTTCAACTATCTCCTATATGTTGCTCCAAAATCTGTAAGTTCCTACCTTTGACCTTGCTCTTGTGTTCCAGTTCCATGAGTCCCAGTGCTTACACAAGTCCATCTGGAAATCTCATAGTCATTTCACACATAACCTGTCCTGAATGAAGGCACTACTTCCCTCAACTAACCTTCAAAGGAAACTTTTTCTTTCCTTAGTGCCCCCTTTCTCCTCTATTAAGATCATCACTGACCAGGAACTCACCCAATGCAAATGTCTATAACCTAAGTGATTAATAGCTCAGATTTCTAGACTCAGGCAGCCTGTGTTTCTACCCCAACTTTGTCAGTTATTAGCTTAGTAATACTGGCAACTGACTTAACCTATTGGAACTCTACTTTGCTTATCTGCAACTTGGGAATTAAGGGTGCTTGGAAGATTGACAGAGGTGATGTGAGTACAGGTCCAGCACCTAGTAAGACCTAAATAAAAAGTAGCTTTTGGTATTAGTTTTCTTTCATTATCATACATTTATAACTACCACTACTCAATCATTTCAGAGTGTGCTTGACGAAGTCCTTGGATGTTGTCAAGTTTTGTGGGGTTTCTTTTGCTTGAATGGGTCTGAGCACGTGCTTCCAATTGCCCTCTATGGTAACTTCAGCCAGAGCTCCCCTGATGTTGGGTGATTTATTTAATGTAGTTAAGTTTTGCATTTTGATTGAAATGGATTCTATTATTGAATACAGTTTTACAAACCAATGATGTACTCCTAGGGATGCTCCTTTGTTATTCTATTCAAATCTACTTTTACAAATCATACACTTGAAGAGCCAAACTTTCCACTTGGCCTTGAAAGTTTCCTTAGTTCAATCCTTTAAGTATGTGATTTGGCTCAGAACCCTTATCCTGAAGGATGAATTCTCCTGAGAAAATGTCGTGAAAGATAGATATGCCATGGGATATAAAAAGTGGTGACATTGATGACTTTCCCTGGTACTGATCTAGTTAGATCAAGTTAGAGCCACGGCATTAATTATAAGGAGTCTTCCTTCATCTTTAATGTCTTACACACATTTGCAAAGCAACTGGTCTCCAACTGCAGAGCATACTAAAAAAACAAATAAAATTAAATTAAAACAATAAAAATAAAACCGCCTGTGTGAAGAACCAGCCAAGAATAATAATTAGCTTTTTGACATATCCGTTTCTAATGAATATGTTATTTATTTAGAAATGCTAGTGGCATGTCTATTCAATTAAAACCTCCAACTTTGTTTCTAGTATGCTTGTACTATCTCTCTTTGCAAAAATAGTATATACAGAGCCAAAACTTACATGACATATTGAACATGAATTCATAGATAAGTTTAATAGTTGAAATGCCTTATAGACAATGAGTAACTGATGTCATATATATATCACATACAAATTTCAGTAGTAAAAATATAAATGTGCAAAATTGAACTTTCATTGTTTTTCTATTACTCAACATAATTTATAACTTGAGCCCCTATTTCCAACTCATTCAAGTTTCCACCAAGTAAACCTAAAATTAGTGTTACTTAGTCACTTCTGGTTTTTACTTTCTCACTCTTCCTCAGATTACATCTATATTAGAAGGTCTGGGTGTAATTCACATGGTTCAGATAGGTTATGGATGGTGAAAATGCATGTACTTTCTTGATGATGAGCAACTTTTGGCTTGTTCTAGACTTTGCAGAGATGTAAATCATGATGTCAGGTCTTTGATCACTGGTTTCTTTTCCTAGAGCATCAACTTACTTCCATCCACAGTTGACTTTGGCTCTGGCTTCTATAATCCATACACTGACTGTGTCCCCCAGTCACCACAAAGAGGCTTTGTCTTGTCTGGCATCTGTCTCTCAGCTACTTTGGTCTCAGCTGTCTCTCTAACAGGCATGTAAAACAGAAAAATTATAGATATTTTTCTGGAACGTGGGAAACTGTTTCAGGTGCTTTTTTCCTAGACACGTTCCCTCTCATTTTCTATTTTTTCTGACAAATCATGATGGTACAGGGACTTTTTCTCTCTCTCTCTCTGACTCTCTTGCTTTTATTATTCCTCAGGTGCAGAGAATTGAGTTTATTGTACCCTAGTCTGTGACATATTATCATTATTGGTCCATGCAAAACTTTTCTGTGTCTTATTTATTTTTCTCTCTTATTTCTGATCCTTACTCCTATTTCTTCCCTTAGCAGTAACCCCATTAACTATTGGGCATGTATCCTTATTTATACATCTATCCTGGTAAGATATGTACTATATTTTGTGTATGTGCTTTTAATTAGTATATATGGAATTATGTTATAGATCTCCTCCTGTATATATATATATAAACTTTAAGTTTTAAGGTAAATCCATGTGGTAGGAAAATCTAGTTTTCATTTCTATCTACCTCATAGTATATACCCACCACATTGTATTAGGCTGAACTGTATTAAACTGATATTATAGTCAAAAATGGTCAAATATTAGCAATTTCATGTGTTTCAACTTAAACTTATCCATTCCCCTAGTGACAGACAACTAGGTTGTGGGCAATTTCCTGCAACCACAAGCAACACATTATCAAGCCTGTGTACCTGGTATACATGCCCAGGAGTGAGACTGCTGGGTAGTGCTCACTTAATTGCACTAAGAGCTGCCAGATTGTTCTCCAACATGGCCGTAACACCAGGTGCCTTCTCTGGAAGTTGTAGTGCTATCTCAGACATCACCAGGGTGGTAACAAATAAATCCCCATTGCTTTTAGACCTCTCCAAACCCATTTGGTGTGTTTCCCCTTCCATCTAAACCAGGCCTCAGCCAAAAAGGAGGGTGCTTTTTTCTCTGTTGATGGAGGGAGGCATGTGGATTGGCAACAATAACACAAAACTGACCCTGGTTAATATTCCTAGGTTATATCCCATTACATGTGCATTCATTTAGAAGTCCTTCAGTTCTAATTGTCAAAATCCTTACTTGAATTATTTTAGTCAAAAAAAAAAAAAAAGGGTTGAATATCTAGACCAAAGAGAGCGTAGATGCATTTGGGACCAAAAATATTAGAGTCACAAAAGATAACAAGACCTTTCCTTCTCTAGTCCTTGTCATTTTCTGCTTGTCAGTTTAATTCTTTTACTGTAGACCAGCTTTTTCCATATAGGGAAAAACACAGTGGTTGACAGTTTCTGAGTTTTATGCCACAAAATTTTTGCCACCTGAGAGAGATTACCTCTGTCACTCAGATTTATTTTGAAAAATCCTATGGGAATGCCCTGATATTCCTGGCTTGGATCAGCACTCATTTCTGGATCACTCAACTTTACAGGGTAGGTGTAGGGTTATGCACAAACATGTTAGTTTTGAGGGGGTCATGTGAATGGGGTAAGAAGTTCCAGGAGACAGGATAGGCAGGTTACTTTGCTCAATTAGATGCTCATGAGGAAGCAGCAGTGTAAGGGGTACATCATGTGTCCTACCATTGCTGGAGAAAGACACACTAGCCATCACTCCTGGAATAACGATCCTGCCAATACATTTTTTGGGGTCTATCTTCTCTTATTTCCCTTAACACAACTGTGGAGCTTCTTGGGGAAAGTTTTCTGGAATCTCTCCTAACACAGTGTCAAAACCACTTCTGGCCAAAAAATAGACCTCTGTTTCTCTTGACCTTGCTGCTACACAAACCATTGTTAACAAGGAGATCTGTGGAAGCAGTTTATACCCCTGAGCTTTCCAGACAGTTAATACAATGGCTGTGCATGTCAGAAATGGTTCTCTTTAGGATATCAGAAGAGTATTCATTTTATAATCAACAGACGAACTTTTAAACTGGATAAAGCCTGTTAAGGCTGATGTAAAATGTACTTTTCCCTAAGACAGATTTGGGAGGGACAGTGACTAGGAGGGTAAGGCAGGCATTGACTACACAGGTTTAATCCCTGCCTATAGTTAATAGCACAGGTGTATAAAAGAATTGTATATTTTTCTGTATGTCTTTTTTTTTCTCTCTCTCAGGTTCTTTTTTATGTGACTCAGAATAACCTCCTGTGGCCAATTGTGGGTTGAAGATAATTAGCCTTTAATTATCACCAGTTACATTTTCACCTGTTCCACTTGCAAATTCCCAGAACTTCCAGTTTTCCAATTAGCGTGTACATCCTCCAACAAGCTAGTGTGGGAAACAGCCTTTCCCTTTGGGAAGTAACCCCTTCCCCAGTAACCTTTCAAGTTATATTTTAGCTAGTATAAGTACACCCTTGAGAGGATCATCTTATTTTTATTTGCAGTTTCTATCTGCAGAATCTCGGATCAAACGTGTGCTCTCAGTGCAGGAGCTGAATCCAGGTAGACTTTGGGAATACCACCTCTGGGGAGATCAGAATAATGAATATTACTCCAGAGAAGAACAGAAGAATTAAAATTCGCTCAAAAGGGCAAAACCTTATTTGCAATCTAAAGACGAGTTTCTGTTTCTGTTTTCTTTCTTTTTTCTTTTTGGTTGCATATGGATAAAAGTCAAATGCAAAACATTGGAGTGGGAAAAGAATTCTGACTTAGAACATTTTTAAATCTTCTATCAGGGGACTGAGACTTTATGTCATTTGAGCAAGAGATAAGACGGAGGAAAGTGACTGTGGCATAGGCTTGGAAGAATTAAAAAATATATATATATCGGTGAAAAATCCCATAGAGTTAACAAGAACTTGTTCGAAATAAGCTGGCAAATTTAAAATAAAACATTCACTAATCCTCCAAAAGCATATTGCAAGGGAAAAAAGGGATAATTTACTTCACAGATCTTTTGAGGTTCTACATCTTTGTATCACATGGTGTCATATATCCAGATAGGAAAACTATAGAGAAACCTTTTGAAATGCTGTTCTGGGAATACAACCCCATTAGCATGCAAATCATTTATCAGGGTGCAAATAATTTAATGATAATATGGCCGAGGTCCCCAGAGTGAATAATTTCCATTTCCATTACTGTGTATGAAAAAAATACCCATAATATTTTCCTTGAAAATTACAGTCCTTATTTAGTACACTATGATCTGACTACAAATTTTGTTTCATTAATCTTCACTTTCAAGCAGGTAAGTGAAAAAGGTTATTTCACCAACTCACAAATGGAGAAATAGAAGACAAAGGGTCAGCCTGATCATAGAATGTGTTTAATATACATGGGTGTCCATGGTTTCTAATCTACTGTTTCAACTTGCTGTTCACTAGCTCTTCTTCGTGTGAATTTTAATCAACTTGTCACACTTCAGTCCAACTGTAGGAAATTAAAAAAACACAGTTCATGTGTTATTTGGCCCAGTAGCAAATAATGTAGTTTTAAATTTTAATATAAATACAAAAACAAACCTCACACCTTGAAGTATGAAAGTCATTGAGACAAGTATCTTGAGAAACTTTGCCGTGTGGAGTTAGGTGTTACATTCCTTTTGAAATGGCAGAATTTGCAAGTTGCACAAAGCAAATTCAGTGACATAGTTGAATCCTCCAGTTTTCAGCATTTTTATTCCTAAATTATTATGAAGGAATGATATTAAAGAAAGAAGCAAGGGATGGGGGAATGAAAAGAACTAAAAGATAAGAATTGAATAACACCAATTTTAGCCAACTTGAGTTACTTGTTATGCTCATATCACCTATCAATCTCAAATGAGAGAGTAATTTGCCTGTGGAAGGAAATTAGGAAGTGAAGATAATGAGTTAATATAGACTTTTATTACTTACATTTGAAAATGCTGCAAAGGAGATTGCATTTTGTAGGTCTGATGTATCTGTTTTCTATAGCACTTCCTACATGGATTATATGTATAGTTGATTCTTGAGCAGTGGGGTTAGGGGTGCTGACCCTCTGCACAGTGAAATATCTGCCTATAATTTATAGTTGGCCCTCTGTATCCATGGTTCTTCCATATCCTTGGATTCAACTGATCATAGATCATGTAATACTGTAGTATTTACTACTGAAGAAAAATCACATATAAGTAAACCCATGTAGTTCCCTGTTGTTCAAGGGTCAACTGTAATTCATACAAGTACAAGTGAGAGTAGGTTTGCAGTTTACAATCACCCTGCATCATCGGTCACTACTTTGGTCTTCATTATATATAATACTTTCTCACAAACAGAACTAATCTTTTTCATATTGCTTCATATCCCATTGGTTGGGCCTCCTGAGGCATTTGCTTCCCAGATAATGACTTTGTTGACTCGCACAATCTTTCTAGCCAGTCTTCAAAAGACTTGTTTCTGGGGCTTCTTTGGAAATGGCCCCTTTTATCTCCTACTGATTCAGGAAACACCTTGAAGTTCTGCAAGCAAACTGTGACCTTGGCAAGTAGAGCCTTATGTTTCTCTACATCTCCTGCTCCAAAGAAATTGACCTTCAGTTTACATTAAGTATCCAGTATGTGACCTTGAATGCTTCTGTGACAGATAGACTATTTCCTGGAGTCATTAACTTGAGTGAGAGCAGGTTTGCAATTTACCATCACCCTGCATCATTGATTGCTACTTTGGATTTTATTACTTATCTAATACTTTTTCACAAACAGGACCAATCTTTTTCTCAGTTTCAGTTGGATAACTGGGTCATTTGTCCAGTTAACAGCAGCAAGAATTTAGCTTGGAAAAACAAAAAGACTTGGCTTCCGGTTTCTGATGTTGGCATAGGTCCATCTTCAAGAAAGATGTTGGTCATTAAGCTTAAGTACAACAAACCAACATTGAAGGGAACACCATTCACATTGAATGGAGAGAGGATAGGGCCCCTGAGGTTGTACTGTACTAAGGTGACCTACACTCAAATTTAGCTGTGAAGGACAATGCTGGGTGTCCTGAAAGCCTTGCCCAGCCTTGAGATCAAAGAAAGAGTCCAGAGGCAGTGACAGATACATCAACGGCTTATTGGATAGGGAAGCTTACATGTCTGAAGGAAAAGGTCCTGGAGGAACACCTCACCCTGTACAGAAGATGGCAGGCAGACCATAGCAGGAATCTTTGCTACCTGGTGGAGAAGGAGGCTACCATTTATAGGGAGAATTGACATCAGGTTGCCTCATCAATTACCAGGGAAACCAGCAGCTGGGACAGATCCCTCACAGCCCCTCAGGTTAATGATCATCACGAGGGTAGATGTTTTCCTATAATAAACTAACATGTGGAGCCATTCTGGCCTAAGGAAAAGAAGAATCCCTAGCTGGGGCAAGGAGCAAAAATGTTTACGTGAGTAGGGTGTAGGTGAAGCTGGGACTGGTCGAGCAGGAGATGCACAAAGAGCAAGAGAACAGCTATCTTCAGTGCCTTGACTATACAGACACAAACAGGGTAAGTAAGATTTACAGCACCTTTTGGAATTATGTTGTTCTAATGAGAGAGTAATCCAGGAGGGAAATTAAGGAGAAGAAAAGACAGCAAAGTGAAAGAATAATTGCAGAATGGCAAATCCAACCATGAGATAATAAATCCTTGGATGTGGGCTCATAGAAGGCAAGAAATATTCTTTATATTTATACATTTCTGATCTGAAGCCTCTCCTGTGTGTCAGGTAAACAAGAGATACTCATGAATATAATGCTATGATGAAATTCTAACCAGTGAATTAGCTTAGAGTAATAGTATATTTGTAGTATTGTATTTTGATTTGCCATACTGGATCCTTGTCTCCCAGCAGCTGCTTTCACTTTTGCATTGATGTGTATCTGTATGTATTTTTGTGAAATCCATCAAATACGAAGCTCCTCATTTGTTGTGATATATTGTTCATGTACAGAATAACAAGGAACAGTGTATTTTCTATTCTCAGAGATTGAAATTGTTGGTTTATAGGGAGACACTCATGAAAATGTGTCCAAAAATTGTTAAGAACTATACTACAAATAATAGCAGCTACACTTTATTGCTCAACTATTATATGCCAGCTAGTGCACTTATTATTTACATTTATTAACTCTCTTTTCATCACAGCACTTGTAAAAGTTAGGGCTGTGGTTCCTAAGGCAAACTCACAAAGGTAATGGAGGTAATTCTTGAAGGAAATACAGTGACATCAGTTGGTCCCTGTACCAACCATTATCTCAAGACAGTTCACAGTTTTGAATTAGATTGCTATAATGACATCATATGGTTCACTGACATCATATCATTGTGAAGCTAGATTCTCAGTTGTTACTATAATAAAAATAAAATGTCACAAAATTCCACGTGGAACAGGAAATGATGGTGGCCGTATTTATTATCTTTGCAATCAAACTTTTGATTCCAAAGTTTAAGACGTTGTGCTACCCGCAATATGTAGTAAGTTGTTAGGATGTAAATGTGCATTACGTTTCAGTACTTAACTAGTTAAAAAAAACAGAACCTGTTAGATGTTGTTTTTGGCCTAAGGGTGCTATGAATAAATTACTAGGACACAAAGTGTGCCATGAATTAAGAGTATTTGTGTTATTATGTCAGTTAGGAATGCATTGGCTACAAGTAACTGGATCTGAATTATGGTCATTAAACAATAAGAAGTTTTTTTTGTCACATAACTTGAAGTCTGGGGGTAAGGAATTCAGTGCTATTATAGCAGTTCAATAAATAATAAATGTTGTCTCTTTCTGTCATTCCATTTCACCCTCTTCCTTAGCATGCCATCTCATGATCTCATGGTCAAAATATATCTGCTTCTGCCCATGTTCAAGGCAAGAGTGAAGAGGAGGCCAGTGACATCTATCTCTAGGATAAGGGAAACAAAAGCTTTCCATGAGCTGCCAAGCAGATTTCCGTTTGTATCTTATTGGCTAGGACTGTTTGCATAGCCACCCCTTGGGACAAAAGGGTCTGGGAAAAGGAGTGGTTATCATTTTTAGAATCCTATAATGAAGACAGGTGAGAGGATTGGAAGGGATGTTTACTTACTTAGCAACAGTGCCTGCCTAAATTAGATATTGTCATCTCCAGGCTTATGGTGTCTTCTTTAGAAGAGGTTAATCTTACTAACTGGTTGAACTGGGGTTAAGTTCAAATTTCCCTGTTTCCTAAGTGTATGTTTTTCCAATTATGGTTAGGTACCACATCTACCTTCTTTTTAATTTCCCTTCCATATTGATCTCCTCTGCCTAAAATTCATAACTTGTTTTGGGGACATGCAAGAGTTCCACAGGGGTGAAGAAAGGGCTACTTTAGGTAAGAGCATAGGAGCTCTGAAAGCCAAGCAGAAGAATTTCAGTTTTCTAGAATGGGAAACAGGAAGAGGTGATGTTTTATGAAATGAAGATTGGGGTGACAAAGTCAGCATACCAGAAAAGTCAGGCTGGCAACAGTTTGAGTGTTGTCATAAATATGTGGACACTATTACACCATTTCTTAGAAACTCTCTCATGGCATACCCAATGTGCCTGGATTCCTCAAGTGCTTTGTTACTCTGCTGGCAGAAAAATAATATTAATATGAAGAATTTTTGTTTCCTTTTCTGTCATTAGGCTACACAACATTTCTTGAAATGTCTTCTATGAATTAAAACCACATCAATAAAATATGTTTCAGAGCTTGGGGCTTTTTCTTAATAGATACCTCTAACCTGGTTGCTCACAGACAAAGATGAGGTGGAAATGGAAAATGATTCTCTTTAGATTCTTCCCATAAGAATCTGAGGCATAGTATTTGCAAGAAATGAGGGAGAAGAGAAACAGTTGAGACCTGTTAAAAATGAAAACATTTATGCTACCAACTTCTGAGCAATGTTTCATTCCAAATATAGTGACATTAGACTCGCATCAAGAGTAGGATGTGGAATTGTACTTGTTCAAGTATTTCATTTGACACAGCACTGAAGAGAATAATTTGCCAAGAAATGCTTCAATCTGTCTCTCTTGGTAAATGGAGAATTCATTCTCAATAAGAAGCTGTACAAGAGATCTATTCACTTGGTTCCTGTTAGGAGTCTGCCCCAATTTTCATTACATGTCCCTCTTGCTCCAGGTTTGAAATTTCGTCATGAAAACTGGATAAACTATAAAAATTGGAAAAACAAAGATGCTTTTGTATCATATCCATAACTTGAAATGGCCTGCATTTTTCCAGCAAAGACTTAAGGGTCTTGTGGCTTATGATACCTGCTGCTCTAAGGAAAAACATTCAGACAGCATGTGATAATGTAAAAATATGTAAGTTTCTTATGCAGAGGAGAAATCCATTACTGTTAACCTTTCTGACTGATTAATAAATTATTGTTTATTAAATATTCCCCATGACTTTAGGTTGTGCTGTACAGTGACTGGTCAATTGATTACACTTATAAGATTGGTGAAACACTTAAGATTGGTGAAAAAATACATTAAAGACAATGATATTTTAAAATGCACAACATAGTGATTATACACATCCATGTTGCTTTGGAAAATGCAAATTCATTGCTTTCAAATTTATAATTGCTGACATTTTCTCTCACAGCATCATATTGCCCCACAGCACCTAACAGAACAGTTAATCACTCTTTTGTGTACACAAAAGCCCTATATACACACCTTGACAAAGAGCGGAGGATCTATGAGTAAAGATATTTCTTCTGTAAGAGACACAGACCAACACTGCTTATACTCAGAATTGGTCATTTTGATAAGTGGCACCAGATGACACATGCTTCCTTCTATTTTAAGGACTGAAGGTAAGAATTGAAATAAAGACTACTCATAATATTAAATTATTTAAGTACTCACTACCTGATTCAGAAAGCATATTAGGTATAAATGATTCTCCAAATTCATAAAACTTATAATTCATTAATTCAATTACTGTGTGTTTAGGTTAAGCCAAATATTGTGCAACTTGTTGAATAGACTATATTGAAGAAGGTTGGCACAATCTCTGTCCTGGGATTAGAGTACAGTAAAGGGAATGAAATGTGAAAATTATGAAAAGGTGAAACATGGAGTAGTTGAGGAACATAAAAAGAGACAGCAACATAGTCTAGAGGGATTTGTGGGGGCAGTGAAATCTTTGAAAATGAAAACAGAAGTCTGAGTCAGGAGTTAGTCAACTGAAGTGTGTGTGTGTAAGGTAGGAGAATATGGGTAGAAGTGAGGAGAAAAGAGAGTGTATGCTGAGTAATGAACATGCCGATTGACAAGTTGAAAAGATTGGACAGAGAGGACATTAGTTGGCTTGTGAAATAATCCATGCTAGAGATGGAGATGACCTATGGTATTATGATAACTAGAAACATACTCTGATGAATTAGATATGAAAAGCAAGAGAAGGCCATTATTAGACCTTAGTTTATGACTCAACTAATTGAGTGAGGCTCATTAGTGAGACCGAAGACAAATGAAGAGCAGGTTGGAGAGTGGGTCAGATGGATTTGTTGATTTTTAGAAGCCTAGAAGATATCTAAGTAGAAGGACACGTGTAGTAAGTTATATGTTTCTGGATCTCTGAAGAGTTGTTTGGGCTGGATATGCACATTTGGGAGCTGTCAGCATATAGACCAGCTAGTATATGATGATCCCATATTACAGATGGCATCTTTCAGAAAGACTGTGTAGATTAACAAAAAGCCAGAGCCTACTGGATAACCTCGATAAATGTGAACATTTAAAAGATCTAATAAGAAAGGGAAACATAGTAAGGAGACCAAGCTGCAGTAGTTAAAGAGATCATTTTTAAGTGTCATGAAATATAGCAGATAAACTTTTTTTGCAAAGGCCAGATTGTAAATATTTTAGGCTTTGTGAACCATCTGTTCTCTGTCCCAACTACTCAATTCTGCCACAGATTCTGAAATCAGTCATGGACAATACATAAACAAATGAGTATTGCTCTGTTCCAATCAACCTTTATTTGCAAAAACAGGTGATGGACTAAATTTGGCCTGTGGGTCATAGTTTGCCAACCCCTAGTATAAAGTATCAGGCAGACAAAGAGAAGCGGTCATTTTAGAAGAAGGGATTAGTCTATGTTGTCAAATGATGTGGAGGGATGAAGCAGGAGGAAGACTGAGGGGTGTCTGTAAAATGTAGCATAACTCTGTCAGTGGTGATTTGGGTGAGAGCATACTTGGTGTGGAGTTTGGGGGATGTTGAAGTTTCTGGAGGAGTGAATGGGGATGAGGAAGAGGAGGCAGCATGTAGATGAGAAATATATGAAGACATTTACAAGAGAGAAGTAGAATTGTAACTAGGGAAACCTGAAGTAGAGGAAGATTTTTATTTGTTTACTTTTTGCTTTTTAAGGTGAAAGAGGAGTTAGTATATCTAAATGCCATAAGGTAGAAGTCAGTAAAATGGGAAAGCGGATTCAGTTTTCTGATAAGGCAGGAAGGGTGGGCATCTGGTGCAGATATAGATAATCTTTCAGCTCAAGGGAGGACACATCCTCATTTGTAATAGGAGGGATGGAAGAAAGGAAAGTTTGCATTTTAGTGATGAGATGTAGAGAGAGTTCCCTAGTACTGATTTCTATGGAGTGCAAATTTATTCATCTGTCAAAATAAGGGGAAAAATGATGGCCCCAAACATTTGAGGAGAGTAGGGAAGATTTAAATTGAAACAAGAAAGTGTGAAAGGAAGGTTTACAAGAGTCTGGAGACAATTGAATTAGAATGGCATCAACCAGCTGGATTGTGTGGTTCCCCACCTCCACATCCCTCAATCCTCAGCATCCCAGATACAGTTATGGATAAAAGGGACAGTTGGATTGAAATAGGGAGGGTTTTCAAGCAGATGTGATAAAAAGTCCTGAGATGAGATGGAAGGGATGAAAGATATAGAAAAATAATTTTAAAATGTTAAAGAGGTGGAACAAGGAATCTAGACAGCTAGATAGAGAAGAAGAAAGGATTTGTGGGTCATAAATTAGACACAACACATAGGCATATGTATTAGTAAGGTTATCATGGGAGGAGAACCTCACATCTAAGGATTCAAAATAAATATATATATACAATAGTTAAAACCAATAAAATTATCTCTTAAATCTTTATCCAGAATGCTGACGCTATCTGCAATGGCTTTTCAAGCCCATCCTTCACCAGTACTGTCCTATTAATGGTGGTGTGCATAATAGTTCATCAATTATATCATGAATACTAAGAATATGACCTTGTTGGAATTTCTGCCCATCAGGAGCAGAATTATTGAATTATTGGAGCAACAGGCGCTATGATAAGTAAAGGGAAAAAGGGGAAGCCACATAATACGTTATTGAAGAAATAGGTAGAAAATATTCAGAAGTAGTTGTCACTACCTGAATGAATGCTGCAAAGCAATTGTTTATATTTTTGAAAGAGATAATATACCAACAATATAGTTATAAAGAAGACATGTAATACAAATATATGTTTTGGGGGTAATCTGAGGGACTTTTGTCACTACTAGACAAGATTTATGAAAAATCAATATCTGGAATTTCAGAAAATTAAGCAGTTTAGGTAAAAACACAAGCAGATATAAATGTAAAAATACTGAAGAATATTTTGAAAGAAACTAATATTAAATCATTTGCTATATTTTTCCTAATAATGTCTACTTGAATTGTTCCCTTCCTTTATGGCAGTAACTGAGTCCTTTTTCTCATTTTAATTCACAGTATTACATTGCCTTCTTGACTGTTTTAATGCCACATCTTGTAATTATTTGATTCCCAAGCCCTGAGAAAGTATTAGCACAGGGTTGAGAATGTCACTTCAAAGTGTTTAAAAGTCATTAACATTTGTGGCATTTCAGATTAAGAAAACTTTACACCAAATTAACTCTCTCGAATCACACAAATGGGGAATTAACAAATTATATTCAATATGTATATTACTATATAGTTTTTTTTTCAAATTTTAAGAATTTTTTCCTCTGGCCAGGAGAGAACTATGCTTTTATTGAATCCTCAGTTCACCTTAGCTCACTTTTTTTTTCTTTTTTCTTCTCTTTTCACTCCTTTAAAAAATTTAAGGTACAATTTAATTCTGTCACAAGAATTAAGAATAAGTTAATGGAAATTATTTGAGAACAGATAACCGAATCCTTTTAAAAAATATTTTATATGAACCCAAAACATTTAAATATGCAACATGAGTTTCTAGAAAGATTATCATTTCCATCAGGCATTTCACTTTTGAAACAATGTCAGGGGGAGCTTTAACAGTCCTGGTCATTTCTGTGTAGATGATTGATATGGTGACTTAGTTCAGGACACAGGAAATACAATTTACTGGCTGACAAAATGTCGAGTTATATATTTATATTTCCTCAGTATGAAAAGCAGTCCCATAGCACTTAGGGTTTCAGTTTCTAGTTTATTAACCTGCTGTATTTCACATGAAAATATTTTCAATTACTGATTATTTGTGATAACACACAGTTTTAAGAACAAAGTTTAATTGCTTTTAACACAACTTCATCACCTAGATGTTATTTAAAATACAAGCTTCTGTGTTAATTTGGGATATGGTCTGGTTTTTTTATTTAATTATTTAAGGGATGATTGCAACCCCATATTAACAGTTTACTTCTTTCCAACAAACCCTAAAAGCATACTTATTTTCAATGAGTGCATGAGAAAGGCACATTAATGTTGAAAGTAATAATTAAACTGCATTTAGTCTATCTACAAGCTCAGCCTCATTATAAATAAAGAAAAACAAGTGCAACATAAAGAACATTTATTCCTTTTTAATGGATTTTTAAGTTAGTTTCTCAAATTGTTGATGAATGTAATAAAATTAAATTAAAAGAAATGTCAAGAAGAAAACAAATTTAAAAATTAACAAAGCCCACAATAAATCTGCAATTACATGTCCATTAAAGATTTTAAAGGGTGTTAATCTTGGCAAAAAGGAAAAAAAATTGACACTATTGGATCTTTAGCAGGAACAATTATTATCATTGCAAATTGCTTAAATTATTAAGCTGAGAATAATTCAGAAATATCATTAGCAGTCAAATTACTGAAAAAACTTGTTTTCTTTCCCCCTTTGTTTAATTTAAACTTAATGTCTGCTTATTCTCACACAAGCAGAAAATGCTGATAAATAATTCCAGAGCATGCCTAAACATCTCCCTTCACAGTTAGCTTCTAATTTGATCTCTGGAGACCCTTCTCGGTAGCTGAATAAAATATTTTCATTTATTCTAGGAGAGCCTCCACCACCATACGTTTCTAATCTCAAGCTACTTGATAATACCTCTAGATGAGGTCCTCAGCAAATCGTTAAAGTTGTTCAATAACAACATTACAAAACACAGGAGACTTGCCGTTAGTGAAACAAAGAAGTTTTTCAAACGGGGGGAAAAGAACTTTAATAAGCCAACTTGAGTTTCTAGGGCAAGTTGAAGAGATTATTTAACATTTTTAACTTTCTGGCAGTCACAGTACAAGGACACTTGAAATTTACAGTGTCAGAATGTTTCACCAGCGCCATACTTTCAAGCTGCAGACTCCCAGCCTGTGAGATCACTTTGCTGATAGAACTTAGCATCTGCCATTGTCCCCTCGCCGCGTCCACACCTCAGAATGTGCACAGAACCTCAGCTCTGGAAATATAAACCACTGAATTAAAAAGCTCTTTGTTTTTAATACAAATAAGTGTTTTGATGATCAGGTAATGGAAATTACTCAAACTGTCTGGATCCGTCAAGATGCAATTTGGTGAAAGGAAAGCAATTCATGATAAGCACTGATAATTTATGCCATGTAAGACACATTGCCAATTACAAAGAAATGTTAGTAGAATGAAGCAACTTTCTAATATATTACGGGATCAGATTCCACACCAGGATGGGGATGGAATCTGACTGCCTGGGTGGGAGCAGACGCTGGGGAAGTTAACGGTTTTCAATCCCAGGAGTGAGGAAGAGGAGTGATTTCTGTCCATTGACAGTTTATCAATCTTGTGTTATTGGATTACTGTATTTTTATATTAAAAAGAAAATCTTGTAAAAAGTTTGTTGAGGCCATTGTTCAGTGTCAAAGTTTTCTTGTACAGAGGCAAGTAGGAATAAACAAAAGTATACAGATAGAAACAGAGAAGGTATTCCCTATAAATCTTCAACTTTCCACCCAAACTACCAGGGGATATGCATTTTTCTTTAAAACAGTTCACACAATGGCAAAAAAACGTTTTAGTTAATTTTATTATAGTCCTTTCTTGTTCACATGATTTCCTCTGCTACCGGAGTATGCTGTGCTCTTGAATTGCAGAGTTAATTATATGGTTTTTTCTTCACCAACTTTCTTATCATCATCTTAACCTTCAGCTTCTTTTCTTAGTCTTGTCCCCTAACAACTTCCTTACTCTCCTTCTTCATGTGCAATACATTTTCAGAGGATCTTAAGACATATTAGCGACAACGAGGTGCAGAGGAGACCCTATTCCACGGCCAGCTCCTCTCACTACTGCAGTACATCCTTAGGAAGGCGAGAGGAGTGAACATAACTCTATTCTTATGTGTATACTCTGAGTTAATGTGGCAATGATGCATTTAGAGCTATTGTTAGAACTACAGTAAGAGTTGCATTTACAGAGTATTCAAAACAACATATATTTAGACTAAAAAATGAGTCATGTGTAAATATAAATGGGGAATTTGCACATTACCTTTAATAAACCTCCATCAAGTATGTCTTTTCCTTTGTTCTACATGTGTATATTCTACAAGTACTTTCTATATGTTCTACATGTATACATGTATATATACATGTACTCTGTGTGTGTATGTATATAATATGCTAATTAATACCAATGGTACGGTTAATATTTGGAAATATCTTTTTTTTTTAAATTTATTTATTTATTTTTGGCCACATTAGGTCTTCGTTGCTGCGTGTGGGCTCCCTCCAGTTGCGGCGAGCGGAGGCCACTCCCCGTCGCAGTGCGCCAGCTTCTCATTGCGGTGGCCTCCCTTGTTGCAGAGCACGGGCTCCAGGCACACGGGCCTCAATAGTTGTGGCACACGGGCTCAGTAGCCATGGTTCGCGGGCTCCAGAGCGCAGGCTGAGTAGCCGTGGCGCACGGGCCCAGCCGCTCTGCGGCATGTGGGATCCTCCCGGACCAGGGCCTGAACCCGTGTCCCCTGCACCGACAGGCAGACTCCCAACCACTGCGCCACCAGGGAAGCCCTGGAAATATCTTTTAATACAAAAGAACTATGATTCCACATCCCTTTAGGACCCAGAAAAGATGCAAATATTATGTTAGTTAATTTTTGAATTACAAAGTATTACTTTCTTTATGATTATTTTCTGGAGGTTCAATTATAAACCAGAAAATTGATCACGGTTTCATTCGCATTATATATAAATTTTCTTTTCCCTATTGGTTGAGGTGTTTTCATTTTGATTAAAAAATACCATGGAGAATCATTTGCAGGAACAGACATTAATTAAAAGAAAGTCTGTGTGTATGGAGGTGAGGGGAGGTGTGGGCTGGTTTTGTGGGTTTGATGCATAGAGACAAGGGGCTCAAACATGTTGGGGGATCATGATCATGGCCATACTGTAGGTTAGGGGTTTAGAGATGTCGGCTCAGGAGTCACATTGCCTGGGGTTAGGTGCAAATCTACCAACTACTACTAGCTGTGTGACCTTGGGAAAATTACTTAATCTCCCTTTATCTAAATTTCTTTATTTGGAAAATAGTAAGAGTTGTACCTATTGCGGTTTGTTGTATGAATTTAATTGAGGAAAAACACAAAAATACTTCCATAGTACCTAAAGCATTGTAAACATGCAATCATAATTCATTGTTACAGTTATAATTATGGCATAAACATCAAGATACAGAAAGATGGAGTCTATTTGTGACTGTATAATTTAAAAACACAGTGTCACAAAATATTTTGTCATTTACCTACCAAAGTGTTCCAATCATACATCTAAAGCAATGTTTTCATACTTCTTTGATAGCCTTTGTATTTGTAGACTTTTGAAACTAAGGAATGACATAAACCTTAGTTTTTCAGAGCCTCTGCCCTGGGGTCAGACTGAGGCAAATGTGCATTCCAGCTCCATTACCTACCAGACAGCATAACACAGTGGTTGAGTGCATGAATCCTGACTCTACCACCTGCTGGAAATGTCTCTGTAAACTTGGGATAAAAATACTTACCTCATAATCCTGCTACAAGGGTTATTACTTGGTATTTGTAAAGAGCTTAGAATAGCATTAGTACAGAGTATGTCATGGGTTTGTTTATAAAAAGTTCCTATCAGTGTGACCGTGAGACTCTCTGAGCCTCAGTTTCCTGATCAGAATAATAATTCCTCTCTCATTGGTTTATGGGGAGGAATAAATGAAATAATATTCATATAACACTTGGCATATAGTGAGTGTACACTAAAAAAACGGTCATCATTATTATTAATTCTCCCAATTCTCTATCATGATTTTTCACCCCTCCTCACACAAATCCTGTGAAGGGAGTCTCCTAACATGTTCTTCTGTTAAAGGTTTTTCCATTTCCAGAAATATCTTCTTCTCTCTCCTCTGTGGAGAATCTGTCCTTGCAGGACTAGCTTCTTTTCCATTCCCTTAAGATCCACCCTGACATAGTATCCCATCTTTAATATACTGCTCAAAAGGGCTGCACCTAACATTGGTGTTTGTCCATACTGACTCCCCCTGAGACACGGGAGTACAGTGGGAAGAACATAAGCTAGACCATCAGAAAACCTAAGCTTTAAGTTATCATGTACTAGGTGAACCACCCAGTTGGGAAAGATTCTTCTTATCTCTATAGCTCAGATTCGTCAAGCATAAAACCTACATTCTTGGTTATCTGGGGCAATTGTCTATCCAATATATCATGTCTCAGGGCTGGTAACAAATTTGTTTGACCAAAGATGGAAGCAAGGTCCAAACAAAGCCCAAATCAGTGGGTAGGGCCCAGGCTGCCTACGTCAAACATCAAACTCTGTCAGACTTACAATAACACCACATGTTTGCACATTTGAGTTTACACATGACTTTAAAGAGATATGTAATACTCATTTGCCACATGGAAAACTGTGGCTCTGGAACGTTCGAAAGGTTTACAAGATGACTCATCTGTTTATCAATCATTACTAGTTTTACTTTACCTTGCCACCTTACAACAGGCAAAAAACAATGTGACTGAGGGAGAAAGGCTGTCCTGGTATTTGGTCTAGGACATAACAGGGGAAGTGCTAGGAATTAGATTTATTCCAGCATAAACTAAACCACTTAATTTTGTTCTAAGTTTCGACTTGAATGTGTTACTGTACCCCAGGGGACAGCTTTGGACATCATAAAAAAGGTCTATTTTTTTCTTAATGTTACCCTCCAACCTCCTCTGACCACTCTATGAAATGTTTGCCTGCCCTCCTCTTCTGTCATGTAACTGAGATTTTGTTTTCCTATCTGTCGACTAGCGTTCTCATCAGCAATTCCATTCACTAGTCTCTAAGCATGATGGTAATTATCCAAAAAGGTCTTTACAATGCTCTCCTTCGTTTTACTGCTGGAGGTACAGACGTCTGCCCCCACCCCCTCCCTGTTTGCTCCATAGAGCCAGATTCTAGACATTTCTACAGTAAGATGAAGCCATAACATGTTGCAATGTATCACCGAGTTTAGATAATGGCAAATATGCTTTATTTTTCTTCAATAATCTATTATCCTTAATGTCACTGATGATATTTACTATCGCTGAAAGACAGTAATAATGATCACCTCTTGCCATGTGAGCAAATCAAAGCCACATCTTCCCTTTGTTTATTACCTGTAGTGACTCTATTTCTTCCCTTGCTGTGTGAATCATTTATATCTTTTTCCTTAGGTCTGGCGAGAAAACTGAATAAATCTCTATTAGACTTTAGGTATTCAAAATAGTTTTAAAACATTTCCCTAAGCTTGTCCTGTGGAATTTTAGCAAGTTTTAGAAAAATCATAAACATTTATCTTTACTGTAAGACATATCAATCTTATTATGCAAAAGCTCATCATGATTCTTCCATCACTGTTGAGTATACAGTTTTTCCCCAACGTTTACTACTATGTTTTCCTTTTTCTTTCACAGAAGCATCATATGGGCCCAATAGTCCAAACAGTATTAAAACATATATATATTATATACTTTTAGCAAGAAACAGGCTCTATTAAAATTAAAGTTGACTGAAAATAGTAGTAAATTTTATTCAACTATTAAATATTTGATATATACTTTCTAAATAATACTCTGTGTCTAATTATCTTAATTTTGAAATTCAGAAAAATTGAGTAAGTTGTTACAGTCAATTAAAGTTGTGATGCTAAAATTTGAAGCCAGCTCAATCTGGCTCCCATTTCATAGGTTCTCACTATGTATGAGATTTGTAGCTGCTCTCCAGATATTTGGGAGGATCATTCCATAAGTTTTGGTCACAAGTCCATGGAGCACAAAAAAAATAAGGTCATAAGAACAAGGTATAGAGAGGGGTGGCAAGGGATACCAGCAGGGAATTTATATTAGGAAAAGTTTCCTTACCAAATGAGAATCACGAGATCAGAGAGAGAGACAGAGAGGGAGAGAGATTCTGCTGACTTTTCAAATCTGTTACCTAAATTAGAGAAATTGTCACTTACTTTCCTTTGATTCAATTGTCTGGGGAATGTTAGTGTGAGTATAACTCTTGAGACCTTAGTATGGAGGGGAAAAATAGAAACCAGGGTTTCTAGCCCTGGTTCAGAGTATTCTGCAATTTTCCTATGCAAAAGAAAACTAATAGAAAATGGATATACAAATAAATATATCTATATTCATTAGCCAACTTATATTCACTCATATTAGCATTTTACTATATCTTTTAAATGACGATTTTAGCTTTTCACAATTTTTAAAATAATATTTTAACATAAAATTATGATCTCTGTGGGAGTTTTTTTGGAGTCCCTGATAACTATTATGAATAATTATGTATATGGTTATCAGTGTCCCATAAGAAATCAGCAATACCATCTAAATATAACTAGAATGCAAACTCTCAGCCACCTTCATTATCCCAGTTGCTAGATTAATCAACACTTTCCCCTAGCTCTGTAAATCAAACTAACTCATGTTCATAGACACTGTGGTGGGCACAATTCTGAGATGACCCTCAGATTCTGATCCCTTGGTGTACATGTCCAGTACAATCCCTTCCCCTTCTCTATGGGTAGGACTGTGACTATGATGGATTTCACTCCAGTGACTAGGTTGCAATATGGACAAAAGTAAAGTAATTTTGCAAATGGAATTGAGGTCTCAAATCACTGACTGTTAGTTAATCAAAATGGAAATTATCTGGGGCGGGCCTTACCTAATCAGGTGAGCCCTTAAAAGGAGCTGGACCTTCCTGAAAGGGGAGATTTAAAGCATGAGAGAGTCTCCTGCTGGCTTTGGAGAAGCAAAGAGCCATGGTTTGAACTGTGTATGGAGACAGCCAGGTGACAAGGGACAGTGTGTGGCCTCTGGTTGTTGAGAGCAATACCTGGCTGACAGCTAGCAGAAAAACGGTGACCTCAGTCATATAACCACAAGAAAATGAGTTCTGTCAACCTCAGTGAGCTTGGAATCAGAGCCCTCTCTTGTGGATACTCCAAATGAGAATGTAGTTGGCTAATGTCTTGATTTCAGCTCTGTGAAACCCTAAACAGAGGACCAAGTTGACCTGTCCCAGATTCTTGACCCATGAAGCCTGTGAGATAACAAGTATATGGTGTTTTAATCTGCTAAATTTCTGGTAATTTCTTACACAGCAATGGAAAACTACAGCTACCAAACACTAGTGACTGGACTACATGATAGCAAATTCACACTATCGTTATCTCACCAATAGAACTGTATGAGTGAGAAGGGTCAGTTACAATTGTTTCTAAAGTCTTTCCTCCTTTTCCTATTTTGTGTATAAATCAATGAAATATTACAGCATAAATTAGAGAAGAGTTGTTTCTATTAAAACCAAATAGACGATTTGGAACAAAACCTTGATTTTAGGAAAAACAACTTAAGGTAAAATCTTGGGTAAAAACTTTATTTGAGGTAAAATTTAGGTTAAAAGAAAATAATTTCTGTCAATTAGTTATAGATAAGTCAGCTGTAAAGATTAGAATGGGAGAAAATACCCCAAATCTAAAAGAAATCTATAATAAGATTGGTTTCTATATACCTTTAAGTCCCCTTTGCATTTTAAAGATCTCTAAGATAGACATATATATTGATATTTAGATATATAAATATATAAAATGTATATATATTTATGTATCCCCATTTCAATCAATTTTATTTAATTAGCTGTATGAGTATAAGGGATTTTCCATATTTATTGAAATGCAAGTAAGACAAGTGTTTTGTATTTGAAACTGGAGTTTCAGGACAAAGATACGCTCAGCCTCTAAAACTGGATACTCCACTTCAGGATAGCCATACAGTAGTGAATTGTGTAGTACTTATTACTAATAATAAACTAAGACGTTTTTTAAATGACATGTTGTTTTACATATTGGAATAGGTCACACATAAAATAATAATACTTTTTAAAAAAATTCAGTATACTCTCTTTAGTAGGAGAAAGTTTTTCCTTGCATATAACCCAAACTTGTGTCTTAATTTCAGCAAAAGGACTCTATTAAATATGAAGATTTTACTGGTCATGTTCAGTATGTATAAGCAAAAAATATATTTCCCTATTTCTATCTATTTATCTATCTATCTATCATCTATCACTTATCCATCTGTCTGTCCATCTATATAAAAAGATACATATAACCACCACACTCAAAAGAAAAAGTTTGAACAATTCAATCCTACATAAATTTACACCAATACATATACATAGAATTCCCTCATTATATTCAGATTCATTTGTGTATTCTGAATTTGAGAATTTCTTCAAATCCTGGCTACAACCATAAATGGAAGGATAAAAGAAAATTATAAGATGACAGTCAGTACTAATTCTTAGAACTTCATCGAGTACTTATAATGAGGGAAGCATTTTACACACAATGGTTCTCAAAGTGTGGTCTGTAGACCAGCTGCACCTGATCACCTGGGAACTTATTAGAAATGCAAAATTTGGGAGCCCCACTTTAAACCTAATGAATCAGAAGCTCTGAGAGTAAGGCCTTGAAATCAGCTCCATAACAAGCTGTTTAGGTGATTCTGGGGCAACCTGAATCTTGAGAACAACTGCATTAATAATTCTCAAAATTAGTCTGTAGGTTCCTTATTATTATTAATTTAATAGATGGGGACATGAAACAGTGGTATGTAGCTATAACTGTCAGGGTCCAATCAGGGAAATAGGAATCTCTCCATGTATTTAAAAAGAGGGGATTTAATAAAGAAAATTGATTACGTAAATAATGGGAGAAGAAGCTACCTCCAACTCCAGAGTGATGCAGAGAGATGGTACCTTTATCTGGATCTGGGGCTGCCTTGCAGAACAAAAATAGGTCTGCACCTATGGGTGCCCAGTGAGTGACTGGCTGTCCAAATGGAACCTTGAGGCATAAAATCTACCAGAGTCCACAAGAAGCAGAGAAATATCAGGCTCTTTCCTCTCAATTTGTCCTCTAGTCATCCATAGTTCCTCCCACTGGCTGCACTTGCCCAGAAATCAGAAAGTAGAGGAGCCTAGGAAAGGTAGTTTCCTGCTATAGAAAAGCAGAATAAGAGCATAGCAGGAAATAGATCTGAGGGCCAATAGGCAAATGGCTCACACAAACGGTTATTTAATTCAGTTTTCCAAAGTGAGTTAGTAGATGGTCGAGCTGGAACTTGAAGCAGGGAGCCTACTCACCAGATTCTGGCTCTCTACCACGCTAAGTGAAAGCAGAAACTACTACCAATTCAGCAATAATGGAAAATACTCCAGAAGAATTCGTGGAAAGAACATGTTACACAGTTCAAATATTGAGATCCCTGTGGCATCGAGAAATACATAAATAGTTTTTACTAGTTAAAGCCTGTATTTTAGATTTCCTTTATGTTTGGTCCAGTCATTGTGGTGTGTTTACAAAGAGGCAAGTAAGACAGAACTCCTGTGGTGGCCATAACTAACAGGAAATGATGTGATCCTATGACACTGGATGGTATGTGAAGATAAATAGGGCATAGTTACCAAGATCTATATTTCTTCCACTTTGATTGATGCAATGTCTAGAGAAACATTTGTGGGTGTTAATTCTGATGAATGTGTGTGTGTGTATGTGTGTGTGTGTGTGTGTGTGTGTGTGTGTTGCACTGTTAGCACACCTTTTAATTGTTAAGCTAATTGTCCTTGCTCTTCCTGAATTACTGTGTAAGTGTGATTATCTGAGACCATGTTGAAACAGTTTGGGCCTGCAAGAGAATTGTTTTCTTGTACCACTTAAAATAAACCTGGCTTGTTGAGCTATTGTTTTACCCATCCCTCTTGCTCTTTTTCAATTTAGAGAGAACTCTCAGAGGTAAACCACAGGAAGGCTCACACATGAAAATTCCCTGAGGTCAAAGCTAGTAGTTGTGCCAACTTGAAGACTCTAGGCATATGACAGCTCTTTGGTAGTTAGTTTTCACATTGCCTGCCAAATGGGAATTTGAGATAAGCAAGGCAAACATTGGGCTTCTTGCAGCTTTACTTGTGAAGGTGAAAAATGAAGATGCTTCTAATTAGCAACAAATGGTTTGTAACAACAGTTTGAATTCCAAGTCCTGTGGTTGGTAAAGCATACATATGGAAATATAGTTAGGCTCAGTTGCCAACATTTACAATCCATTTCCTTTCTGCAATATTGGAATCCATATGAGTATTAGGGAGATAAAATTATTGTCAAAGTGTCTTCCATATTTATAGGACAAGATAGTTAAGCTTGGGCACCTTTTTAAGATGTATTCAGGCTTAGTTTCAAAGTCCATAATCCACTTAGTTAAGGTAGAATATTAATAGGTGAATGCCTCGAGGTGATTTATTTTCTCTCTTAAAATATGATAAAATTTACATGTTAAAATATCATAAAGCAACTCAAGAATAAAAATTTTTGGTGTTCAAGGGAAGCAAATTTTAACATTAAAATAAAATTTGGGTAACAGTTTGACCAAAGGGAAAGAAATAATCCAGAGAAATGGAGATTTGCCTTTACGTCTCTATTACAATAAACACAGCACATGGATTTAAGTTAGCACATAGCAACAGTAATTAAATTTATGAGTGTCCTTAGAGGTGAAGGTTTAAACTGTGAAATTCAGTTCTAAAAATTATTATAATTATATATATATATATATATATATATATATATATATATATATATATATATATATATATATATATATAAAGTATGGGATGAACAGTAGTAACATTTTTGAAAAAAGCACTATAAAACAGGCCTTAATTTTTTTAGGGTTTTTAGGGTTTTTTGGTGATATATATATATATATATATATATTTTAAAATTTGTACTGTTTCATTACCCACTATAATTTTCAATACAACATATTATTTTCAAAAAGGCAAGATATTTAAAAATAGGTGGATATTATTGAAATAATCTATATGGTTCTGCATTCATATTAGTAAACGTAACAAATGAACATACCTGTATTTATTTATCTTTGCTTTTCAAAAATTTCAATCAGTACAAGTTTACAGTAGCCTCCATAATATGAATAAGCAAAAAAATACATTTAGTGGTTTGCACATGTTTTACAATTCAATTAAAAATTTTAAGTTTAAATTATTGTATTTGCAGAGATTTGGATTTTCTAATACTACTCAACTGCTAATAATTGAGAACAAAGGAAGACATCATAAACAATTATAACTTTAGGGTTTTATTTGTTAAAATCTCATTTACTACTTTTGGTATATTACAATGAACATTAGCTATGTTATCCTCATCTCTGCAGTTAAATTTGGGGTAGAATATATAAAGACAACCTTTGATAACTATTACACTTTTATAATTGCTTCTTCTAGCCCATTGGGAATCATATTCTTTTGAGCCAATTCAGAGTTTTGTGAATTCATTGCCATATTTAAAGTATATATTGAAATTTTGAATGGTAAACTCACAATTGATAATTAAGGGAAAAAATGATGTGCCTATACCACAGGTAAGTTTCTCTGGGAAGTGTATTCTGAGTTAAATATTGATGTGAAGGAGGTTTATTAAGATATGTTCTTGGAGTCCCCATCTATGGAAGGAAAGGGAAGGAAGCAGGATTGGGCAGTAAGGAAGCTGGGTTGCAGTCTCAACAAAGGCCTCAGCTGAACCTATGCTGAGCTCTGAGATTAAGATAGTTGGGGGAGGGACTGAGCCTTCATCTCCTCATATTGATTAGTCACTGGATATGGGCTACCTAGGAAAGAGGGCATCATCTTCTGTGAGGCAACTTTCTTTAGACAAGGCAATAACAAAATGTCTACAGTTGAGGGCTGTCTGCTCAAAGCACTACATACAACTCGGGGGAACCAGCTATCAGTCTTGAAGGGGAATTTGCCTGATGTATCATGCCATCCACCACAGGCTTCTGTAAACTTTCTGTAGAGAAATTAAGGAAACAAGACCATTTACCATCACACCAAAAATAATAAAATAAGTAGGAATAAACCTACCTAAGGAAGCAAAAGACTTGTACTCCAAAAACTGTAAGATGCTGATGAAAGAAATTGAAGATGGCACAAACAGATGGAAAGATATACCATGTTCTTGGATCAGAAGAATCAACACTGTTAAAATGACCATACTATCCAAGGCAATCTACAGGTTCAATGCAATCCCTATCAAATTAACAATAGCATTTTTCACAGAACTAGACCAAATTTTTTTTTTAATTTGGTGGAAACACAAAAGATCCTGAATAGGCAAAACAATATTGAGAAAGAACAGAGCTGGAGGAATCACTCCCTAACTTCAGACTATACTACAAAGCTACAGTAATCAAAAGAGTATGGTACTGGCACAAAAACAGACATATAGATCAATGCATCAGGATAGAAATCCCAGAAATCAACCTATGTACTTTTGGTCAATTAATCTATGACAAAGGAGGCAAGAATATATAATAAAGAAATTCTCTTCAACAAGTAGTGCTGGGAAAAATGGGAAGCTACATGTAAAATAATGAACTTAGAGCATTTTCTCATACCATATACAAAAATAAACTCAAAATGGATTACAGACTTAAATATAAGACTGTATATTATAAAACTCTTAGAGGAAAACATAGGCAGAACATGTTTTGACATAAATCACAGCAATATTTTTTTGAATACATCTCCTAGAGTAATGAAACTAAAAACAAAAATAAACAAATGGGACCTAATTAGACTTAAAAGTTTTTGCACAACAAAGGAAACCATAACAAAACAAAAGACAGCTTACAGTCTTGGAGAAAATATTTACAACCAATGTTTCCAACAAGAGATTAATTTCCAAATTATACAAATAGCTCATACAGCTTAATAAAAAAAAACTTATCAAAAAATCAGCAGAAGACTTAAACAGACATTTCTTCAAAGAAGACATGCAGATGACAAACAGGCACATGAAAAGGTGCTCAATTTCACTAATTATTAGAGGTTCCTTAAAAAATCAAAAATAGAGTTACTGTATGATCCTGCAATTGCATTCCTGGGCGTATATCCAGAGAAAACTCTAATTTGAAAAGAAGCATGCACCTAGTATTCATAAAAGCATTACTTAGTATAATAGCCAAGACATGGAAGCAACCTAAATGTACATTGACAGATGAATGGATAAAGAAGGTGTGGTGCATATATACAATGGAATATTACTCAGCCACAAAAAAGAATGAAATAATACCATTTGCAGCAACATGGATGGAACTAGAGATTGTCATACTAAGTGAAGTGAATCAGACAGAGAAAGACAAATGTAATATGATATCACTTATATGTGGAATCTAAAAAAATGATATGTACGGGCCTCCCTGGTGGCGCAGTGGTTGAGAGTCCGCCTGCCGATGCAGGGGATACGGGTTCGTGCCCCGGTCTGGGAGGATCCCATGTGCCGCGGAGCGGCTGGGCCCGTGAGCCATGGCCGCTGGGCCTGCGCATCCGGAGCCTGTGCTCCGCAACGGGAGAGGCCACAACAGTGAGAGGCCCGCATACCGCAAAAAGAAAAAAAAAAAAAAAAAAAATGATATGTATGAACTTATTTACAAAACAGAAATATACTCACAGACATAGAAAACAAACTTATGGTTATCAAAGGGGGTAGCAGGAGGGCAGGGGGGAGAGAGAATTTAGGAGTTTGGGATTAACATATACATACTACTATATATAAAGTAGATAAACAGCAAGGACCTACTGTACAGCACAGGGAAATATACTTAATACCTTGTAATAACCTATAATGGAAAATAATCTGAAAAAGAATATATATATATATATATATATATATATATATGTATATATATATATAACTGAATCACTTTGCTGTACACTTGAATCTAATATAACACTGTAAATTAGCTATACTTTAATAAAAAAAGCTTTCTGTAAGATTCATAAACGAAATGTAAAAGTATTGAAAGTCAACCTACAATTTTTTCACTACTTTTTTTCATTCACCAAAAATTTATTGCTATATTTGCCAGTCCTTAACTCAATACTTGGCACAGTAATAACTCAATAAATATTTATTGAATGAATGCATGAATACGTAATGTTCACTTTGAAGGAGAGGAAGCACTTGTGCTGAGACTTGCTCAAAGAGGTATTAAGTGCTGTTTTCACTGCAACTAAAGTTTGCTTAAGAATTTACCTCAACCAATTTGCTTATTTCTACTCCTGTCTCCTCATTTGACTGTGTACTTTAAGAAGGAAATAACTGTCTTTTCATGTTCATAATCATAGAATTTAGCAAAGTTTCTTGCTTACAGAAAACATGGAATAATATTTTTTGTATCAATGGAAGGTTTAGGATGGTCCATGAATGTTGTGGCAAGTGATGTGAATTTTCTGTTAAAGACAGTGAAGGTATTGCCATTTAAAAAATAAATAACATGAAGAGTTTGAAGTTTGAGGAAATAGTATGGAAAAAGACTGGAAAGAGCACTTGATTAAAAAAATTCTGTGTTCATTACTTGGAACTGAAATTGTTGTAACTTCTTGCCCCACTCTGCTCATCCACCACTTCTTCTCCAAACATAATTCGATAGGACACTTCCAGTCAAGCATTCTATTAGGCCAGAGTTTAAGAGCATTTTCAGTAAAGTTTAATGATCTAGCATTTTTGTTACTTTTTGATGAGAAGTAATTAACATTTATTTAATTATTCTTTTCTAAAATGTTAAAATACAAGAATCACCACTTTAATGCCTCTGCTTTATAAAGCAGGTTATTTCAGAGAATGATGTGATCAGCTTCCTACACAAACAAAATTAGGTTATTTTGCTCTTCTCCTACCCTCCCTGCCACCCTCTTTCATTCTCTCTTTCTTCTAACCCTTATTTCCTTCTATTCCTACTTTTCTACTCCTTTCACCAAACAAGGAATTTGGGATTTAATATTTTTCTTTCCCTTCTCATTTGATATACAAATAGCATCATATTTTAGAGTAGATAAGAAATGATGGTCCAGCAAGCAATGCTTGACAATGTATGTTCACTTAGACATAATATGAGAAAACAGTGTATGATAACCAATACTAATAATGAGGAAGAGGAGGAGAAATCAAAATTTAACTTTCCATTTAAATCAAGCCTACATTTATGTTATCCTAATTATTTGGTGCATTGCTATATATCCCCATTTTTGGTGTACTTTTCTTTTTAAGACTTTATTTCTACTAGTAAATATAAATATACTCATGGAAAATGGGTTTAGGGTAAATTCAATGTTCCCTGTTTTTGGCCCACTAATTCCTATATGAAAATATGGTTGTAAATAAAATATCTCACATTATATTAATTTGTATGTAACAAATGTATGTAAGTATGATGTTTCTGTGGCACAAATCATTGAGCTAAAAATGACCCCTCTCAAATATTCATGAACTATTAAGCTGGGACTGAAATTTTGGCTCACAGGACATTCCAGATGTGATGAAGTAGTCATGTAGTGGAGTAAAAAATTAAAAAAAAAATACAAAGTGGTATGTCAGGCTGGTTTGCTTGTTTGTTTAACCATCAAACTTTGAATACCCTTGAGTTGTTAAAATTATTTCACATGTCCTAAAAATAAGACTTTAAATTCCCTCACTGTGTGTGTGTGTGTGTGTGTGTGTGTGTGTGATACCAAGGGTATGCAACAGCTCAGTGGTCTCAGTTACAGGCACTGAATGGCACTGGGGTAGCCCAGAGGAGATAGCAAATGGACGCCGAATTGAAATTACATGTTATCTGGATCTGAAATACAGTTTCACACTCACTGCTATAAATGCTAAAAATATGTTCTTTTTTTAAACTAAGCGACTTTTTAGTTTGTTTGTTCACCCATGGTTATATGGCTATACTTGAGCAAGGTATGACAAGTTGTAGACCTTCTTATTTTTATTTTGTTTATTTTAAGCAAGATATTTTCTGAAGTAACAGTTTGTAGAAAACAAAATGTTATTTGCGTGTACTTCTCATCTCTTTAAAGTCAAGTTATCAGAAGGCATTTCATGAAAGGGAAAGTTATACCATATTCAATCTGTCCATTTTCATATATGTCTTCTCTCTGATTTAGGATCAAAGAATCAGAAGCATAAGAATTCACACCACTGCAATCAATCATCTCTACCCACTTTAATTTAAAAAGTGAAAGAATTCTAAAACTTACCTATATTTGGTGTTTTAAATATAAATTTGATACATCCTGCCTACCATTTAATTTTAAATATTGTTCAAATTATAAAAGTTAATATGAAAAATTAAACTATTATTCAAATGTTCTTATAACAGTCATCTATAAATGGCTTGGCACACCTTTTGATTTTTATTATTACAGAAATGTTTTAGTAATAGTTTTCTAAAATAACATTTTAGCCAATAAGTGTAATATTCAATATATTTATTGAATATTTTTATTAAACTAAACTTTTTGTAAATTCAGACATCGACAATCCTGATATCCATCTCTAAGAGTATTTAAAGGCAGGATAGCAATCTATATGTACATATACCCTGAACATTTCAATATTTGTTTTTTTAAATTTTATTGAAGTATAGTTGATTTACAATGTTGTGTTAATTGCTGCTGTACTGCAAAGTGATTCAGTTATACATATGTATATACTTTTTCATATTCTTTTCCATTATGGTTTATCACAGGATATTAAATATAGTTCCCTGTGCTATAGAGTAGGACCTTCTTGTTTATCCATACTATATATAATAGTTTGCACCTGCTAATCCCAAACTCCCACTCCTTCCCTCCCCCCACTCCCTTGGCAACCACAAATCTGTTCTCTATGTCTGTGACTCTGTTTCTGTTTTGTAGATATGTTCATTTGTGTAGTGTTTTAGATTCCACATATAAGTGATATCATATGGTATTTGTCTTTTTTGTTCTGATTTACATCACTTGGTGTGATAATCTCTAGGTCCATCCATGTTACTGCAAATGGCATTATTTCATTCTTTTTTATGGCTGATATTCCATAGTGTGTATATACCACATTTTCTTTACCATTTCAACTGTTGATGGACATTTAGATTGTTTCCATGTCTTAGCTATTGTATATAGTGCTGCTATGAGCATAGGGGTGCATGTATCTTTTTGATTTGTAGTTTTGTCTGGATATATGCCCAGGAGGGGGATTGCTGGATCATATGGCAACTCTATTTAGTTCTTTGAGGAACCTCCATACTGTTTTCCATAGTGGCTATACCAATTTACAATCCTGTCAACAGTGTGGGAGGGCTCCCTTTTCTCCACACCCCCTCCAGCATTTGTTATTTGTAGACGTTTTAATAATGGTCATTCTGAGTGGTGTGAGGTGGTACCTCACTGTAGTTTTGATTTGCATTTCTCTAGTAATTAGCGATGATAAACATATTTTCATGTGCCTATTGGCCATCTATATGTTTTCTTTGGAGAAATATGTATTTAGGTCTTCTGCCCATTTTATGATTGGGTTGTTTGTTTTTTTGTTATTGAGTTGTATGAGCTGTTTGTATATTTTGGACGTTAATCTGTTGTTGATCACATCATTTGCAAATATTTTCTCCCAGATCACAGGTTGTCTTTTTGTTTTGTTTTTGGCTTCCTTTGCTGTGCAAAACTTATAAGTTTGATTAGGTTCCATTTTTTTTTTTTTTGCTCTTATTTCTATTGCCTTGGGAGACTGACCTAAGAAAACATTGCTACAATTTACCTCAGAGAATGTTTTGCCTATGTTTTCTTCTAGGAGTTTTGTGGCGTTGTGACTTATATTTCAGTCTTTAAGCCATTTTGAGTTTATTTTTGTGTATGGTGTGAACGTGTACTCTTACTTCATTGATTTGGGTGAATATTTGTCTCTTTGTTCAAGTTGCTCCACTTATTCTCCTAACAGCTCATATTTACTTCCGATTTAAAATCTACTCTGTTCTCGCTGCTCCACTTTTCCATCCAAACACTACCAATAATTTAAAAGTCAGCTCAAGTGTCACCTGAGCTTCCTTCCCCATTGTTTAAGGTTACATTTTATTTCCCATATCTAATTTTCAATGCAGTTAGTATGCATAACTTATTTTGGTGCTTAAAATTTATTACCTTAAGGTGCAATGATAATAATAATAGCTATAGCATACTCAGGTGTTACTATGGGTCATGAATTGAACTAGTTGCTCTCAAAAATTAATTCTAACAGCCCTGCAAAAGTAAGAATTATTATTATCTGTTTTACGGATGAGAAAACTGAGTTTCAGAGAGTTAAGTGATTTGCCAAAACTCACATAATTAGTGAGTGTTAGAGCTGGTACTCACCACTGGCTCCAAAACCCATGTTCTTTCTATTAAAAGCCTAAAAAAATAACACATTTATCAACTTAAATAGACTGTAAGATACTGAGTCCAGAAATCAGGTTTTAATTTAAAAAGTCTTTTAACTTATGGGTACACAGCTATATTTATTTACTTTACACCTAGAAAGAGTTGACTTTAAAAGAACACAGTTAATTCTACCATTTTGCACAATTCAATTCATTATTAGTAGAAGAGTACTCAGAATGAAGTAGATGTAGTTTTATGGTTTCCCTTCATTAGCCCAATGATAACAATTTGGTGGTAGATTTTAAGATTCATGTTTCAAATTTTCCTTTGTGCTTTCAAGTGCTTTTTGATGTATAATGAATTCTTAATTATCTGCACCTATGGGGAAAAGTTCAGGTGAAAATAGTGGTGGACACATAAAATAATTTATACTTATACTCTATTTTAATGGTATACATATGAATAAATACATTTAATATTCTGGTGATTTGCACTAGAACATAAGGCTGAATAAAACAACAAAATTAAAATGATAGGAAGCCTTCTTAGTTTTCTGTTTTTGATCTCAGGCTATGATGAAAATTAAAGATTCTCTTTGTTATATGCCTGCAGCACCAGTGTGGAGGCTCCATCTCAGTTCTTCTTGTAGCAGAGAATGGTTACATGTTTGGGAAAGACTTGCCCCCCAGTATCTGTGTCTACCTCTTCTTCCTTGGCACTTTGCTCAATTACACTTCATGCAGGTGAGGCCAAAGGCTTACTTTTGGCCACTTCCAGTTCTGGTTTTTAAAACCTCCTACAAATTCTCACACTTTCTTTTCCTTGTCTTTAGGACTTAATAAATGGCCGATACACTAGATAGAAAAGAATAGACCCCTGAATGACTGTGTGAAGCAGAACACTTCCCAGCCCTCCAACCTGCATTCACTGTCCACTAACAAGTGAGCAACTCAAAACTCAAAACCAAAACCCTTGTTATTAAGGGTTAGTTAGTCTTGTTATTAAGACTAATAACTATTAAGACTAATAACCCTTGTTATTAAGTCTTAGGTTAATGAAACTTAAGGGATATTTGTTATTATAGTTAGTATACCTTGACTAATGAAAACTGAATGCAAAGTCACAGTAAGCTGCATCTATGGATTAACAACAAATGTGTAAATAACATATTTTAGATACTAATTTTCAGTGAACAAAACATGATATTTATTACAAGTAGGTCAATGTTTACTGTCTGGAAATAATTATTATAGATTTTACTAGCTAAGGGAAACTAAATAAAACATTTGATTTTTACTTAATCCAAAAAGAAATTGGACTAAGTACTAATGTAGGTACTGTCCAGTTTATCATTTCCATTTATCTATTTAAGAAATATTTCTTGAGAATCTACTATGTGCTACACACAGTTCTAAACTACAGAGGGATGTCAGTGAGCCACATGGGTGACCATCCTTATCCTCATGGGGTTTACCTTTTACTGGAGAGAGACAGGCCATAAACAACGTAAAAACCAGTCAGTTCCTATTATAAGTGATTAAGTGCTATAGGGAAAAATGGATCCTTCTATAGGATTAAGAGTGTGGAGTGTGGTGGGGTGGAGGGGATGCACTTTTAATGGAGGTGGTTAGGGGCAGCTACAGTGAGAAGAAAACATTTTGAGTAAGACTTCAAGGAACTAAGGGAGTGAGCACAGAACATTTAAGGAAACAATCAGAGCAAAGAACCTAAGGGGGGAACATGTCTATTTGTTCAAGGCAAGCAAAAGAGTGTTACTTTTTAGAAGACAAATTTAAGGAGTGCTTTAGTTTGCTCGGGCTGCCATAACAAAATGCCACAGGCTGGGTGGCTTTAAAAGCACACATTTATTTTCTCATATTTTGGACTCCAGAAGTCCAAAATCAAGGTGTGGGCTGGTTTAGATTCTTCTGAGAACTCTCTCCTTGGCTTGCACATGGCCCCCTTCTCACTGTGCCCTCCTGTGGTCATCTCTCAGTCTGAATTGTCTGTGTGCTAATCTCCTCTTCTTACAAGGATACCAGTCATATTGGATTAGGGCCACCCTATGAACCCCCGTTTAAGTTAATTACCTCTTTAAAGGTCCTATCTCCAAATGCAGTCACATTCTGAAGATACAGGAGTTAGGGCTTCAACATATGAATTTGAGGGGGACACAGTTCAGACCATAACAGAAGTATCGTGTCCTGACTCATGTAGGTCTTTAAAAAGTTGGGCTTTTACTCACTGGAGTAAAATGAAGAGGCATTGGAGGCTTTGAGCAGAGGAGTGACATAACCTGATTTATGTCTTAACTCTCGCATGTATTCAGGGTAGGGATAGAGAGAGGGACATGACTTAGGAAGCTATGGATGTAGTCTGAGCAAGAGATTAAGCAGTTTTGACTCACCTATAAACTGCTCAGTATTGGTATATCTGAGCTAGGTACTAGGAAATAATTTTTTCAAATTAAAAATCTTAATATTTGGCAAAAAAACAGAAAATATATTTTACAAATGGGGAAACTGAGGCCTAGATTAAAATAGTTTTCTATGTTTTCACAACTTCTTAATGGTAAAGTGACTCTTAGGTCAGTGATCTTTTCATTATCCTTCATATCAGTCTCAAATTCAAACTTTTTACAGAAAATTTTATATTCAAGAATATTTGTCTCTTCTCCCAGATTCATGCGTGACTCATTCATTCCCTTCAGGTATCAATTCAAAGGCACCTTTAGAGAAAAATTACCCGACCACTCCACATAAAACAGTAAACAATTCCCTCATCCCTGCCGGTCCTCATCCCCTTACCCTGCTATATTTTTCTCTGTACTGCTGAGATCATACATAATTTTAATTTTATTTACTTGTTTATTGTCTGAATATCTCCTCTAGCATATAAGCTCTCCAAAGTCAAGGACATTTTAAGGGATATATATGTGTGTATGCATATATATAACAGTATATATGTGTGTATACATATATATATATGTAAACATGCAATATACACATTTATACCTACATACATACACATTTTGTATATACTATATATTTATATATATGTATGTGTATATATAAATGTATATATATATACTATGTATATAAAATAATAACCAACATAAATATTTTATTTCAGTAGTACCCTCCAAGTTTAATTGTTCTCTTATTGAAGATGTAGATTTTTAGAGATAAAGTGCAGTATACTTGAGTTTTGGAATAGTGTTTTAACTTTCAAGTAATGTTTCGAGTGAAATTTTTAACACAATTATTTGACCAGCAGCTCTTTCTCTTCTTTTGGAAACAGACTCTTCTCATCCTTTTCTCCTTCCTACCCCAACTCCTCTGGGGAACTGCTATCACTCCCACCCTCCAGTCTAACCATTTTGTTCAAGGGGATCAGCCATATTCATACAATTTCCTCATCCCCTAGCTTCTTGTTTAAGAGACGACAGATCCAAGTTGGACTAATCAGAGTCTTTCCAGTTTTTAAAACTGGAAATGAGAATTATTTCTTTTCCTATGATGAAAATAAAGGACACTACTTGGAAGAAGTTGGTTTGCAGTAAGAAAAATGAGGCAGACCCTTAAAGATTCTGATATGAGAGTATCCTGGTGAGATTCAACTCCGTGACTCCAGTTGTATCCATATCTATGTCTTTTCTGCAGTTTGGTTGTTCTGTCCTTGTATTCTGGAGCTAATAAAGTTTCCTCTTGCACTTTAGTTTGCTTTAGGTTTTTATTATTAGCAAATACATGATTTCAGATTAATACACTATGGTAAATATCTATCAAAGTCCTAACAAAGTTGTTATAATTCCTTGTTAATACAATTTGTAACATTTCTCATCATATCTAATAAGGAGATGTGGAAATACACATGAAAAAAATCATCCACAGTTATACTTTTTTTTCTTACTCTTAACACTTCTAGAAACAACGTTGCTAATACCTTCTTCAAAGGACAGGGAAACAACTTATCCTTTTGGCATGAACCATCACACCTGTGTGCTCCTGGTAAGGATCAGGCACTTGTCACCATGGCTCACAACACATATTTGAACGAGAGTCCTAAAGAAGGGCTCAATTGGTAGAGATAGAACCTTTTTATGAATCTGACCTTTAAACTAGTGTAGTGGGCAATAACCATTAACAGATCAAATATGAGAAATGTCAGGTGTGGAATAAGCCCTGACAGAAAATATTTCATCAACCTAACCCCTTGAATAATCACGGACAGACCTTGGAGGCCATTCTGTAGGCACCCTTCTCCTTACACACTGTGATAAGGATGATGGGTTGCTTCTTTTACCACCGCCCTCTTTAGCTCAATGTTCAGCCAAAAGGAGATGAAATTGACTCAAGTGTACCATAATTCTGAGAAAATTACCGTTGCGAGGTGACCCAGTTTCTTCATTATTGCTGTAGAGAAGGAGTCCTGATAGAGAAATAAACTTAATATCTTTAAGTACTCAGTCCTATATTTTTCTAGGCTATGTGTAGTGCTGTAATGGCATTGCATATTCTTTTAGCCAGAGGCATCTTCAGCCAGGTTCCCCAAACCTATTTTTCCACTTGTTAAGTACATCTCATAGCTTCATGTTTAAGGTCACTGTAGAGCTGGCAACCGGAAGGTAGATAAAAATAGTTATTGGTGTGGTATGCACAGTTACTATTTTAATACTATTCACTGACCACTTTTTGACTTACAACTCTGTGGCTTTCTTTTGATGCAGCTGCCAATTAACCAGTCTGGTTATGAAAGAATAGTAGTATGCCTACTAATATAATTTAACAAATGACACACTACATATGCAAAGACCCTTACTATTGGCAAAGTAATTCCTCCAAATGCGTTTATTTCCTGACTCGTGACTGTAGCAGCTATAGATCTAGTTGTTGCTGAAATTAGAGATCCCATTATTGACACATTCGGGAATGCCTTTAATATGGACCTTGTTTCTGAATTGTGGGAGGAAAATCATTGGATATTGCTCTGGCAATGATCCCTGAGCTCTTTTAGTGAACAACCCATCAGCATCCATGGTTCGGAGAGAAACATAAATCGCGTGCATCATCTAGCACCCAATAAACGCTAACAAGTAATGATAAGAAACGTTGAAGTGCAGGTTTGTAACTACAGGGAAATAAGACTGTGTACTAAAAGTGAAGAAAACATTTGAGTTTTCTTCGTAACAACTACTTCTGTCTTCTTACTTGAGAAGTTTTATTTCCTTTGCACTCTTGTACTTCCATCCTGATGACATGGCTATTATTTTATAGCAGTTTCAAGCAGTTAATTAATGAACTGCACACAAGTGACATGACACCACCTTGCCCAATTATCTCTAGCATCTATTTTTACAGTACAAAGCACTGCAGCTTTGTGAATTGTCTCCATTAATAAATTGGCTCAGGAGGCAGTTACTTTAATAGCCAAAACAATGCAACAGTAGCGCCACACTGGTGACATAGAGTACTTGTAAATCACTATGTGAGATCTCATAAAGCTCACCAGAAAAGCCTGGTGATATCATGTAATAAAAGAGCTCTTTTCTACTTAGTTAAGCAGCTATTGCTCAATTTACTGTGTAATCGCATGGGCCCCAGGCTCATTAGCTCATCTCATCTAGGATGGGATGTGGCATGAGGGTATGATGACCACCTAGAACCAATGAATCACCAAGGATTGCTTTTTTAAATTTCCTTGGTGTGCTTTATTAAAAAAAAAAAAAAGAAAAAAAAAGAAAAAAAAAAGAAAAAATATGTTGCCAGGTTGTTTTATTTCAAATTCGTTCAATCAGCTTTATCTTCACACTGTTTTTTCTCTCTAATTCACCCTCTTCATTCTGGTCACCAGTGTTCTTGGACTTCTAACACACTCACACCCACCATCCGTCTGTTAAATTTGAATGTCCACGTGACTACTTTGGTTTTCTTTGAGTTTGTCACAGTGGTCTTTGTTTAATTAAAACTCATCTTAAGTGTAAAATACTACCAATCTTGTGCCCAGAAGCAAAAATGTTAGTTTTGAGAAAACCACGGGTAAATTTTACAATTTATTTTTTGCATAAGCAAAACTCACCATGGTGACAATATACTTTCCTGACATAAATAATGAAAAAAAACAGGTATGCTCTGTCGTTGATATATTTAATAGAATAGGTTAGAGTGTTCTTAAGGATGCTCATTCTGTCATTGGTAGTGCTAAGATTCCCAAATTTTGTCACCAAAAAGTATACAACCAGTAGTATTTAGTACATTCTTTGTCATTTTTAACACAATTTTCAACTGCATTTATATTTCTCCAACAAAGTCATTTGTATAGGACTAAAATATTTCATATAAATCATTAAGATTATTCTCTATGAAGCAAAATTGCTTACAAAATAGGAAGTCTGGGATAAAATTTCCTGTTATCTACCAGACTACTGATAAAAAAAAAATGCTACACATGTCCCATTGAGTTCAAAGTGCGTATGCTCTCTATTATTTACTCTTTTCTTATCATTTGTGAATATTTCTGCCTATTCTCCAGTAAGATCCTTTGAAGCCCTTTATTTACTTTTTTGAACTCTACCTATCTACCATACTCTATCACAGTTTTAAAAAATTTTGTTTATAATAGTTACTTGATGGATACTTATTAAGTAAGGGTCTTTTTCAAGAAAAAGTACCAAAATTTGCTTTTTAAAATACTATTTGCATTTACAAGCAGTCACTTTAGGAAACCATATATTCCAAAAATATAGCTGTGAATTTTTGAAACTCCTCTCTTGAACTTATCTTTAGAACAATTTATAAGACATGTAGGAAAGCCATGCCTCACTTTTATTTTAATTTTAAATCAAAACAAATATTAACACTTAAATCCTTCAGATATTCATTAACTCCCAAGGGATTCTGGCTAATTCTAAAATCTAATCTATGGGCAAAAAACATCTGAAGATATATGTGTAATGAGCCAAGGATTCTGATGGTCAATAAAAAATGACATTAAAATGACAACCACATTGGGATAAACTGATGGCTTTGTAAGATAAGGTCTTTGAGGGATATAACAATTTTCTATTTCACTTATAATACTTCAGTTAAAATTACTCAAAACCATTACTTTATGGCAATACCTTTAATAATGATTCCACCATGATCACTGTTATATTTAAATTACTTGATTAAAGGAAACAAGTAAATGTGATACTACATTTGTATACATTATATGCAAAATACCAAATACACCAGATATAAAAAATATTCACACTTAAAATGTTATGGAATGTGTTTCATTTTCTGATATGACTTTAGGAACAAAAAGGCAAAACATGCACTACATGCTACATAATTTAACACATAATTCTGAATTGATTGTATAGCACAAAAATATGATATTTTCTTGCATACTAAATATGAGGTACCAAAAATTTGTTCTTATGGTATAAGTTATTTAATTATAACATAAGTGGATATAGATGTGTGTATTTTAACTTGGTTGACCTTTAGTATCTAAACTTTTACATTAGATATACTAGAATGAACTGCTAGTGTTTTATGTGTTTCCCAGGAAATTTCTGGTGGCAGCAGATTCTAGCTTAAATTGCAATAATTTGCCAATTTATTATGCCAAAGCCACATTTAGTATTAATCTACTTGGCCAATACAAATGTCAGGAAAGATAAACACCTAATTTGATTAAACAAATTGACAACTGACTATTTATTGAAGGAGGATAGAATGAAGAAATAGGATCCATAAACACAGACATCATGTTCTGAATCTGATATAGATAAAATTCTGTGCCATGGTGCATTTTTATATTGCTCTTGGAAAAAATATTACAATGATTTGGCCATGGAACGTTGAGTGGAAGTCTTATAACTATCAAGGATGGTGCAAATTATCTGTGATTTACACACTACTTGAGGCAGGAGTAATATATTTGCTACTATCAGTCATACAAACAAAAGTGGGGTCACAAAGTAGGTCCTTATATCAGAATATCCATGTGAGTATGTAGTTGTCAGAGTCTGAGACATTATTGGAGGTTTCAGCATATAGTGGGTGATGAGCCCAGGCAGATTACAATTTTTAACACATGTAGTCGAGATCTCCCATTTGCAGCAACATGGTTGGACCTAGAGATTATCATACTAAGTGAAGTAAGTCAGACAGAGAAAGACAAATATATGATATCACTTATATGTGGAATCTTAAAAAATGGTACAAATGAACTTATTTACAAAACAGAAATAGACTCACAGACATAGAAAATAAACTTATAGTTACCATAGGGGAACAGGCAGGAGGGATAAATTAGGAATTTGGGATTAACAGATACACACTACTATATATAAAATAGATAAACAACAAAGATCTACTGTATAGCACAGGGAACTATATGTAATATCTTATAATAATCTATAATGGAAAAAAATCTGAAAACGAATATATATATACACACTATATATATATACACACTATATATATATACACACTATATATATATATATATATATATACATATATATATATATATATATATATATATATATATATATTACTGAATCACTTTGCTGTACACCTCAAACTAAAACAACATTGTAAATCAACTATACTTCAGTTAAAAAAAAAAGACATCTCCACTAAGAATGCAGGATGAGAATACAGTAGAGGGAGCAAACTCACACTTATACAGCCCTGCTAGGTGGTTTATGTGCCTATCCTGTTGACTCCTCTCAATAGCCCTCTGATTAGGTTCATTCAACAGATATTTTCAAGAGGCTACTTTATGCCAGGCAATGTTCTAGCTCTTGGGGATTTAACAAGAACTTAAGCAGTCATTGTTCTCATGAGTTTATGTAAGAGTTTCTCAACCTTGGCAGTATTGACATTTTGGGCCCAATAATTCTTTGTTACAGGAGCTATCTTATGCATCTGTAGGTTATTGAACAGCATCATTGACCTCTACCCACTAGATGAAAGTAACGCCCCTGCAAGTTGGGACAACCAAAAGTGCCTTTGGATATCACCAAACGTCTCCTAGGAGACCAGACTGCCCCCAAATTGAGAACCACTGATTTACATAATAGTGGAAGGAAGACAAGCAGTGAATCGTTCAACAAATAAGTAATGCACTTTCAAATAGTGAGAAACACAAAATGGGACAGAGAGTCGCTGAGGATAGTGGTGGAGAGGATAAGAGGATTTGTACAGAATATGCAAGTTACTGGAAAGGTCTCTCAACGTGGGAAGTCTTAAGAAAATACTGAATGATGTAAATATCTAAGAAAAGAAGTTAGAGCAAAAGAACTGCAAATGCAACAGCATATGCAAAACATTGGCCTAGAGACGTTTCTTCATTTGCCCAAGGTCATGTAAAACCAGGATATAAGGCAGATATGTCTGTCTCCTGACCCTGTGTTCTTTTCATGACCTTCTATCACCTCACTTAAAATCAAGGCAATTGCAATTCAAATATCCTAGAGTAGAAATGTGGTGAGTTCTTCAGGTGGAGGAATGATCTGAATGCATAGCCAAAACACACTACTGGCTGCGTATGGTTAGAGGGTCTGGGAATGGGAAAACGTCGTTGATATTAACAGAGGAATACAGTCAGAAAACATAACTTTTTCACAATAATAATAAGAACATTAATATGCAAAATATTAATATGATTATCCATGTCCCTCCCGCCCCTTCCTTCCTTCCTTCCACAAAATGTAAGCTATCAGAGACATAGTTTTTCCAAAGAATAAGTTTTACAAGAAACCACATTGGGTGGCATACCAATGCAAAATTAGAAAGAACGTCTTTTTATCTGATAATAATTCATCCTAAAATATAGTGTATCTCTGATACCATGAATTATAATATATGTTGCCAAAGAGATATTGCCTTTTATATTAGGTAATACTTGTTATGGATTTATGGTTTGTACATAATATTAAGTGGCCCGGACAGAGAGATTTCATTGAACTCTTGGGAAAGTCTGTAACTTATATTTCCTGCTGACTTCTGTTTTCCATGGTTCCTTATTAAGATTTATGGAATATTTAGTCTTTGATTTTTTAATTATAATTGGCAGGTGTCCCTGAAGTTGTAAAGCAATTAGGAAGCCTGTAGTTATTTTCTTATAACAGCAGTGCTGGTGAACCTGATTTTTCTAGGGGTTTATCATGCCCTATCTCTTCTTATTTATCATTCCAGATTGAATCCCTCAAGGATAGCATCCTAGCTGTGACCAATACCTCAGGGCACAGATGAAGATAAGGAGACTGAAGAATATACAGATAAGTTTATTGCACCTGAAATTTGACCATCAGTGGTAATGTCTAACACCTTACAATATGACCTTGTCTACATATTGTCACTAAAAGTAGAGGCCCCCTTGTTTTTAAAAGCATGACAAATTTCAACTCTGTTAATACTTGAGGCCTTTATTTACAGAGACCATAAAATGTTCCACAATTTAAAAGACTTTAAATTGTTTTTCCCAATTTATAGAGTAGAAATTTTCCTAATTTATAGAAGTTTTAGACATCTGAAAGACAAAAAAAAATGTATTTCCATAACTAACTTTACAAAGTCCCTTTAAATCTTATTTTAATTCAGGAAGGACTTTTATATTTCTCAGGAAGATTATGTACTTTTCTTTCTAGGAAGGAAAAAGAGCTCAATTCGTCTTTTACAGTATTTGTTATTTATATCAATATTTTAAACTGGGTAATAATATAATACATGCTAAGTATTCTTAATGATGCATTCATTTATTTTGTAAAAATATTTACTTCTCTGCTTCTGTATACCAGATACTGGATATATACTGGTGAAAAAAAAAAAAAAAAAAAAAAAAAAAGGTCCCTTCTCTCATTCAGTTTATAGTCTAGGAGGGAACACTTTATTTATTTATTTATTGAATACATATTTTTTGTATCAGGCTAGCTTCTGTGTACAATGATAAAGAAGACAGTCAAAGTCCTGAACTCAAAAAGTATATATTTAGTTGAGAGGCATTAAAAAGTAAACAAATATATATGTAATATAATGAAGACAGATAAATCAAATAAGCAGATTACGGCATGTGTCTTGAATTCTTAACTTCTACAGTTATTATCTTTTTGTAAGCTTAAATATTATAGAATAACTTTCATTCTAAAGAATAAAAGGGAACTATGGGAGTTAAAATAATTAGTCATGAATATTTTTTACTGCTAGACTGTGAAGAAATCAAAGTGATAGAGAAAATACAGGAGGCAGATATATGGGGTGAGGTGAAACATTTTAAAGATGGAAGATTCTCAAACATGTTTGAATATGAATGAGACAGGAGGGAGAGGAAAGCTGAAAATAAAACAGACAGAGGGTATTCCTAGAGGAGTCAGCCCTTGAGAACGCAAGAACTGACAGAGATCTCACACATGGGAAATTTTTTTCATCTATTTATTCATTCATTTATTCATTTATTTAATTATTATACATTTTACTCAACTATGTGTTTGAAAGATATGAAAAAAAACACGGTCTCTACCAATGAAGAATTTATAATCTAAGATATATGACTAGAAAATAACTAACAATACATGAAAATATAAATTGTAATCACTATAGGAATTCAGAAGAAAAATCTCCATAGGCTGAAGTTTAATCCATATAAAGTGTTCCATATCTAAAGTCCCTGGTTTTTCACAGGCACTTGATAAATGAGGAATATAGTCATTTTTCTTGGAAGAAGCTGTACTTGATTTAGTCCTTGAAGAAGGAGAAGTTATAGAAATAAAAGGAAAGGGCAAAGTGTTTGCAGCATAGGAGGAATTGCATGAGCACGTGCAGAAGCAGCAATGGCATTTTCTATATTACATGTTACATGTTAAGTGTGTCCCTAAAAAAGATATGGTGGAATCCTAACCCCTACATCAGACTGTGATCTGTTTGGAAACAGAGTCATTGCAGATGCAATTAGTTAAGAGCAAGTCATACTAGAGTGGACCCTTAATCAAATATGACTGGTGTCCTTAAAATAAAAGGAGAACAAGATACATAGGGAGATGATATAAGCAGAGATTAGAGTTATGCATCTCTAAGGCAAGAAACACCAAAGATTGCCAGCAAACACCAGAATCTACAAAGGGGAAGAAAGGTTTCTTTTCTACAGGTTTCAGAGGGTTCATGAATGATCCTGCCATCACTTTCATTTCAGACTTTTAGCTTCCAGAACTCCGAGACAGTAATTTTTTGTTGCTTCCGCTACCCGGTTTGTGGTACTTTGCTATGGCAGCCATAGGAAAATAATATACATGACAATTACTATAAATATAAGTATTACTTTAGTTGCATTTAAATTATGGTAGCTTTGTCTTTTAATATTTTTTGCATTTTATATTTCATATGGAAATATATTCTATTTAAATAACAGGAAGACATTTTTGAAACTCTGTTAATTATGTCACATTTTATCCTAATTTTAAAAAGTATCCTTAAATTCAGTAATATTATTATGATAGGCTATATGATAGACTTTTAAAGCTATATTTATAATAATTATATTAAAATATTAAGAACCACTTACAACATAATAGTAAATGATAAGGACATATATAAAAGTGTACATATCAATAGTATTTAATATATACACCCATACCTACATATACATACATAATAGAAATGAGTGAATAGGGGGAAAATGACTAGAAGAATCTATAGCAAAATAATGATAGCAATTATAGGTAGGTTTGTCTTTTATTCTTGAAAATAAATCTAGAATGATTTACACATTCCTGGGAATAAAAATCTTCTCATCCATTTAAAAACAAAAAGTTAGCTCTTACTTGTTTACTACCATGATTGATGTTTGTATGCTAAAACTGAACTGATTTAGTAAAGATTGTTAAATGTGCTTATTGCTTTTGACCTCGTGTATATCACACTCAGTAATACCCCACTTAGTATTAGTCTTCTGAGAAAAAGCAACAAAACTCCCTTTTACCAAGTTAGTCTGAGTTCAGAAGTGTGGAGAGTATGGTGGGGCTTCTGGTATCCTCAGATGGATTCTGGGTCACCCAGCTATAGGGAGAGATGCAAGACAAGGCCATGGTCTGCTGAGATACCCAGGAGACAGCAATTTGCTATCTTATCCCTAGACATAGGGCTGTAGCTATATGCAAGTTGAGAAAGGTATGGGTGGTAGAACCCAACTCACATTGCGATGACTATGAAAGACTCTTGCTTCCTATATATATGGTGCTTTTCTATGTTATTTTTCCTACTTTTCTATGTTATCTCTTTTTCTATTAATGAAGTTTCTGAGAATAGCATTGAACTGAAATATGTGGTAAAACTCTAGATACAGCAAGGATAGACATTAAACAGTTAATTCCAGAATAAACAACATATTATTCCAGAATAAACAACATTTTAGCAAATTTCAGGTGAGGCCTCTCGATACCTAGATGGCTTAGTAACAGATTTTGGCTTAAATAATTAGTTACTACAACTTTAAAAGCAAACCAGAGTTAAAATGATTACAGCTCTGTGTTAAATTTAAAATGCATTCAAAGAATAATTGGGTTTTAGAACATGAGGGACTGGAACTTTGAATTATCTAGTGAACTCTATTTTATATATAATATACTGGAGGCACAGGGAGGTAAAATAACTCCTTAAATTTCCTTAGAAAGTTTGTGTCAGATCCAGGATGGAACAAAGGCCTTCTGACTCTCAGATGACGGGCTCTTTCCATTATATCATGCTCTGCTGTGATGAACTGTCAGAGATATTCAAGCACAGGCACAATGACTGTCAGTCAACCTGAACATAATCCACTAAGTTATGCTAATTCCCATAAAAACTAAGATGACACAGAGCTGAAGGAATCCCCACTAGGATTTTGTTCATATAAATTTGCCCATTTATGGCAAATTTATCCTACTCTTTGGAATCATTTTGTTCTCTTATGCAATTCCTATTGTCATGAACCCAGAAATCTCTAGGATTAGAGGAAGACAAAATGAGGAAAAATGAAACAGAAATGAAAGGACTGTTCTTTCCCACATAAGCTAATATTTCTGTGATGAGTACCTATAAAAAATGAAACGGGAAGACAGGCGATGACATGCTCTGGCATCCAGTTAAGTTTCATCAATACTGGGTGCTGAATGGAGAAAGGGCCTATTCATTAACAGGTCAGAGGAGGAGGAAATTTGCATGTAGTGCTACAATTCTGGTAACAAGAGTTTTAGTATTCTCAAATAATTTAGCAAATGCAAGAAGATCATGGACTCAATGAGGCTTTAAATGTAATCAAAACGTGAAAAAAATCCACTGTTTTGAATATTCAATAACTGTTACTACTATTAATTTCAGTTACAATTTGTTAAAAATGCTTTAAAATACTCAAAGAAGACAAAAATACTTGGTTCCTTTAGAAAAATGGGTTTTTTGCTTAATGAATGAAATACCAAGGAAAACTATTCGAAGGGGAGAAGCAGCTATCAAATTGCTGGCTGGAATGCCTGGATCTGTAAGGACTTTTGTTTAATAATCAGAAGGCCAAATTTAGGAGTGAAAGAAGAGAAGCAATTTGGGTAATCCCTTGCAAAAAACGTTTTTTAGAGTTTTTTTTCCCCCTTGGACAGGAGACTAAATAGGTTGTAGGAACATATACTTCAAAGCCATCCTCCAAATTTCTGCCAGGGTTATTTTTTTCCTGGATATGTAAAGTTCATTATCTCATGTCACCATTAAAATTCTTCTGTGACTCTCCATTCAAATTCAAAATAAAATTTAAAATAAGCAATTCAAAAGGTACAAACTTCCAGTTATAGGATAAGTAAGTACTAGGGATATGATGTACAACATGATTAATATAATTAATATTTGTAATGTACATGTGTTATATATGAAAGTTGTTAACAGAGTAAATCCTAAAAGTTCTCATCACAAGGGAAACATTTATTTTTCATTTTCTTTTCTTTTGGTATCTCTATGAGATGATGGGTGTTCAGTAAACTTATTGTGCTAATCATTTCATGATGTATGTTAAGTCAAATCATTATACTGCACTCAAACTTATACAGTGCTGTATGTCAATTAGATCTCAATAAAACTGGAAGGAAAAAATTAAATTAAAAGCATTTAAAATTTTAGAACTGCCTGACTCTATCCACCAACCAAGATTTCTCTCCCATGACTAGAAGACATTTGGATTTTATACACATTAGACCTTCTGTCACCCTTATAGGCAAAACGCTCTCATACTTCAGTGCCTGGACTCACACAACTTTCCTCTGCCAGGCATCTCCAGCTGTCTTTTTCTGCCTAGTGGCCTTTCTTTCTTTCTTTCTTTGGCCACACCACTCAGCTTGCAGGATTTTAGTTCCTGGACCAGGGATTGAACCCAGGCCCCGGCAGTGAAAGCGCTAAGTCCTGGCCACTGGACAACCAGGGAATTCCCCCTTGTGACCCTCCTTTAAAGCCCAATTCAGTTGTCTACTGTGGAACCTTCCCTAAGTTGCTCTGAAAAGTCTTGCTTACTCTGTGCATATGTAGCATTTATACATGACAATATGGATAGATCCTATGACAAGGGACTTCAGTTATATGCATGTGAGCATAGAATTTATGTTAGTCATCTTTCTATCTCCAGCACCAGCTCAGTGCTTGACACATAATATGTGATCAATGGATGCTTTAAGAATGTATAGGTTAAAGAATGCACACACTTGTTGAAGCCCAACCCAAACAGAGAAAAATATGTGTTGGGGGTGGACTTCAACACATCTTTGTGTTGTGTGTTTATCTCACAGACCTTTGTAGATAGATGAGTGCTATTAATCTAAAAGCAACACCAAAGGGAACTTTAAAAGCAAAAAGAAGTCACACCTGAAGGGAATATGATAAAAATAGAAACAGCTTCCTAACATCTTTGTCTTAAGCATTATTCCATGTATAGAGTAGGATTATGGGCTGACAGTATGCATTTGAGCCTCAGGACTTTAAAAAATAAGGATATTTCCAAAGGCAATTGTCATTGCCATCTTCTTTTGGCCCTTATGCTTCTTTTTCACCCCAACAGGGCTCTGATCTTCCCTAGATTAATTGGTCCCCCTCACTGTTTTCTAAAGATGCTCTACTTGTGGAGAAAAGTAGGTGACTCAAGTGAAGTGATCCTTCAGAAATGGATAGCATGATTCGATCCAATATCCAAATGTCTTTCTACTACACAGCAAATAGAATTGTTTTGCTCTGGTGAGTACCTAAATGCTGCAATTAAATGAAATGCAGTCATTTATATACATTTTGCTTCAAGTAACAGAATATCCATCTAAAATCTCTTTAAGAAATAGGAATTTATGGGCTTCCCTGGTGGCGCAGTGGTGGCCTGCTGATGCAGGGGACACGGGTTCATGTCCCAGTCCAGGAAGATCCCACATGCCACGGAGTGGCTGGGCCCGTGAGTCATGGCCACTGAGCCTGCATGTCCGGAGTCTGTGCTCTGCAACGAGAGAGACCACAACAGTGAGAGACCCGCTTACCGCAAAAAAAAAAAAAAAAAAAAGGAATTTATTTATCTCATATATGAAAGAGCTCAAAAGTAGGAAAGCATTGGTTTAGCTATTCAAAGATGCTAAAGGCCAAGGCTGTCCTCTACTTTCTCTTTTCTGTCTCCTGAACGTTGGCTTTTCACCTTGGTCTATTTGCTTTATTATCTTAAGAAGCTCTTTCAGGTATTATGACTTTGAAAAGCAGAAAACTGGAATCATCACTTGTTTATGATGGAAATAAAGTCCAATTATTGTTCCCAGCCACATTAACAAACAGCAGTACCCTCGTCAACTGGCAGCTTCCACTATTACAGACATAAACTTTGACAGACATATGGAATATTTTACAAATTTAATTAATTTCCATTATGGCTGTTGAAGCAAAACAAGACACAGAAATCTGAACTTTTCATACACCATCTAATATGGGGCCTTATAAAAATGATGATAAATAATTTTTCATAAGTTAATTTTGCAAACATGAAAGACAATGGTGATAATTATATGGACTGGAGAGGATTTAAATTTTTAAAAGAAGCTGAAATTATTGTATGGACAGACATTTACAAAACAAAAGCTAGGTCTCAACTGCTTCTGTTATTATGATAAAATTAAAAGTAACTTTGCTTTAATAAGATTTTCTAAAAATTAATTTATCACTTTGTTTAAAATTTTCCAAAATATTCTCAAGATGAAAATCTAAAGCCACGAATTATAGTGAATTAAAATAAATCAACAAAAGATATTCAATGAATTTTCCTTAAATTTTTAAAATTTGGTTTTTTTTTTGCCTAATTTTAAGGGAAGTGTCTGGGAAGACTAACCCAGACTGGAGAAAAGATCTTTTAAGCACCCCCAGTGTAATTATAAGACCTCACTTTTCTCCTTCCTCTTTAAGAAGGCATGTTTGTTTTTTTCTTCCTACAGATACATGACTTAAAGTAATTGCTGTTCATAGCTTGAAAGAACAAGACCTTTACTACTTAATTCTTTCCTCCCTCGAGGTGGCCTCTTGCTTTAATAAATTGAGGGTTTAACCCTAATATTTTTTTTAAACTATTTTTTTTATTTGGTTCAAGGGTAAAGGGTAGAAAGGCAAAACACAACAGTCTATATTATTTCACTGTTATGTACTAAATTTACCATCATAGACATATAATACAGTAATAAGTTATTCTATTTCTCATAAGCAAAATCATAAAAAAGAGATAATAGTAAATATCTTGGAGTATATGTTAGTTCTAAAAATTTTTAACATTACTCATTAAGAAAGTGAAAAAGTATATTTTTATAGTGGTAAATTCTCAGGCATTTTAAAATCAAAACATGAAGTCTATGACCCTTCACTTGCATCTGGAATGGGCTTAGTAATTTGTTTGTAACTCTAGGAATGCTACAGAAATGATGCTGGATGGTTTTCAGGGCAAGATTGGGGAAAAGTCATGCAACTTCTGCTTGGTCCTCTTTGGTTGCTCACTCTGGGTAAAGCCTGCTACCATATAAGAAGTTCAACTACCTAGAAACTACCATGCTGGAGTGGTCTCATGGGGGCACTGTGGCCAGCATCAACTGTAGCCATGTAAGTCTGCCATCTCTACCTCCAGCACAGTCAAGCCTTCAGATGACTGTAGCCCCAACCAAGGGCTGACTTGTCAATGCATAAAGGACTTGAAGCAAGAACTATCTGGCCAATTCCTTCATGAATTTCTGACTCATATCTCATGAACCCATTCAAATACCTGCCATAAGCCACTACTTTTAGAGTAATTCAGCAACAATGCTATTAGGAATTTTAGTTAAAATTATTTGAAATCAGTTTTATAAGAAGGAAAAATTGTAGAGCAAATTTCTTCAAAATACATGCCTTTCAAGAAACAGAGACAGTTCACACAGGCTCTAATTTAGTCTTTAATTTTACTTTGGCTTATGTTATTTTGGGGAAGAAGTATCTACACCTGATTTGTTCTTTTTTATGTATGGGGGGATTTAAGTTATCAAAGTCATTGTAATCTAGTCATAAGAAAGGATATTTTCTGCTTTCTTGACTATTTTCTATGTGAGATAAGACAGGGCCAAACATTAATATGAACTCTCATTAAGAGATTCTTCTATTATTTTAAAGTAAATTTATATAACTTATTTTTGAAATTTCTAATATTTTTTCTAACTTCAGATGCAGTTAGACAAAACACAAAATTGAGCCTAAGTATCAGCAAACAAATGAAAGTGATGAAACTTCTTCTCAGAACTTAAAAGATTATGAAAAGCTTTAGTCACTGGTCATAGGAAGAAAGGAAAGGAAAGATTTGTAGGTAGTTGGAAAGGGAGAGATCAGAATTAAGGATCTCCAGTTAGAGCCATCATATTCTCCAAGAAGTAAATGAGAATATATAGAGAAAAGTATATTATGATCAATAAACATATATTCATGTAGGCATTCAATAAATATTAGTTTAAGTTGTCAATGATTGAAGAGATCTCTGAAAAGGAGAGAAACATTTGGAAATATATATATATATATATATATATATATATATATATATATATATATATATATATTTGCTTCTAAGCATCACTCTTTTCTTGCTTTCTCTTTGCCTCTCTGAACCCCCTTGTGAATCTTTGTGAATTCTTTTTTCTACCTGCTCCTTCCTGCTTTTTCCTCCCTCTTCTCCCTTCGTGTTTTTGTTTAATTCTTTTTCTCTCATATAACAAAAAGTCTGGGTCTTAAGACTGCAGCAACATTTCTGTATTGTCTCCAGAAATGACTCAGGCTCCTTCCATCTTCCTGTTCTACCATCCTTAGCATTTGGCTTTCAGCCATGGTCATAAGATGGCACTTCACTTAGAGACTTGATTGTATCACTGTTCCTATTAGGAGGAAGGTGGAAGGTGAAATGTGTGAAGAAAGCTGTCTGCTCAGTTAAATCTCTTTCAAAAGCATTCTTAAATCCCATCCAGAAGACTCTTGTTTATAGAATTTGGCCATAAGGATAACCACAGCTACAAGAGAGTCTTAGCAAGTAAGTAATAGCATCTGGACACAAAATCATCCTGTCCAAATTAGAGCTGTAGAGGTTAAGAAAAAGATGAAAAAAGATATGGGCAGGAAAAGAACAGCTTCTCCTTTATCCTCCAAGGTGGAAATCTGAGTCATCCGCAAAATTTCAATCTCCTTTAAGTTACTCTTTGGGACTCTTCTTCAGAACACCAATTACTCAACAGTTTTTATCAATCCCCCATCAAATCTGCCATTCTCTATTTTTTTTTCTTTTCATTGTGTTGCTATAGTAGACTGAATGGTAGCCTCCCCAAAGATATGTCCACATTCTAATTACTGAAACCTATTAATGTTGCCATATTTGAAAAAGAGTCTTTGCAGATGTAATTAAGTTAAGGATGCTGAGATGAAGAGATCATCCTGGATTATCTGGGTAAGTCCTAAATCCAACAATCCAGGTATCTTTATAAAAGATGCACAGGGGAAATTTGAAAGATGGAAAAGTAGAAGGTCATGTGATGGTGAAGGCAGAGACTGGAGTGATGTGGCCACAGCCAAGGAAAACCAGCAGCTACAAGAAGGTAGAAGAGGCAAGGAACAAAATCTCCTACAGAATCTCTAGAGGGAGCAGCTCTGCCAATACCTCTGGCCTTTAACTTCTGGCCTCCAGAATTGTGAGATAATAAATTTCTGTCGTTTTAAGCCACCAAGTCTATGGTAATTTATTACAGAAGCTTCAGTAGTTAGGGTAGGGTAGTAGGGTAGTTAATATAACTACCCTAATTTGTATAATTTTTTTTGGCCTAGCTTGTAGCAACATTGTGAAATTGTCTCCCTCCCCCCATTCTTGCCCTAGTTCCATCATTGCAGTCACTAGGTTAGTCTTCTTATAATACACATGTGATTATTACTTTGTGTTAAAACCTTTAAATTGCTTCCTATTGACTGTAGGCTAACATTTAAATTCCTTTATATGTCATACAAGTACCTTTACAATGAAGTCCCCTCTATCCATACAAATTTAGTTCCTTACACTGTTAACTTGAAACATGCATAGTTTCCTGCAGTACTATGAATTCCCCTGCTATATAACATGATTTAATTTCTCTGTATGCATCATTTCGTCTGCCCAGAACACTATCTTTCCCTATTCAGTAAGATTCATCTTTTTGTGTGCCAATAAGTGCTTATTCTATGATCCCATGGTACATAATATCATAGTTTTTTAAGCTCGATTTAAATGTGAACAGTCTTTGTAATTTTCACTTTAGGGAGTAGCAGCTGCATAATAAGTACTTAACAAAAATTTTGTGAAATAATAAAGAAGTGATGTAAATTGTGGTCGTTAGAATTGGGTGTTACCGAGAATGCAAATCCATGGAAAAGCGAGGAAAGGTCATTGGCTTCAGCTAAAAGGAAATGACTAGACACCTTAGGGATAGCGATTTTGGTAAAGATTTAAGTGCTGATGGCTGATTGCTGGAAATTAAAAAAATAGCCAGTGTTTAGGAAGTAAATAGAGTAACTATAGATTCTGAGTTCCAGAAATCTGGCCACAGAAAAAAGGAAAGTTATATGTGTCTACCATTTTAATTAGCCTCTGATTTTATATTCATCTTTAAAAAGAGTTTGCATTATGATTTATGGTTCTGGACATGTGTTGTTACTGCTGCTCTTTTTTTCTGCCTGATTACCTATTCCTCCTACCTTTGCTAAGAGTATCCTGCTTTTGTTTAGAAGAATTGCCTCTCCCTCATTTTATACAGTCTTAATGAGACTGGAAATCAAGCTGTCTTGACTTATACTAATTGAGGTATGGTACGTGGCCCAATCTTGGCCAATAGATTCTCATTGTTGGTACTTTCACTCCTGAAACAATCAATAGAGAAAATGGCCTAAGTATATTCATTTCAATGGAGAGCCTAGATGAGATAGCTGAGTGGTTCCTGACACTTACACCCTCACAGTTGACCTTTTTCCTGTCTTTTTTTCACAACCTGGTTTATCTTTCCATTGATTCTTGGAACTACCTGTTATTCTTCCAACAAGTTTTCCTGATTATGCCAGCCATAGTCAATTTCTATAACTTGCATATAAAGAACCAAACTGCCCTAACTTATTTAGCTGAAATTTTTATTGATATTAGTGAATGGGAAACAACCTTAGAGAAGGAAAAAAGGAAAATTCTTTAGTGGAGAGAAAAGCTAACATTTGAATGATGGCTACTATTCTTATCATACTACTCAATGGCTCATATTAAGAAAGAAAAAAAGTTTCCCTTTTCTTGGAGAAATTGAAAGAGTGAGTTTAAAAAATCATTTCAGACGTCTTTGTAAAAAGTTAAAATGTCACAGATTCAAGATTAATCAAATTTACACAGAGAAGTACTTAGAGGAGATCAACTAGATAAAAACTGTGATGTTTGTCATTTCTAATTCCAGTAATTAAGTGCTGCTCTTGTTCTACTTGAAAAGGCCTCTGTGGAATTATATTAATGGCATAATGGAGAGTCAAAGAAAAAAAATCAAAACTATTATGAAAAAGAATGGTATTAAAAAATTCATGAGCTGGAACCTTCAGAAAAGGAGAGTGTTTATGGTGATAGGTGATCAGGATTACTGGAATGATATGTGGTCTTTTGTCCAGAAGGACATGCCACCTCCTATATTCCTAAAACCTATAAAATGCATTAGAAACATTCTCATCAGGAAGATGAGAGTCGAGTGCTTTAATTTAAGTTCTTCCAGTACAATCCCACCATTTAATTCTTATTTCTTCCCCAAAAGATGATTGCTTAATCTAAGTTATAAGATGATTATTTTTGAGACAGTTAATGTGAGCATTATGGCTAAATAGTGTTAATACTTTATCATTTTTTGAAATGAGAAAAGTATCCTGCTTAGGCCTTAGAGATGTGAACCTAAGAATGGCAGTTATTTGTCTGTATTACCCTGATTTGTCTGTCTTCTGCTCAGATATCAACATTCTGACTAGCAGCTCTGTTCAGTCCTTTGTGACAGGGACATGTAGAAATGGAAGGCAGGAAAGTCTAGAGGGATTCAAAGAAAGACAATTTGGAAAAACTGAATTAGAGCCCTAGGAAATCAAGTAATTGTATGACCTTAATCAAAATACTTACCTTTGTTATTTCTCAGTTTCTTTATCTCTGAAATGGAGATTATTTTGCCTAATCTTTTTATCTCATAGAATTGCTGGGAGGAAAAGAAATAAAGTATGAGAAAAATTTTAACTAAAAAAAATAATTCTGTGTAAACACAAAATACAGTATTAATTGAGTCACATATCACATTATTATAATAACTTAGGTTAGTGTGCCCCTCCACAAATAATAAAGCATGTGGATTTGTTAGAAATCATAAATTAGATAAAAATTAAAAACAAAAATATATTCAAAAGCAATAAATGTGATACTTACAGAACTTAAAAAGCTATTATATACACATACTCTCAAAGAAAAGTGAAACGCATCCATCTTGCACATCCTGGGTAATTCTTTTTTAAAAGAAATTTAAAATTTTAAAAACAAAATTAAAGAAAAAGAATTTCTAGAAATATTGGTAACAATATGTAATAAGATGTTTATCCTTTTTAGATTTTACTATGAAATTTTCCTTGTGTCTATAGCCCATGTTACCACTGGTTTTTACTCCTTCTACATACGATCCATTTCTAATAGTCATAGTGCAGATGCTCTCATGTGAAACCCAGAGTCATCCAACCCAGCTATGTGGCATTTTCTGTTCCTGTTCTATAACAAGTTGTAATACAGAAGGTGCCATATGATCTTTTTTTAAGTGTATATTTATTAAGATATACCAATGCATTGAAAAAATTCGTGTGGTAGGTTAAGTTGGCTGATACTGACTGTTTACAAAATATGGTCTGTTTTTTAATAATTAAATTTTAGTGGAGCCATGTAGAGCATAAAAGATAACTGCATATATGTTGTCTACTTGAATAATATTTCAAGGTACATCTTTTCATTTTAATGCTTTTATTGATACTGTTACAGTTTGTGATTTCCCCACAGCTGTTTTTATTCCGTGAAAATCATTCATCCCATGAGCATGACTATAGCTCTAAGCATTTTATAATAAATTGTTATGATCATTAAACACATGTAGTTAAGGACTTCTTTGCATCTATTTTCTTGTTCTTCGTTTTAATTTTTCATCATCTTTATTAATTTTATATATCAAATATAATTTTTAAATCCCCCAATTAACAAGTTACATATGCTCTGTGCACTGAGAACTATCTTCCCACATTGTTTCCACACACTGTGCACATCCCCTCCCTGGTACAGATTTCCCAGCAGCACACTGGCTCGCTTTCTGCTCATGTTGCTGATTGCCTCCCATTCCTACCATATACTGTGGTCCGTGGTGATTTCTCATCCTCCTGCTACATTTTCTTTTCTGGTCTCCCAAACAGTGTTCCAATTACTTCTCCTCCTCTGTAGCTCCCCTGATCATCTCGTCACCTTGCTTCTGCTGTCTTTTTGATGTAATGCCTGTGATTGTCATAAGATGCTCACTTTCACAGTTGGCCCAGGTTATTATTCATTCATTCATTATTCACTCAATCCACAAGCATCTCTTTAGGGCCTACTCACTATCAACATGGTACTAGGGACTGAGGTTACAAAGATGAACATGACACAGTCACTTCCTTCAAGGAATTTCCAGTTGTGTTCTAGAGGGGAAACATCAGAATTTTAAAGCCTGAAACAATTGTTTTCATTTAAAAAATTCTGAACCCCAAGCAAAATTTGCTTTGGAAAATATCTCTTATGAGATTCATCTTAGTTTCATGAATTCCTAAGTGACATATGGCTTGCTCTGGTGAGAGACAAAATTTCATGAAACTTCACTTCAAGGCTATTGACTGCTTATATGTAACAATCTGTGAGTGCACACTAACTTCTTTCACTTTTGCATTGTATGTTGAACCTCTGGAAAAATCAGTTCTTCATAACTAATGCAAATGAAAATCAAATTTTTACAGGAAATAAACCACTATAGTGTATATTATATTTGTGTCAGTAATTTGCAAAATTAATTCTTGGCTTTATCTGACACAAGATTGTGAAGCTGCATAAGATTCAGATTTGTTTTTTAAAAAAAGCTTACACAATTTCTTGGGCCAGGTGTCCCACAGGACAGCATTTCTGAGGTAATTACAGAAGAAGCTAGACCCCAGGAATTATAAAGGTGTGTAGACTCAGCCCAATATAAACAAAGTATAAAATCTAGACTAAACAACAAAATCCACAAACAATAACAATAGCAACCTTGCTGTGAATTTTCAGAAGGTTTTGGGGGAATTTTCCCTTTTTCTGAATCAATTTACCTTTATAAAAATAAAATTTTAACAGAAAAAATAAAAATTCTATTTCATAGATTGTATTTTACATGCAGTGATCCCAGAGACCCTATAAAGTATACACATAGAGCCAGTATTCAGTAAGTGGAACAATGTCACTCAAAGTCTGTGTAAGATTCCTACTTATAATGGTTTCTTAAAAAAGGCCAGATGGGAAACATTTTCCATGATATTAATGAGGAAATTCTATCCTTGTTGGGACAAGAGGGTGGAAGGGTGAGGGGAGAGGAATTCTGTATATTGTAAATGGCTAATTAAGCTGGAGAGAAGTCAAATTATAAAGACCTGACAGAAATGCCACTGCAATGGACCTCATAATATAACAAGGAACTAAAAAATTACTGCAAATGTAGAAAACAGTAATAGAAACAAAGTGTCCAAAACAAGGAGACTAAGAATACCCATGAACTGTGCTGTATGATATTAAGTTTTGGCTGCCACAATTTTCTGATAGACTTTGACTAACTAAATGCATCCAGGGAAAGAAAGCCAGAATGGCAAATAGTCTGAGAAACTCATCTCTTAAAGGAACAAAGAATTGTTAGCTTGGTAAAGAAAACATCATAAGAGGATTTCAAGAGCTGTCTTAAAATATTTGAAGGAGTGTAATCTATAAGAGGGCAGACCTATGATTTTTTTTCTCCAAAGGGTAAAAAAAAATGAAGCCCATTGAAAGTTTTACTGAGGCAGATTTCAGTTCACTGTTTTTTTTTCAATTAAAAAAAGAGAAAGAAAATAAAGGGATATTTATTGTGCGAATATCTTTCTCTCTCATGAAAGTCAGAAGTCTTTTTAAAAATTTTTGATCACATATACACAAGTCTGGTTTTCTATAAATGCATCGATGTGATCATACTAGAGTTGTTTCTAGTGCAGTGTTTTCAATTTTTCTTTCTCTATATTGCTTGGTTTTCTCCTTTTCCCTCCTTCTCTCATTGTTATCCATGTTAAACACCTAGAATATTTATCTTCCTTCATTTATCTTCATGCTTATACAATTATATGTAAACATCTCTCCATATATAAACATGTGGCAGGGAATGCATTTTTGTTTTATAAGGATAAGATCATATTTTACAAACTTTTCTGAACCTTCCTTTACTCATGCAACAATAACTCATGGAAATCCCTTTCTTTTTTGTTTAATGGAAACATTATATTACATGGGATGAATGTTCCATAATTTATTCACCATTGCCCTATTGACACACATTCATTTTCTTCCAGGTTTTACCCAGTTACTGGTGTTAGAAATATCCTTGAGCATATAATCTTAAATCCTGATGCTTTTCCTTAGAACAGTCTCAGAAGTAACATTTGTTAAGTCAAGGGATATATGTATTTTTAATTTTTAATAGCTATTTCTAGTTTCTTTTCAAAAAAAACCTATAACAATTCACATTTCCATCAGCAAAGTATGAGAATATTCTTTTCCCCTCATGCCTGGCAGGAGTGGATGTCACTCATAAAGTTCTGACATTGTTACTTATAAGGCTATCTATCACCTTGTTGCTTTCTTTAATTTGCATTTCCTCAGGCTCTAGTGAGTTTGAGCGTCTCCATTTTTTCACAAATTGCCTCTGAATATCCTTTGTCCATTTTTCCATGGAGTGTTTATCTCCTTGTCAATCTGTAAGAGTTGTTTTTTTTTGTTTGTTTTGTTTGTTTGTTTTTGCGTTACGCGGGACTCTCACTGCTGTGGCCTCTCCCGTTGTGGAGCACAGGCTCCGGACGCACAGGCTCAGCAGCCATGGATCACGGACCCAGCCGCTCCATGGCATGTGGGATCTTCCCGGACCGGGGCACGAACCCATGTCCCCTGCATCGGCAGGCGGACTCTCAACCACTGCGCCACCAGGGAAGTCCAAGAGTTCTTTTTGTGTTAACCCTTTGTTCATCCTTTACATTACATGTAGTTTTCCAAATCTGTTTTTATTTATTGACTTTTTTTTGGAACATTTTTATTGGAGTATAATTTATTTTTTATTTTTTTTATATTGGAGTATAATTGATTTATAATGGTGTGTTAGTTTCTCCTTTATAACAAAGTGAATCAGCTATACATATACATATATCACCATATCTCCTCCCTCTTGCCTCTCCCTCCCACCCTCCTTTTCCCACCCCTCCAGGTGGACACAAAGCACCTAGCTGATCTCCCCGTGTCATGCAGCTGCTTCCCACTAGCTATCTATTTTACAGTTGTAGTATATATATCCATGCCACACTCTCATTTCATCCCAGCTTACCCTTCTCTCTCCTTGTGTCCTTAACTCCACTCTCTATGTCTGTGTCTTTACTCCTGTCCTGGCCCTAGGTTCTTCTGAACAATTTTTCTTTTCTTTTTTTTTTTTTCTTTAGATTCCATATATATGTGTTAGCATACAGTATTTGTTTTTCTCTTTCTGACTTACTTCACTCTGTTTGACAGACTCTAGGTCCATCCACTTCACTACAAATAACTCAATTTCGTTTCTTTTTAAGGCTGGGTAATATTCCATTGTATATATGTGCCACATCTTCTTTATCCATTCATCTGTCGATGGACACTTAGGTTGCTTCCGTGTCCTGGCTATTGTAAATAGAGATGCAATGAACATTGTGATACATGACTCTTTTTGAGTTACGGTTTTCTCAGGGTCTATGCCTGTAGTGGGATTGCTGGGTCATATGGTAGTTCTATTTTTAGTTTTTTAAGGAACCTCTATATTGTTCTCCATAGGGGCTGTATCAATTTACATACCCACCAACAGTGCAAGAGGGTATCCTTTACTCCACACCCTCTCCAGCATTTATTGTTTATAGATATTTTGATGATGGCCATTCTGACTGGTGTGAGGTGATACCTCATTGTAGATTTGATTTGCATTTCTCTAATGATTAGTGATGTGGAGCATCCTTTCATGTGTTTGTTGGCCATCTGTATATCTTCTTTGGAGAAATGTTGATTTAGGTCTTCTGCCCAATTTTGGATTGGGTTGTTTGTTTCTTTGATAGCAAAAAAAGCTGTAGCTTCCCCCCAGCCATCCCCGTCTCCACCCGTGAAGGGGCTTCCTAGTGTGTGGAAACTTTTTCTCCTTCACAGCTCCCTCCCAGAGGTACAGGTCCCATCCCTATTCCTTTGTCTCTGTATTTTCTTTTTTCTTTTGCCCTACCCAGGTATGTGGGAAGTTTCTTGCCTTTTGGGAAGTCTGAGGTCTTCTGCCAGCATTTGGTAGGTGTTCTGTAGGAGTTGTTCCATGTATAGATGTATTTCTGGTGTATCTGTGGGGAGGAAGGTGATCTCCATGTCTTATTCCTCGACCATCTTGAAGGTCTCCTCAGTTCACTATTAAGAAGTTTCAACTGTTAGAGCCATCAACAGAATCTCTGGAAGCAGATCCTGTTACAGCAGGCTCCACTGGTTCCTGGGGGCATTGCCAGGTTGGGCCTGAATGCTCAAAGCCGAGACAAACACTGACATATGAGGCTGTATTAAGTAGATTATTATCTGTCTGGCTATGATGGAGAAGGCCAAAGAATTTGGGCAAGGTAGTAAATAACTGCTAAAAGCTTTGGTTAATAGACATGTGACAGTTTATTTTTTAAACTTAGGAAATCTTTTCCTGTTTCTTTCCTTTTTGCAATTAGGATAAATTCTGCACATTTGAAGTTTTCTACTTGGGGTACCTATATTAAGCAGTTAGAAATAAACCTATGTGCTAACTTTTTTGTATACTGCTAATGTATTTAACATAAAAAGTTTCCATGAGACTATCAATTAATCGATCAACCAACAATGGAGTCAAGTAAGTAGGTATTAAGCCTCTCCATCTATGTAATCAAGTTCCTGCCTTTGAGAAATTTATAATCTTATTGCAGAAAAATCTTAAATTCATAAATCAATTAGAGGTCACTATAAGATGTTAAACTGTTTAGACTAGACTAGTGGTTTCTCCTGTTTGTTGTTTGCTTTTAAGAATCTCATGCACATTTAAGTTGTTTCCATGTCCTGGCTATTGCAAATAGTGCTGCAATGACCATTGGGGTACATGCGTGTTTTTGAATTATGGTTTTCTCAGGGTCTATGCCCAGTAGTGGAATTGCTGGGTCATGTGGTAGTTCTATTTTTAGCTTTTTAAGGACCCTCAATACTGTTCTCCATAGTGGCTGAATCAATTTACATTCCCATCAACAGTGCAAGAGAGTTCCCTTTTCTCCACACCCTCTCCAGCATTTATTGCTTGTAGATTTTTTGGAGCTTAGGATTGACATATATACACGACCGTGTGTAAAATAGATAGCTAGTGGGAACCAGCTGTATAGCACAGGATGCTTAGCTCAGTGCCCTGTGATGACCTAGATGGGAGGGATGGCGGTGGGGCAGGGGATGGGAGGGAGGTCCAAGAGGGAGGGGATATATGTATACATATAGCTGATTCACTTTGTTGTACAGCAGAAACTAACACAACATTGTAAAGTAACTATACTCCAATTAAATAAATAAATAGGTAAATGAATAAAAATAAAATAAAATAAATTTAAAAAAAAAGAATCTCATGCAGAAGTGCTTTCAAGACTGGGTTTTCCAGAAGCAGACACTGCATGCTGAGCGGAAGTTTTGTGGGCAGTGTATTCATGAAGGGCTAATGACCCCAATGAAAGAGAGAGTGAGGAAGAAAGCCTTGGCAAAAGAAGGAAGTCCGCATTGCAGGCTAGACCAAGCCTTCCCTATATCCACCAGGGGCTGTAGTAGATAAGGTCTACCAGAATTATCCAGCAGTGGGTGACGTGGTGAGGCTTTTATACCTCTGCCTTGAATAGCCATCAGATATACTCCTAGGAGGGATATATCTTTAGCCAAGGTAGCTCTTTACAACTGAGGCAAACCTTGAAACCTTGATATAGACCTGTGTCCCACAAAGAAGTCAATAAATAAACTGATAAAATTGAAGCTTCTTTCCTGAAAGCTGGGGTAAAACATCTAGAACCTCACCCTGACAACTATGAAGATCATTCAAAAAAACCCAGAGTCCCACAGAGCATAGTGGCAGAATAATAATAGCTAATTGTTTTATAGTGGATAAGCACTGCACACTCTTCTAAGTATTTTACATGCATAACTCTTTCAATCCTCCCATTAACTGTGCAACATACATACCACTCACTCCATTTTAAGATAAAGAAACAGGCACAGAGAGGTTAAGTAATCTGCCCAAGGTCATCCAGACCTTTTGGCTCCAGAGTCTATACTTGAAACCACTACACTCTACTCTGCATATATGTCTTTATTTAACGTTTCATGGATGAGGCTTCAGATAAGAAAGAAGGTATGCTAAAGTGTGTGCCTTGATGGCTTATAGTATTAGACTTGGCATAATTTTCATTATACAGTGGTGGGCCCAGAGGCACAGCAGCTGGGGACCATAGTCAATTATATGTTCTGCTGCAGGAGACCTGAACTGTGAATGTTCATAGACACCACAATCTGTTTCTTCTTAATGAACTTTCAGCTGGACCATATTCCTTTGTCTTCTTTGCTGTTAGGTACAGCAACTGAGTTCTTACCAATTGAATGTGAGCAGAATTGAGTTACAATTTCCAAGTATGACCAATAAGAATATATCCCTCACAGTCATGCATTTCTTCTTCCAAATGATTAGAATGGAGACTTCCCCCCAAACAACCTTGAAAGTCATGTATAGAAGAACATGGTTCAGAGCAGTTAGACCAAAAGAACTAAAACTGAGTGAGAAATATGTTTCTCTTATACTTAGGTCATTATATATGTTTTATTTTCTTGATTCTGCCATCTAGCCTACCCTTAGATATTCTTCCCACTCAGAGAGTTTCAAAATATCTCCAATATGATTTTTATATGCAGAAAATGCTCCTCACTTACAGGTCAGGACAGAGGTTCTTCCTTTGCCACACTGACTTATCATTAACACTTACTCTTTGGTGAGGAAATAATCCAAATTAGCATTGGTGAATATATGTATTATTGTAGTTCATGTGCCTAAGCATGTGTTTGGTTGATACAACACATCAGACTCTGTGAAGAGGATCAGACTCAAATCTGGCATAAATTTGGGGGTAGGGGTTGGAGGGGATGTGTGAGGTGGTAGGGTGCAGAGATAAAATGAAATATGCCCAGCAGCTCTGACGATGTTTCAAACTGTCCCAGACAGCTGACCACCAGATTCATGCTGGTTACCCTGAGGGCTGTGGTGAGAGAGGTATAAACGTATCACTGTGGTGAGCTCTACCAAGCTCAGCCTACCAGCTGAGCTTTGGGTTTGGAAAGTTTCAAGACTGTTTAACAAATGGCAGGGCCTTTCTGTTGGCTAGAGGTCCAGTTGAACAACTCAAAATTAAAATGAAAAGACCTGATACTTTTTATGGAGTACTTGTCACAAATTAATAAAATGATAATTTTTCTTAATATTGTACCACAATTAATGATTATGTATTTGCTCAAAAATATTTTTTTTGAGTTCCCACTCTGTGCCAGGACTGTTCTGGGCACTGGGGATATGGCAATGAATGAAGCAGAATAAAATCCCTGACTTTCAGTTCTGCTCGGAACTGAAATCTGGGTGGGTTGTATAATGGTGAGAACTGTTATTCTTAGACCACTAAATAAGGTGGAATTTTCCTGACCTAAGATGTAGAAGTTCAGAATAGGTAAAAACAAGAATGAAGCAAATGATTAAATGCATCTTTGGGGAATACTGTGCATTACAGCAGTTTTAGTTATCCACCCTGGAGCTAAGTGGCAATCTGGAACTACTGAGAAGCATACTTACAGATTCAAAGGTTTATTATGTTTCACAAGGCAGATTTGAAAGAAATATGATAAATAAAATTTAAGAAAGAGCTGAGATATACAAAGAGAAAAGTACATACAGGTATTTAAAAATAATAATGCCTTTACTACTTGGCTTGAAACAGAAAACAGGCAAAACATGTTAAGGAGAGAAATAGCATTTAAAGAAGAGATTGTTATATATGTTACAAATGACTTGTAGAAATTCTAATGAAAACATCGTAAAACAGATTACTACATAATTTATAATAGGATTATATTTTCAAATATACAGAGATACACAGATTAAACTTCAAATATGTGGCACAATTCACCAATTTGGTTTTTTTGTAATATAACAATTAGCATGACTTGTAAATTTTATCTGTAAATATTACTTGTGTTGAGTATCATTGTAAGATCAAACTCCTCACAAGTGGAAATCATGCCAACCCAATGGAGTAGTTAAAGATACACATGGCCCATGTATGTTTCTGATTCACTTCACACATTCACAAACCTGATTCCTCACACTTTTCTATATGAATAAACCTAATTCAAAGGGAAATGAGTAGATGAATTTTTATGCCTTCTCCTTAGGCATGCTGTAACTGACAACAAGGGAAGGCAAATGGCTTTTTTTTTAAGAAGGGTTCATTTCTATTCTGAGCTATTGTACTCCAACCTGATTGCACTTGTTTAATTTAGTTTTACCTAAATTTGAAATTAATAATTAGTTCCTGCCTCATTCCTCCTGCACCAATAAAACAACTCTCCATGAAACCTCTTGTTAAAACATGAAAACTACTGATCAAATGGAATGCTTTGTTCCTTGCTACTTTTGCTGGCCTACAAATAACTCCTAATAAAACTGGAAGTAGTGAGTGTTTGTGCAACATTTCTCACTCAAATTGAATTTACTCTTCTTTTATTTGGTCTGGAGAAAACAATAGTGATGGAAATTCTACAGAGACAGATTAATTCAGAGGTCAAACAATAACAAAATAGGGAAGAGAGGTTAATGAATCTTTACCATGTGAGGCAATGCACAGAAGGTCCTGGAGAATCCATAAACTTAGTGAGAAAATCATGAGTAGTTTGTTAATGACACAAGGGCTTTGAAATTGAATTTATCTTGTATATTCAGCTGTTTGGGAAGTATATCATTTATAAGACATTCTTGTTATTAATATTTTCCATTCCATGGACTCTCTTGACAAACTACATACTTTTTCACCACATTAATTTTAAATTTAACATGAACATCTGGTTACTGCATTTATTCATCTGATTCTTAACCATCCTACTCTCTCTGATTTTCTTCTTTTGCCTTTCCAAGTAGCCAAAGGGGACTTGAATTTGGGTACTGTAGATTTAAAGTCATCAAATGCCTATTGTTCAGATTAGAAAGATGATAGCTCCTTTCTTTAATCACTTAATCAATCAATCATTCAATCAACATGTGTTCTGCTGAACATAATGTTAGTCCAAAGACAACTTACTTATCTTATTCCAGTCTCAAGTGGCCTTCCTTTGTGCTCCCAGACCATTGCTCATTGTTTTGTTTTGAGTTCACCCAAAAGCAGAGGCTGAGACAAAGCTTGATGCAGGTAGTTTGTTTTTGAAGAGAGAAGGAAAAAGAGAGTGGGACCTGGAAGAAAGAAACTTTTATGTAAGTGTGCATTATTGAGAGTGCCACAGAAAGCACCAGGTACTTAATTCTCTTGGAATATCTGAGAAACATGAAGAATGTTTCCCAGAATTGTCCATTTTAAGGATGGAAGCTGGCTTCCATTATTCACTGCCTGCCTTCCTTCATTGGTTGAGAGTTGCCCCTGGGAGAATTAACTCCCCTAAATGTTCAAGCAGAGGCTTCCATTGTGATGGAGACGTTCCTAAGGTAAAAAGCAGAAAGATGGAGGCCAGGAGCTTAAGGCAGATCCCTGCCAAGGCAATGTGAGTCTGAGCTCACGTGGAAACTTCTGCATAAATGAGGCTGAATTTAGAAGTAGGCTCAAGTGATGGGAAGATGAGTCAGCTACATTCTTCAATGGAGCACATCATTTATTTCTTAAGTGCAATTGTCCATCTCTTTCACTAGACTGAGACTTATTAAGGGTGAGGTCCCTAGTTTCTTCCTCAGTGCCAAGAAGTGTGCCTGGTTTATAGCAGAGTTCCCCAATTCTTCTTAAATAAAAAGTGAAATAATACTTCCCCACAATGGAAGTACAATAGAACTTATTGTGTATATAGTATTACTTCTTTGAGAACTAAAATGAAATTCATGTTTACTTAATTACAGTATGTTATTCATATATACACATTCATTTATTTATGTATTATGGTATAAGAGACCAGTCTCAAAGAAAAATCTAAGCTACACACCTACTTAAATTATCTATTGATTCATGACAAACCACCCTAAACTTAATGGATTAAACCACAATAATGTATGGTTTTCATAATTCTGTGGGTTGCCTGCACAGTTATTTTGGTTCATATGGTGTATTCTGGGATGCTGGGCTGACTGGAAGATCCAAAAATGCTCCCATCCACATGGTCAACAGTTGGGGTGAGCTTCTGAGGGAGAGCTCAGTTGGGTCTGTTAGGTGGAAGCTTCAGTTTTCTCCACTTGGGCCTCTGCACTTAGCTTTCGGGTTTCCTGACAGAATGGTGGTTTCTGAGAAAGGGTGTTCCAAAGAGACACTTAAGGTCTGGCCTTGAACACTATGCAGCATCACTTTCTTCACATACTGTTGGTGAAAACAGTTCACAGGGCAAGTCTGAATTCAAACAAAGGGGAAATCAACTATACATCTTTATAGAAGAATGGCAAAATCTCACTGCAAAAGAACACACAGGATGAGAGATAATGTTGTGACCATCTTTGGAAACATAATCACTATAACCAGTGTGTACCTGGATGTATTCAGTCATATTTATATTAAATGGAAAGACACTTGAGAGCAGAGCACATATCAAATTCATCATTATATCCCTAGAAATGAGCACAAGATATGACAGGTACTGGTACATAATATATGCTTATTGAATACATATTTGGAAGTTAAGAAATAAAAACATGCCAAAAAATGATTCTTTGACTGTGAAGACATCGGGATGGAAAATAGCCCTCCCATTAGGTATCTATTTCTAGACCTGCAATCCTCTGGTAGGGATCAGTTTTCAAGGACCAGGTCTGACCCTACCAGGGAATACACTAGAGAAGAAAGGAAATCACCTTGTCAGAAAAGAATTTAAAAAGGAAAACTTGAACCAGGAATGTGGGTTGGGGATGAGAAGAGAAGACCATTCATAATTCCTCCTCAGATCTTCCTCCTTTGGTTTATGTGGAGGGGAGGGGAAAGGGAACTATGGACAGGAGTCAGGAAGAGAGGTCAGGAACCAGGAAACAAGAAAGAAAGACTGATGTGTTTAGTTTGATAAATTAAGGGCTCTACAGTGGTGTTCCTCTAGAACATAGCATTCCCAAGTCCATCATAAGTTTCTCATTTGGGAATAGGGAGAAAGTGTCAAAGCTGGAGGGAGAGTGAGAGCTCTACATCTGAGACTCCCAGAACCAGTAAAATGAGCACACAAACTCCACAGATAAGCCTGCTTCTCAATGATGTAAGAAGACGTTTTGGGTTCTCAGGGAAAAAAATTGTTATGACACTTTAGAAGGGTCCACAAAATATACCCCAGATGAACCACAATGCTTACTACTGTGGTGGCTAACTTTCCACTTCTTTCTTTCCTTTCTGCCATTGAACATTTCTGAGGGACAAAAATATCTTGTGACTTAATGTGGATTTATTTATTTAAGGCATGAATATTACTTTAAAGACTGCCTTTCTGGAGCTCATCTATTTTACATCTATAAAAATCTCTACTACACTTAGTAGAGAGTATCAACAACTTAGTAGAGAGTATCACAGTAAGCACATAGGTGGCTCTAAGCTAAATCTATGCAATTTTTGGAAAACTTGATTTATCTCCAAATTTTTAATCATATTGGAAGATATAACAGTGCCAAAGTGATAATAAAAGTGTTAACCATTTGAAAAATTGCAAGTGACAGAAAGTCTTGAGATATGTTGCTTTTTAAAGTGTACTGACCTCTTTTGAAGAAACAATATATTTATTAATACACCTAAAACAGATATTGCTCTCTGCACGTTAGTCATTTGCAAGTTTTTCGGTTGCTTGTTTTTAGTACCTTAAACTTGTTCTTTCTCTATTTTGTCACAAAGCTTAAATCACAGCTTTATTGCTTTGCTGTGGTTGAATTGTTCTTTTAGGGTAAGATTTTCCCTTACCAACAGCCCTCTGTGTTTCTTCATTAGTCCCCTCTCTGGATGATCCAGGGTGGCCTTAGATATGTCATGGATTAGGTAATAACAACTTAATAGGTAAATCACCTGTCATTTGCCTTTAAACAATAACTTAACCCAAAGGCTCTAGATGTGAATCAGTTTATGGGCAAACTATGGCATCTTTCAATCTACACTATATCAATACCTATCTAATCTGCATAAAGAAGGCATCTTGTAGAGTGATACAATAAGTTAGGGTTTGATGGGCAAAACTTAGTGACTTTTCAGTACATTTGCCAACCGCTCCAAGATTCAGATTTTATGAAGATATGAAGATAATAAAAGCACTTAAATCATAGGGTTTTTGTACCGATTTAAAAAACCATATAGATAAAGGATTTGATAGAACTCTAGGCATAGTGAAAGTTTTAAAATATGAGCTATCAATATTGTTTTCATTATGTCAAACAGTGGCTCAGAGCATGGTTCTTTCTAGATAATCTTTGAAAAATTGAAATACTTCACTTCAAATGTAAGTTTTAATTTGATCAATTTCTGGATAGCTTCCTCTGACAAGAGATTTACTTCAACTTAGTTTCAGTTTCCTCATCTTTAAAGTGTTAAAATAATATCTCATAAGCCTATTTTAAGAAATAATGAAGACAATATAATAAAATAGTTAATCTAGCACTTGAGCACACAAACAATGGAAATAATTACTCGTTGTTATGTAGATGTTGCCATTATCAGTCAGTAATATAGGATTCAGACAAATTTAGGACTTTTGGATTATTACTGTTGAAGAATTCTAGTATTTTCTTAAATGTGTTCAGGTGCATGAAAGAAATTATTAAATTTTAAAATAAAAATTACAAATTAGATAGTAATAACTCACTTATGTTGTTTCCTTCAATGAAAAGAAAGATAAACTTACAATTATTAATAGTAGACAAAAAGAACAATTAAAGCAAAATCTAGTTCATCAATTGTCATTTCCTTCACCACCAGCAAAATTTTGAGCCTCATTCCCTTTCTGTCACTATAGGAAAAAAATAAAAAAATAAAGATAGTATGTGTGTGTGTGTGTGTGTGTGTGTGTGTGTGTGATATTTTAAGTTAGACAATTTGTTTTCAAGTCCTTGAGAGTAGGATACAGTATTGATTTCTTTATTGGAATATCTGAAGTGTGACCTTAAAAAGGCCCCCTAACAAAACAAAGGATATGGAAGGCATGGTTGATTTTCTTGCTTAGTACACTAAAAGTCATCTATAAAACAGAGGAGGCACTCTACACTGAAAATAATCTTGCTTTGTTCTCATCCTCTTTCTTAAACACCTCCCCCCCTCTCCCCCACACTAACTCATCAGTGTTAGCAGATATTGTACTTTATTTCTATTTGATGTATTTTCAATATTGTGCTAGGCTTTCTTCTTAGCTCCTTTAAGAATTTTTCCCCAGAATTTTGGGACCAGCATTTTAGCAGCAAGTTAACTTCAATTAATTTCAAAAATAAAAAGTTGAAAGGGAGCTTCAAGATGACTTTAATTATTTTAAATGGCCAGTGTTAAAATGTTTTCACCTGGGATCGTATTTAACCCTCACCACAGGATGAGAACTTAGGCTCCATACAAGATTCATTTTAAAGGTGAATTTAGTGAGGCTCAGAGAGTTGAAACCACTTGCCAATGGTCTTTCATCTAAGAAGGGGTAATGCTGGCATACAAATATAGGTTTGGTTATCTTCAGAGTTTTTGGAATTTTGCACTGTGTGTTCATGATTTTAGGGAATTCTGTTTCAAAGATTGTTTATTTAAAAAGAAGAAAACGAAAATTAATTTTTTATTAAAAAATATAAAAATATTGCCCAAGACTTATTAGCAACTGAAATTCTCTTGTTCAAGAATATTAAAGAAAACCTTCTCAGGTACACCTTTATAAATTGGATTTAATCCCAAAGCATGTTGCTTCAGAACAGGCTGTTAAATTCGAAAAACCTGAAACAATGGAGATAATTCATTCAAATACCATAGCCAGCAGTAACCCAGAAATGATGAAAGGCCTTTAATTAAAAAGCAAAAAAAACAGAACCTGAATTCCTATTTTTTAAAATGGGATTTTTATTTTGTCCAAATAGTGTAATATTCGGATTGAAACATTTTTTACCTAATTGTAAATCTATCTTCAGACAAATCCTCTCCAAATCCAAACGGCTCTTAAATCCATCTCCCCTTCACTAAGAGCGCCAGAGAGCCAATTATGGGAAAGGGTAGGGAAGCCATCCTGTTAATGTGTCCCAAGGTTTTGCTGAGAATGTACCATCCCTACAAAGAGATTGGCTTCTTCAGATAATTTTCTTAAGTGGCATGTTGTTGTCTTAATTTTCACATGTCCTGCATTAGGACGTTTGCTTTATTTATGTGAGTCATCTGTGTGTTTGCACTGGCTCCCAGTTAGCGCCTAAGTGCCAGCTGGTTGCATTGAAATATTGATTTTAACCCATAAAGTCCTGTATGGTTTGGGTATTGTCTGCCTTCACTAATATTATTTCCTAGAAGCTGACATGAACTAGAGAGAGCTGTTTACTTTTTCTAGATTATCTATCTATCTATCTATCTATCTATCTATCTGTCTATCCATCTATCTATCTAATCTATATACCCTATGGGCAGGGGCAGATCCAGGTCTTGTGGGACCTGAAGCTTATGCAATCTGTGGGGCCCTCTTTAAAAAATATATAATTACAATAACAATTATACATAAAATTGTAAATGAAATCGTGAAAAACTATACATTTTTAAAAACCTAACCATAAACATAAAAAAATCCAGAGAAATAGGAATTTTTTTATTCATAAACTACTGGAATCATTTCTGTTTTATATTTTACTACATTTTTTCCTGATATTTGGCTGCCTATTCTTTGATTACCCCTTCACGTGACTACATTTTATATTATTATTTACCTTAGAAATAATAGTAAGATAATTCAATCTTTTCTCAGATAATCCAGTCTTTTGTTGATTGAAATGTTTTATTATTGATAGTTTTAGAAAAGTTTATTTCAGCTTCATACCTTATTACTGTATTTTAAATACATTATTTTTAAATACATTATTAGATTTTAAATTTTAAATACATTTTAATACATTATTAGAATTATTATCAAATTTAGAAAAAAATATCCCTCAAGATTCTCTTATATATGAGCTGTAAGATATCAGAGCATTTCAAAGGTTCTTATTCAGTAACTAATGTTAAATAGTTTTAGAAGCAAACTCATTGATTGTTAGCTACTTCCTGCTGATATCAGGTGCCATAGGATACTTTCACACAGCTCTCCAAACCTCTGACCTTGCACTATCAGTCACAATCCCAGGGGGGCAGCAGTGGGTGTTCTGAAGCCATTCCTGCGACTGGGTGGATAGTTAGCAATCCCTGAACTATATACAGAAGTGACTGCAAACCACCAAACCAAACTAAACAGATTCATACCTCTACCTCACTTTAGTTATGCCTGTGCCACACCAAAGCCACCAGGCAATAGATGAAACATGACTAAGAGGATATTGGAGTGTAAGAGTATAGCAAATATATTAAATTGTGGTTAAATAGCACTTTTGTCATTTTCTAAAACTATGTATAACAATGTGAACACACTGTTAGAGCCCATGCAAGGGCCTTGGAAGTATATGACTCAAATGAGCGTCCATCTCTGTCTAGGGAACCCAGGATCAGAAAGCCACTTCAAAAATATTATTCCCCCTATTAATGTAATCAACTCTACATTCAGACATAGATTTAGGCTACTTTGGACTTAGATAAATCTTGAGATTTTACTTAAATTTTGAGTGTAATAACTGTTTCTACTTACACTTTTACAGTAGATTGTATCTAAGGAAAAAAAAAAAAGTGACCTGGAAGAGGCAAAGGACTGTGGAAAAATCAACTGGCTCTACAAACTTTACAGTGATATTTTCTATACCTTTGGTCTTATCTGGGTACTTGTGTGAACAAATTTGATTAATTTCAGTAGAGTCCATACTAGAAGAATTTAGAAGGATTGAGTGGTAGAATTTATAATGGATCAGCCAATACCCTCTGCTACTAGACATTTAAAATAGAAAATTAAGAGCCCATTCTCATCTATTGGTATGGTCCTAGATAGTAGTGTCATCTACACATATTTGTTGCTAAGTTAAAAACGTGAATTGATCTTTTCTGTTTGTTTTGTTTTTAGTGGCTCTTTGAATGCAAGCTAGAAATTTTGTGTATTAAATATGAATTTTCCATCCCTTGCCTTATCGTTGTTGGGGAAGGAAAAAATCTGTAAAGGAAAAACAGAACAAAACAAAACTGAATAATCAATGTGCTGTCCTAAAATAACAATTGAAGCCTAAATCCTATCCATTTCTACCTGAAGTTAGAATTCTTGAGAGCAGGATAAATAAGGATTCCCAGAATATTTCAGACGACAGCTGGCAAGAGTTAAGAAAGATGTGAAAAATCATGACCCCTGGTTGATAGTAGTGCAGAGAAATATGACAGCAGTAAGACACCAGGCTGGCTGGATGGCTAAGGGTTCAGGTAGCCAAGGTGCAAAGCAAGGCCAGAAAGACTGTGTAAAAATTGAGATCACCAACCCGTTATCCTGTTCCAAGTGGGGCTTGTTTCAGGATGAGGGGGCTCCCTGAGGAGGCCTGGTTGTCCCAACTTGGTGGTCTTAGAAGAAAAGCACTCTTGAGGCAGTAATGCTAAAAAATCATAACAAACAGTGTTTGGAAGCACAGGACTTTGGTTAATGAAGAAATGGAAAATTGAGTCTTGTGGAGATGAATGCTGGCAGCACCAATCACAAAATACAGCAGAGTGAAAAGAAGAGTCTTCTGTTTTTCTGATTAGGCTAAGATGAATGTCTCCTGGTACCATCATCCTGCGCAAACAAATATGTAAATCCACACAGAATAGACAAATTATAAATAAAGAACAGTAGAGATAGATACTTCAGAGGCCTGCTAGGTTAGAAATTGACCTTAAGTGTGTAGAGGGGGAAAATGTTAAATAAATAAATATTTAAGTAATAGGCTGTTCAATATGCTTTTCCCATTTAAAGCACTGAGGCATTTCCCTTCCCCTCTCTTTGCAGGTGGGAATGGAGGTGTTCCTACACAAATCAAACCAGGGAGAAAGCTACGAACCACTTGGAAGACAGTAAACTGCTTACCAGAAAGGAATATTGACATTTACTCCAGTGGGATGCTTTTTCTGCTTCAGAAACTCATGGGCCCTTCTCATGCTGCTATCAGAGGAAAGCATGGTGAAGGAGATCTTGCAAAAGCTGATCTTTGTCTAAGTTAGGGGTCTATAGGGACAGTCCTTGACTCTTTCTTTAACAGGTTAAAGGAAAAGCCCTGTCTGACATTGCCTCTGATGACAGTGGGTCCCAGGATTTCGTGGGTCAGGGTTCCTATGGGTCAGAGTGGTCAGTTCAGAAAGCAATCAAGCCTAGCCTTCTTGAGAGGACCACATTCAAGAGTATAGCTACAAAGTGGACTCATCCTAGGAAAAAAGGGGTTATTATCATAGGAGCAGAAATTAAGGGCTTGGTCTGTAGAAGTCAGCTGAATAGGAATTGGTTCTGTTGGAGAATTGATGAGCTAAGTTCTCCCAGAAGTAGAATAATCTACAAGGCTGCCTTGTCAGAGAAGTAACTGATATTTTAGTACCTGCCACACATTTGGGAGCAAACTCAGATCACAGCAGCACCAGTCAAAAAGATCTTGCCATTTCCCTCACTTTCAGTTTCCCCATCTTCCTTTCCATCCTTGGAGGATGCAGGAATTCACCCTTTGCCCCTTATCCAATGCTGATATATGGAATCTGAGATCCAGGTCTAAACTCAGGGAAAAGGAAAAGCTTTAAACTAGATGTGAAAGAAAAACTCTGATTCAATCTGATTAGACTTCTGATATCTAAAATTGCTGCTCATCCAATACCTGAAAGCTAGGAGATTTACCCAAGATTCATCCAGTGGGTAAGAAAGAAGATGTAGTACGAAAGCAGTTGTAGGAGAAAAACAAAGAGGAGGGAGTCTATTTTATCTTCTCCAAATAAATCAGATGATATAAATAATTCAAATAGATGATAACCTAATTTTTCTCTTGAATCAACTGCCCACTAATCTCTACTACCTCCTCTGGTGGAAGGTGAGACCATATACAGAAGACAGGAACACAAAGCACTCTAAGATATGAAAAGAAATGTTGGTGGGATAGGTGAAAACAATAGAAAGGAATGAGAAGATGAGTAGAAATTAGTATTTGCAGGAATAGAGAACACTTTGGTGTCACTCTTTTGATGGGGGGTGAAAATATTTTGCATGCAGGAGGAATATGAATAATCTGTGACTAGAGGACAAATTGTTACTGCACACAAGTCCCTTTGCAATATGACATTCCTGAACCTCCATTAAGGAACAGGATTTAGCAGGTAAATTTTGGCTAATACAATATTTACAAATGTAAAGAAAGCAAAGTTTAAAACACTTGCACTTTGGGGTTTGTCCTGCTTTGGCTCTTTTGAGACTGCCCTGTGAAGAAGCCTGGACATGTTTATTGGAATAGGAGAAAACAAATGGCCCTATTGTGCCTACAGCTCCAGGCTGTAGCCAGCACCAACCACTAGACATGTGAGTGAGGGAATCTTAGTTCATTCAATTCCAATTGAGCTGCCAGATCATGGCAGCTACATGAGTGATCTCAGGTGACACCAACAGAAGAATTTTTCAGTTGAGCCCAGCCCAAATTGCTGACTTGTGCAATTGTTAGCAAATAAAATTGTTGCTTTGTCATGAGGGTTTTTTTTTTCCACAGCAAATGATATCTGAAAGAATTAGCATATATTTATCTCATAGAATTGTTTACTGTTCTGTTTAATTTCTGTCTTTCAGCAAGTTGTAAGTCAAAAAACCTCAATGCTTTGAGATCAGTGTATATGCAACCAATCATTTCAGTTATAATACTTACCCACAGATTTTACTGGGTTGACTCTTCCACTGAGTTGAGTCCTCTCAATTCCACTGAGTCTTCCAATAGAGGCATACAATGGACACGGGAAATTTTCCTTCTTTATGAATAGAGTCCACTGGTATACAAATTGTGCATATATAGAAACTCTGCTGAGGTGAGCCAGAGATACAAGAGTATTTCAGAAGTTACCTATGATAAACTAAAAAAAAAAAAAAAACAACAAATAAAGATAAAAGTTAATTTGTAGGGGGGTTGATGACAATTCTTACATGTTTTATAAATAACAATCCTTGAAAGAACACAGTTTAAAAAAATGAAGAAATTCTTTCCAGACACAACAGTAAAACATTTTCTGAGGTCATTGATTTGTGCACATATAATGATTCAGGAGGATGGTGGGAACTAAAATTTTGAAACATACCCAGGTGGTGTAGTTGTCTGCATTTTGTCCTCTCTCGAGGAAATCGCCATTCTGATCACAGACAATCTTTTCTTTAAGTTAAACATTTCATTCTCTTGGGTGTTTGTTGCTAATGGAGACAGAATTACCAGTCTCATCTGGATTCAATACATTCTCCACACATATTCATCAAATACACTATTTTCTCAGCAGGAGTTAAATTTTAACAGATTTTTGGTGACTTTTGACACATTGTCACTTACAAGGGACCTCCCTTCAGGAGACTGTACAGAGAGATATTGTACAAAATTTGGCTGTGTCTGGTTCACAAATAGATAAACAGATGTCATTTATAGATTTTTTGCCAACAACAACCAAATGACATCATGCACATCATGTGTTTGTCACAACAAAGTTTCTCTTGTTTTCTTCTCTTTTCTAACCAAGTTGTATTTGACATGACCACATATCAGAATGCTCCTGCTGCCTCCTCACTTTCTGTCCATAAATATATATGTTTAAATACTTTGGGACAAATGTGCCCTTCACAAAGCAAAGCAACATTTAGAGAGGATTAGTAAGCCTTTGAGATGCTATGCTTCCCCTACATCTCTACCCTACAATTTGTGTTTTTGAGCTTTAATACATTAACTCTCTTGACAGGAATGATGAGTACAGTAAGAGTTGACAGATTAAAGCAGGATAATTGGGAGGTGGTGTAGACTTCATTGTTGAAAGTTAAAATGATATAGTAAAAAGAAAATGGGCTTTGGAACCAAACTTGGATTTGAATCTGTACGTGGGTTTCCTTTCTACATTGAGTTCAATAGATGATTCAAGCAAATGACTTAGTCTCTTTGATCCCTCTCTTTTCACCTAGATAATAAAGGGGGGGCACCTACATTGAAAGTTTGATCATAAGGATTAAATTCTATAACAAAGAAGAAGCACCTCTGGCATTTAGTATATGATCAGGAAATGTGAATTACCTTTACTACTTTGAAAGCATACAGTATCGCTTCTTGGCCTTTTGGCTAAGATCAAGTGAAGGCAAACAGTTGCTTAATATTAAAAAAAATAACAATATGAGAAATTATTTTCATTCTATCTATAAGCACAAATGATACAACTCTAAGAAAATATTCACCAATGATTACTGTTAATTTACAATGTCACATCTCCATTTGTCTTTTTGCACAACCTGCATGTTCTGCCAATATTTAAGCCATAAACCATCCTGAATATTTCACAGTGGCCTGAATGTGTTTGGGTCAGAGTTAGGCCTACTGTGCAGCATACTATTTCTACACTGTGCAAAAAACGAGGGAATAAGCCAACAGACATGCAGAAAGTTTGCTACATGGCAAGGGCTAAACTAGGAACATCCACATTTCTAACCTCATTTAATCCTCATAACAACAGTGGGAGGCCCATGTTAACCCCCATTTACAGTTGAGGACAATAAAGTTTTGAGAGGTTCAACAACTTGCTCATTATCACACAGATCCTGTTTCAAAATCCCAATAGTGTGTAAATTTTTCTTTTGTTCACAGAAGCATGGTATGATTAACAAAGCTTCCAATAAACACATTATTCTTGGAGAGTAACACTTTCTATCTCCCAGTGCCATGATATGTTAGATTTTGAAATAATTTTAGAAATTGTCTATATGACTTTATCATTTTGAGTTGTAATAAATGAGACAGTTGATAGGTACTAGCTCAGGATTATATCAGGGCTAGAGCTCAAGTGCCAAAAATCCCAGAAAAAAATAGAAGGAAAACAAAGCACATGGTATAATTTTTCACCTACTTTAATTTTAGTCTCTGTTTTACAGAGAAGAACCTCTGTAATACCTTGAGCCCTTTTGAATTATAGAATCACAGAATGCTAATTATGGTATGGTGGAATTTGAGTGGTCATTTAATCTAAGCACTCACATCTTTCAGATCTGGAAAAAGGAGTTCCAGTAAGGAAAAGTCACTTGTTTATATCACCAGCTAGAAGTAATAGTGTCATGAATATAAATAATACCTTTTAATTTCTAGTCCTTTGCTACTTAAATTACACTCTCCTATCCCTTTCATTAAGCCCTGATATTTGGCCTATAAGACAAGACTTCATGGTAACTGAAGTCTAGTACATCAAAGCATTTTTTTCAACTAAACAAACTCTGACAGTCCTTGAAGGAAAAATTCAAAGTTGATAAAAAAACTGGAAGGTGTCCTTTATGTTTATATCTTTCACTGTATTAAGCATGCTAGGCCAAAGTAATAGATCAAGATGTATAATGACTCAAATACCATATTTTTTTCATTTAACATTCCAGGATGTTCATATCTTTCCAATTGTCCAAGGTAGATGACAAAGTGGTGGATAATGGACCTCAAGGAAGGACTTACTTCCACATCAAGGATCTGAGTTAACAGCATCTCTGCCATTTTTAACACAGAGCTACCATGGTCACCACAGAGCTTATGTCCACCCAATTCAGCCAGGGCAGAAAGCACGTAAGATGTCATTATGGGAAAAGCATAGCAGTGGAATTCATTACCTTCTTGCTTTCCATCATCTAGAATTGTCACATGACCACATCTGCAAACAAGGCTGGAAAACATCATCTAACTGTGTTCCCAAACATGAGAAAACAGATTTGGGTGAACATTTATTACACTTCTGTAGGGCATTCAGATCCATTTTTTGGATCCAAGTATGTTTCTTTTTTTCTGAATATATTTTTCTGAATCTTTGTGGGTCTCTGTAAGTATGTGACTTGCTCTGCTTAAGGATGTCTTTCTCAATATATGTTTAAATCTTTTTCAGGATATTGTACTTCTCTCAGCATAAATATGTTCTGTTTTTTCTCCGTGACTATCGTAATATGTGAACATGGCTCCTTCTGATATATATACTTTCTGCAATTCGGAAAATAGGCTTTGTTAAATACAGGAAGCTGTAGGGATTAAATGATTGTCAAACAGTAACTAAATCTCTAATAAGACCTAACCACCATTCGTGGACTGTTGAAGCATATCACAGATTGCTTTCTTACATTTGTTGAATTTTAAGCATTACAAAACCTGTCTTTTGCTAATAAGAACTTATCAGTGCAGCTTATTTGCATAATGAAGCTAAATATGCAGTTAATTTGCACATATAAAAATGTATTAAAAAAACATTTTCCCTTGCACACTGGGGGAGCTGTTAAGTTGCACAAATAAGAAACGTTAACTCAAAGACAACCAGAAAAGCCCATGGATATACAACTAGGACTAATTGGTATTTGGTTTATAGCTACATGCTGACAACGATTAAGCTAATTATAATACGCATGGTGCTAAATTGCTATCTTTTTCATACATTTTCTGAAACAGCAAGAACTCCAGAGAGGTTCTGGTTCAAAGTCTAGTTATTCTAAACAAGAATAGAGTTGAGATCATTTTTACAGTTAACCGATTAACACGCTTCAGCACAATTAATGTAATATTCAGAAAACATTACATTTTATAATAAGGAAATCAAGTAAAGGCATATTTAATTGGGTAAACACCAATAAAGTGTCCAAATGTTTTTGTCATATTTTGGACTTGAAAAATTGAGGTGTCAGTAATGAATTGTAAGGTAACATTTTGAGAGAAGACAAGAGAAAAAATGTTCTGGAAGGAATAGGGTCAGTATGTATTGGCCATATAACAGAAAAATAGGAATCGATGCCAAGGACCTTTCATTCTTTCAAAGAGAGTTGGACCAAAATAGAGATAGTGGTAGAAGAAGATTGCAAATTAAAACATTGTGTTTCAATGCAGATAATAATTGTCCTTTGAGCTCCAGAGAGTAAAGCTAAACACCACCAAGACCCTTGTAAACTTTCAAACTGTAAGTAGTTCATTCCAAAGTCATTAATGGATCCATTCCATAATGTTCTATAATTTAGATTTATTGAAACCATATGTGAGTTCTAATCCATTCAAACTACTGAAATTTACCAGAAACAGAAAAGGAAGAATTGTCTCTATAATGCTTTTTGGGATGAAATGTTTTTCAGTAATTGAGTTGCTAGCTTTACCATATAGTAACTTCCCTCTAATAAATATCCAGAACTGGGTGTTTTCTCTTTTGTATAAATGTTTGAGCATAAAAACTTTAGTTATGCAAATGATTATTGTGAATAAATGACATTATTGATATCGGGGTTACAGAGTACAAATGAAAGGGGCTGGGACTTCCCTGGCAGTCCAGTGGTTAGGGCTTCGCCTTCTAATGCAGGTGGTGTGGGTTCGATCCCTGTCAGGGAGCTAAGGTCTTGCATGCCTCTCAGCCAAAAACCAAAACATAAAACAGAAGCAATATGGTAACAAATTCAATAAAGACTCTAAAAATGGTCCACATCAAAAAAAAACTTCTTTAAAAAAATAAATAAAGTAATTGAAAGGGGCTATAAAATTCAATTGTGGAGAAAGATTCAAAGAATTTATAAATTGCATAGCCTTTCACTGAGTCCTGACATGTTTTTTCAGACCCCAAGTGATATTTATATGATGAGAAAGAAATTCAGAATTTTAGGAAAGATGTGTAAAAGGATTAAATTAGATATGATAGAGTTCCCCAATTCCCTCGCCTTCTACCCTTACTTTCTTCCATTTTTCCCCTTCCTACTCTGCCCTCTGTCCTCCCCCTCTCCCCCTTTTTTAGTTTTTGCTACTTCTGTCTCCTGAAGATTGACCACCCAACAAAACACAAGGCTTACAAAGGATGGCTCTCAGAAGAAGTATGCTGGCAGTTATTGGGATGGAATTGTACCAGTGTTACTAAGAAAGGGGCAGGAAAAAACAGAATTATCTCCAGCTGCTGTAACCACAATTTTTGGAGTAGTTGAAGACAAAAAGTGTAACCTGAGCCAAGCCACAAGGACACGTACTGCTCTCTTCCCCAGACCCTATAAAACTCCACTTTTACTTCAACTTGGAGAGTTACCTAGTCTTCATGTGTTCCCTCATGCACATTAACTGAATAAAGTCTTTATCTTCTCTTTGATGCCCCTAAATTATTTTCTTTAGACAGATGTTTGGGCCAGTAGGAGATGGCATGTTTTTTTTCATTTTTGTTTTTTGTTTTTTCCTTTCCTTTGACCCTTGCCCTACTTTATATAAGCCTTGGGGCCCTGCAAACTTGTTTGTTTAGCATGTTTGACTTAAGAGTTAGTTTTAAGTTTATATGTGCTTACAATTATCAAATTATGAATGTTGAAACTATTGAACGGTAATTTACCTATGGCATAGTATCAATGAGGTTATGAGAATTAGCTTATTGTTTCTCTAATGTTACTTGAGTAGTAATTATTTATTAAAAATTCAAAACTGCAATAATATCAACAGAAAGAAAAATCTAGAATAAAGAAAACACATAAATGACATATCATGAGTAAAACAACAAACAAAAGTAACCCAGTTCATTTATAAATGAATCTGTGTAAAATCTGTGGAAAAATATAGAACTAAGTTTAGGAAGCAGTAACATTTTAGCACCACCTGTACTGCTGGGAAAAGTAAAGAGAAGCAAGAGTTAAGGAAAATGACTTGAGAAAATTTTATTTTGCACACAAAGTTCCATACAGTTTAGGAATGTTTAGAGAGCATCATTATCAGTGGTTACCAGGTGAAACATATTTAGTGATACTTAGTGTCTCTTTCATCCTACAAGTTATGGACAAATCAAAACCCAAAAATCACAAGAGCAAACTCTGTGTAGATAATGACATAATCATTAATATTTAATATGCTTAAGTTTGTCCACAGATAGGCATTGCACTTTGGAACACACTAGAAATGATAAATTGTATAATCCCCATTTGAGGGATGATATAATTGAAAGAAAGGGGATAGTAAGTGGCTTGCACAAGTTCTGCAATTAGTCTGCAGGGGAATTAGTACTAGAAGTCAGATTTTGGGACAATTACAGACATAAGATTCAGCTCTTGTAGATAAATATAGTATGAAACCAGATAGCCTCAACAACCAAGAAATTTTTTAAAAAATTATGTAACTTCCTGACTATCATAGTTTTGATATTTAAATCTATTAGAAGCATCAGGACATAAAGGATTTATGGTCTGCAAAGAAAACAACCAGGCTGGATATATGCTCAGTGAAATTTACTACATTTGGCAAATTATCGGGAGGAAATAGTTCCTCTACTTAACATAAGCTTTGTGTGCTATCTGCTGGTATTACTGAGAATATGGTCTGACAAAATATACCACTATTATTATAGATGAAAATCATGTGAGTATAGTCTATTTTCTTTTTCTATTCAACCACTTGTATTATGTTGCAGAGCACCATGGAGAGCTACTAATAGAAGAGCCCTATTTGGCCGTGTGTTTAGATGACATGCTAGTCAAGGGTATACCTGAGTTGGAACACCTGGCAAACTAGAGGAGATTCTAAAGCATCCTTCTAAGGCATATTTACATCTCAGAACAAAAATTGTGAGCTTCAGTTCCCAAGAATGTATTCCTTGGGTGGCTGAATCATTTCTATTGCAATTTGCTTGAGCAAAATTAAATTAAACCTCAAAATTTTAATGGTGGTAGAGGTGAAAAAACGAGATGAAGAAAGAATTACAATTAATTTTTTAAATTTACTTAGACAAACATTTTTACTTGATCTCTTAGCAACACATATTAGTACAACTTAGGCATTTTGTAGAAATATTCTACTGGAAGAGGCTACAGTGAATTAAATAAGGTCCTCAAATTCCCTATATTCATGGCAAAATCTTTTCATTTATATTACTCTGTTCCAAGTTATAGGTATACTCGAAGCAGAAAATTAAAATTGGCCTTAGACAATTAGACAAATTGAACGCAATGTTTTTGTGTTCTTAATAATGAACTAAAGCACTTATTTTAAGGATATAAAAAAATCTTGTAAATAATTCTGAACAGACAGCATTTAGGAAAACTAGGTTCTAGTTTAAACTAGATTGGAAGTTTGCAGGTGACCTCATTCAAGTGTAAAATTTATTGACAGGACTTACATGACTAGTAGTAAAAAGGCAAAGTAGCCCTGGAAGTTTCAAATATCTGAGATTTCTCGTTGTTTATGTATTTTCTAGAATTGGTAGGAGTGATTGATAATCCTTCCATCAGTGAGGACAATTGGGTATAAAGTATTGAATTCCCTGCCCTTCTATATTAAGCAGTAGAGCGCACACTAAAAGCTAACATATCTCTTTTATGATTCATGTAGGCCCATTGGGGTGGGGCAGGATTCAAGTGCTTCTCCACTCACTAATTGGGAGCCATTGACTTGAAGAGCAGACAGGCCTCTTACCAAGTGGAAAAAAAAATGTTTTCCTTTTCTCAGTATAGATTTAGAATGTAGTTGGAAGGTAAGTTAATATCTATCCTGGCAGATGTGCTTACTTTAATAGTCCCATTTGTTAAAGCAAGTAGAAGACCAGAGTTGCACTGGTGAGAATTTTAATCAGGAAATGCTAATTGTAAGCCTTAGTTCCTTCATCCATGGGGCTGATGTCCATAGTCAAACTTCAGCATTGGGTAGTGATGGATATCATTATCATTTGAGCAAACTTGAGCCTACAGGACATTGACATGGCATAATGTATGTGGGTACTACTATTACTACTACTAAAAATAATAACAAACATTGTGCTTATTTCATGACAGACACTCTTCAGGCATTTGTATATAACAGTCTGTTTAATCTTCACAACCATCTAATGATAGAGGTACTATTACTATACTCATTTCAAAGATAAAGAAATGTGAGCATAGAGAGGTTAAATTAACTTGCCAATGGCCTCAGAGTGGTAAAGCCAGGAAATTCAGGTAAGCAGTTAGGAGCCTGAGTCTATGCTGTTAACACTCTGCTATGTAAAAATATAATAATGGTGATGAATAAGAGTGAGATTTGGAGGGAAAGATCTGAAGCAAGAGGTTCTTTGAGAAGGTACATGCACATAAAAAGGTGAAGAAAGTGAAGATTAGAGGAGGTGTCCATGGAAGGCTTCCTTTTTTATGGAAGTCCTCAGTATTTAGACTCCTTCCATATTTAGACTCACAAAAAGTCAAGATTTTATGAATTTTTGGTAGAATTTCAAGATTTTCCAGCTTATATGGAAACTCCCTTTTGAAATTATCTTAGCCTTCAGTAAATAAATGCACATGCACATCAAAATCTTGTATGGTGGCCTTGGGGAAACTAAAAGGACAGTACATTGTACTCTATATCCTTCCCAAATCAGGCCAGTGGGATAGCACCCTGTCATGTGGACCATGACATGAGTTTCTGCTGGTCATGGAGAGTAGCAAACGACAGCTCACTGCAAAGCTAGATCTAGAATAGAACAACAACATTAGTGAAAAAGCAACAGGAAACGACAACATCAAATCTTTCCTTTTTTCCCAAAGATTAGGGAAACTGAGGGAGCTCTGGGCTATGCATATTAAGGAAATGTGTTACATAATATTTTTGTTAATTAAACCACAAATGCTAGGCACTAGTAAGTGAGCTCATCCTGAATTTTTGGTATTTTTAGGGGTTCTGGTAAATAAGGGGAATAGACATGCTCTCTAAAATTCATTAACTATATACATTTATTAAAATTTTCCAGATACATTTTTATAGAATTCATTAATTTTTTTACTGTAAGTTAAATATAGATAATCCTGTATATACCCTACCTACTTCACAGAGTTCAATTTAGTTTAGTTTCATTCAGTTTTGCTTTGTTCAGAATAAAATGAGATGCTATAAATGCTAGGGCACATAAATGTAAGTATACTATAAATGACAATGAACTGGCAATACTTCAGAGATCATTTTATTGTTCTTCATTGGTAAGCTTTGATATACTGAACTCAAACATAAACACAAGAAGAATTTTTACTTTGAACCAAAGTTATTTTTGATGTAAGAAACAGAATAGTACTTTAGCTTGTCCACAATAAGATCCATGCATAGGAAGGGAACTAGGTTATCTCATAGAGCACAAGAAGGGATAGTCTTCATAAGAGACAGAACTAGGAACAAAAAAACTCCAGGAACAAAGTCAGGTCTCTTCTCTCTTCAAAGTTTCTTTGCTGTCTGCTTCACCTCTTTTTTTGAAGCAAACTTTGTAATACATGGCTAGCCCTAGTGTGTACCATGTCCTTCCATCAGATGACCGATGTAAGCTGAACAATGAATTTTACATTTAATTATAAATGTACAGGAAAGATTATTTGGTTAGCCCAAATTGATGGAGGTATTATCCCTTGGTCAATCAAATGTGATGGGTGGGAAGGTGGGATTTGGGCATTATATGAGGTCATATTGGATAAACTTGATGTAGAAGGACCATCCCTGAGTGGCAGCATTCAAAAATACATGGGGGGGCCTCCCTGGTGGTGCAGTGGTTGAGAGTCCGCCTGCCGATGCAGGGGACACGGGTTCGTGCCCCGGTCTGGGAGGATCCCATATGCCGCGGAGCGGCTGGGCCCGTGAGCCATGGCCGCTGGGCCTGCGCGTCCGGAGCCTGTGCTCCGCAACGGGAGAGGCCACAACAGTGAGAGGCCCGCATACCGCAAAAAGAAAAAAAAAAATACATGGGGTACGCCACAGACTGAGCAAGCATTCTGAACAATAACAATGAAACCTAGAAATTATTTCTGAAAAAAAATCTTTCTCTCTTTACACACACACACACGCACACACACACACACTCACTCATAAACACATATGGTGTTGGTGAGCAGGGGTGGGGTCAATTACATTAGACTAGGTAAATTTTTATTTTCGCTACCTGACTATATATGCTCCCTTCGAACCAGGAATTAGACATCTATTAATGTAGCCTCAGTTTATAACTGCATTTAAAATAATAATAACAGTTGCCTATGGTAGATTAAAATTTTGTTCAGCAAATATTCACTCTGTTCCTTTTCATTTCCATGATAGGAACATATATCCTATCCCACTGATGTTGGGCTTGGCTATGTGACTTGTTTTACAGTGGGATATTGGCGGACAACATATGAGCGGGGGCTTGGTATATGCTTATGGAGGTGGGCTTGTGCTCCTGCTTTTGACAGTGAAGAGTTTCTACTTTGGTACCTATGATTCAAGGTGATGAGAGACATAGAGTAAAGATTTGGACTCATCCCACAGCTTGAAATCAAGCCCAGAGCAAAGATTGGCCAAACCCAGCTATGCTACAAGCATGTGAGGAAGAAATAAATGTTTGGTATTGAATGCTACTGAAATTGTGTGATGTTTGTTAGTCAGTGAAAAAATGACTGATACACAGCCTACTTACCGTATACTAGGTATATTATTTCACTGATTACCCACCTTACACTGTGGGCTCATATTAAGTTTGTTCTAAGTTAAAAGACTAGTGAATACTTTAAACTTGTCTGCTTTAAATGTGTTATTATGTGCATTGTCACTATGCCTCTTTTTTTTTTCTCTCTTTTTAGGTTGACTAAAAGTCATTCTGAGTTCAAATTCTTGTTATGTCCAAGAAAGGGTTTACTATATTTGTAGCTGAAATGCATTCAATCCTAATTCAGAATTAATTACCTATTAATTATATATACATATCTCTCTATTTCAAACACTGAAAATTTTAAACAATTATGGGTAAGGTTTGTAAATAATAGAAAAATGTCAGGTAGAGGGAACTTTTAAACACTTTTTTTGTGGCTCTTTCTCTACTTACTGCTTCTGGCTCATGACTTTCTTTGATGGTTAACCTAGATTTGTCTGGTAGTCAAAGATGTACTGACCTTCAGAGGTAGAGCAACTGATTCACCACTTTTATGTTTTACAAGTAATTTTTAAAATGCCTTTCTAAGGAAAATTACTTCAAAATCAGCTGTATCAAAGAAAATAATTTCACGGGGAGATTTTACAAATAATACATCTCAAATTGGTGCAGCATAACTAAATAAATTTAGGTTATACTGGATTTTTGCTTAGTGGAGAGATAATTTAAAGCACTATCTAGGGTAATTTTAATAATATTTTATTTCAGGAAGTTTTGTATTTAAACAAGGAGAGTAAGAATAAGGATTAGTGATTTTTCACAAAGACATGCTTCTCTAATAAGCATCAAGTGCCCACAATGAATTTTCTCTACACTTACGTGTAATCCTCTTGAACTAGATGTTTAGAAATCCTTGAAGAAAATCACTTGTGTTGGGCATTCAGAAAATAATATGGATTTCCTTATTAAAGAAGATATGACCTATTTTTTTAAATTTAAGGGTGAGCCTAAAGGTAGAAGTCAGTATAGGGAGAAAAAAAAGTAAAAGTGATTTGCAATTAAGTATTGTTGATAGTGCACACATTCTTTTCTAAATGCATTCAAGAGAAACAATGATATTTTCATTTATTCATTTACATGTTCACCCAACCACACATAAAACCATACAGATATATGTGTCTGAAAGATCAATTCTTAACATCTATGTCTTTCCAACAGTATTTGACCATTAGAGAACTACAACTTCCTTGTAGTTGCTGGGGAAACAATGACAGAACTCAAGCCAGGAATCAATTAAACTAAGGAGACTCTTCCATATCTTTGTTTTCTGGGAAGAGAACAGGTGTTTAATAATTTACATAAATTATGCAAAATCTAAAGCATTTACAGTAACTAGACACTTAGCAACAGACATGAATGAAGAGGTAAATTGGCTCATGATGTTCTATTATATCAGCGCCTGCTAGCACTGCTATTGCTATGGGTCTGTCAGCATTTCCATTATAAACACTATTTTTCAAGGTTTATATTTCAGTCCTAAAACCTACCTTAATGTTTTGTGTGTGTGTGTGTGTGTGTGTGTGTTTAGGACCATAGTAGACATGGCCCTGGCCTGATAATATATTTTATTTGTAAACTAAATATTTTGTATGTGTGAAAAATTATTTGAATTATATTTAAATTTTGGAAACCAGCTAGTAACCGAACTTAAACTCTTTTGTTTAACTAATACTCAGAAATGACTCCAATTGAAGAATATGCTTTAAAGATTATTTAAATTCTGCAGCATAAATTTGAATCTTTGGATAATGTTGCATGAACTGCACTGGAGACTTTATCTTCCTAAAACAATATAGTTGATAATTTCAATCAATAAATAGTTTTGTTTTGTTTTGTTTTTAGAATTTTCTATGTGCTTTGTCATATGCTAAATTCAGTAAGGAATACAAAGAATAAAACCACAGTATCTGCCTAAAATAAGCAGTCACCTTAGTTGGGAAATAAAACATAGTCCATTCTAACAATAAATGAAAATGATAGCTGTTTATATAACTACATTTTATGCTGATACAACAATAGAATGTTGAATTATTTGTTGTAGTAGAATGAACTGCTTCAGTATAGGTTTTTTCCCCCTTGTAAATAACTTTCAGTAAGTTGGCCAATACAAGAACTTTTAAAGCTCAAATTCACAACTAATATGCTGCTGAATTCTTGCCAGATATGTGGGAGCCTTAAAAATCCCTGGATAAATAAGCCTTTAGGAATAAGACACTTTTTGTTCCCTGATATGGTACTGAAGAGTTTTAAAATTCCCTTAACTTTACATGTTTTAGACAAGTAAAACCTATCCCATGTGTCCTGGGAATTTTAAACTCATTTAACAAAGATAAAACCCTAGTGAAATTCAACTCTTCAGCTGCTCTCTACCTGTCCCTGTGCAGCCAACCAGAGCTAGAGGAAAACACACAACCCTCATGACTAGTCTCGGCCAGGCATCACAAAATGCATCCCGAGTCTCTTAATTTTCCCACTCAGAACTGTTTCCCGGTTCTTTTCTCCAGCCTCAACACCTCCTCCCTCATCCACACTCTCAAGAAGAAGCTTGTTTCCTTCCCAATTCCGTGAGAGAATTCAAGCATTCAGATGATAATGACTGCTACCCACAGCTAACCTCCTACAAAGCCTCTGCACTCACAACACACTCTGCTTTCCTACTTGGTTCTGGAAATGAATAACATTATATCTACATAAACCAATCCCTCCCTGTGTACACTAGCTTCAGCCCCCTCACGCCTTCTCAAAGAAATAGCTCCAGCAAGTCTCCCTTCTAGCTCCTGCATCATCCTATTTTTCATACTCTGCTGGAAATCACCATTACAGTATACACATAAAGTTATTTCCGCCATAAAAAAAATCAAAGCCTTTTTCTTCATCTCTTATCTACCACCAGCTACTTTTACAGGAACACTCAAGGACTGTCTCAAGTTACTGCTATGCAGTCCCCTTTTCCTGTTCTCTATATTATCTATTAAATGTGACTGAATATGTCTTTAGCATACACTACTCCAACAAAATTGCCCTCAGTCCTGCCACTATCGCCTTTTATCTGCCAAGTCCAATAGCCAAATGTTAATCCTAACTGGAACTCTCAGGGGCCTTTGATCCAGCTGATCATTCCCTCCTTATTCTTTTTTCTTTTTTCATGAAAAGGCATTTTATTTTAAATACAGCAGTGTCCCTCCTTCTTGATACACTTTCTCCATTTGATTTTCAGTATACCACACTCTCTTGGAGTTCCTCCTACTTCAATTTTTGTCATCATTTTTAATTCTTCTTTTTCTTAACCTCTCTTGCCCAGTCTTATCCAGTCTTCAGATAAGATCTATATGTGAATGATGCATACATTATATCTCCAGCCCAGACTTCTGTTTTAAACCCCAGACTCATGTATCCAACTGCCTACTTGATTTCTCCATCCAGTTGTCTAAGACAATGCATATTCATCATGTGCAGAATGAAATTCCTGACCATCTTCTAATATTTAGAATTCTCACAGCCTTTCCCATTTCAGTTGATGGTAATTCTTTCCTCTACTTGTCTAGAGAGAAAGTTGTGAAATCATATTTGATTCCTTGTTTCTCTCATACCACACACACACAAAAAAATCCATTTCACTCTATTTTCAAAATGTATTCATAATCTGACAACTTTTAACCACTACTACATTTCAACTGCTATCACTGTGGGTAGAGCCATCACTAATTCTTACCTGGATTACTGCAATAGCCTCTGACCTGGCTTCTGTGTTTGTTCACTTAAATCAATTCCCAACACACAGCCAGACAGATTTTTTTTTTTATATGTAAGTCAGATGATGCCATCCTTCTGCTTGTGACACTGAATATATTCTCACTTGATATAAAGCAGGGCCAAAGTCCTTAAAATGGCCTGTGAGATCCCACATGTCTGCCCCTCTCAGTCATCTCCTTTCACTCTCCCTCTTTTTCACTCTTCTCCAGCCATGCCCGCCTTCTTCTGGTTCTTGGAAAATGCTAGCCGTTCACCTGCAGTGGGCCCTTTGCACTAACTATTCTACATTTTGGAACGCTCTCCCACTGAGTTATTTTCATTGCTCACATCCTCATCTCCTTTGAACTTTTGTTGATATCTCACTCTTTTAATGAGGCCTATCTGACCCCTAATTAATACTACAACCTGGCGCCTACCTCCTAGCATTCTTGATCCCCTACTTTACTTTTTCTCTGAACATAGAACTTATCATCTTTTAATATATTTATTATAACATTTATTTTGGTTATTAGGGCTCTGTCTCCCCCAACAGAATGTAAGCTCTGTGAGGATGAAGGTCTTTATAGTATTTACTGATGCATTCCGAATTCCAGATATAGTATTGTCATGTTATAAATAGCAAATAGATATTTGTTTCAATAAATTATGGAATTAAAAATGACATTGGGACAGAGAGTGTCTGTGTTTGGAATCACACATCGTGAGAATCAAGTAGCATAGTGATGCTGAAAAACACCTTCCTTATTGCAGAGAAAGCTTGCCTAAGAGTAGTGCCCACGTGGGAGAAAGTTAAAACAGGAGACATACTTCCAAGAGCATCAGGTGAGCACAGCCACGTAGCTGTACCCAAAGCCAGCAATCTCCTGGGTAACATGAGAGAAGTGAAACTAACAACTTGTCTTTGTCTTCTTTTTCTTCTCCTTCTTCCTCCTACTCTTTTTCTTTCTCCTTCTTCTTCTCCTCCTCTCTTTTCTCATCCTGCTTCTCTTCCTCTTTCTTATTTTAGCCTGAGATACATTTGTCACTGCTGTTAAAAGATAATTTTCAAAAAAAGTAAAATCATGACCAGCCCAGAAATATAAAGATGAACATGAATAAAAGATCTTATTTAACTCATTAATAAGAAAGCTGATGAGACATTACAACCAACTCAAAGGTGAATCCAAAGAACAAACACATTTATAGATCAGGAATATTGAAATGAATGTGTAAATTGAGGCAAAATTAGCTTCTTCCACAGTACATGAGGGAAGTGAGTTGAACCTGTGAGACAGAGTTTGCCTGTGCACAGCCAAGAATTATTTTGCATTTCTATCATTTAACTACAATTTAGAGTTTTAAATAGCTCTCATATAGTCCGATAATCCAGTGGAGTGTTTTGCAGAGAATGTAATTTTCCATGGACACCCAAATTTTCCCTATACTTCTAAAAATACCTTGGAATGTCTGTCACACTGATAAAATAGATTAATTTTACATTAAAAACATGGATTAACACTTGTATAAGTTTCCTGTTGCTGCTGTAACAAATCAGCACAAATTTAGTGACTTAACACAAATTTAGTATTGTACAGCTCCAGAGGTCACAATTCCAAAGTGAGTCTCACTGGACTAAAATCAAGACTTGCCAGAGTGGTGTTCTGTTCTGGAGGTACTAGGAGAACATGACCTTACCAGATTATAGAAACTGCCTGCACTCCTTGGCTTGTGGCAACCTCATCTGTCCTCAAAACTAGCACGATAGCATCTGCAAATCTCTCTCTGACTCTGGCCTCCTCTCCAGCCTTTTCCACTTTAAAGCACCTTTGTAATTACACTGGGCACAGACAGATAACTCTGGACTTTATTTTAAGGTCATTTGATTAGCAACATTAAGTTCATATGCTACCTTAATTCTTCTTTGCTGTGCAATATATCACAAATTCTGGGGATTAGAGAATGAACATCTTTGAGGGCCATTATTCTGCCTACCATAATACTGAATTAGAAATATTGAATCTTTAGAGATTTTATCTAGTTATGATCAGAAATACTATGGTTCATTATAATCATATATAACTTTATGCTTTTCAAAATTAATCCCTAAATGAGAAAAGAAATGCACAGATTATGCTATTTATTTACAAACAAATTTTAAGGCATCTCCAGTGCCCTCATATTTGTGTTCATAAAATGCAGATATGCAATTTTGCTTCTGCTTTAAGGAAAAACTCCCTTCACTTGCACCCTTGAAACATGAACATAAAAGTTCATTGCAGGGCTTCCCTGGTGGTGCAGTGGTTGAGACTCCGCCTGCCGATGCAGGGGACACGGGTCCGTGTCCCCTGCATTGACAGTCCCCTGCATCGGCAAGCAGACTTTCAACCACTGCGCCACCAGGGAAGCCCTGCAATGAACTTTTATGTGCATGTTTCAAGGCCCAATTTAAACTTAAAAGCCCAATTGCATTTTTTTTTTCAAGGGCCAATTCAAATTCTGCCTCCTCTCTAAAGTCTCCCCAACTGTGCGAGTTTGGGTTTCCTTTGAAGCCGAACCTGGGATACGAACTGAATGTATGAGGCATATTTGGGAAGTCGTCCCACGAAGCATGAGTAGGCAAGTGAGAAAGGAAAGGGCATGAGTTCATGCAGGGTATGTTAATGATCAGGTACCTGTGTAAGCAACTGAAGCTCCATGTTTCTGGGCCACCTGGTCTCCCAGGTGCAGAGAGCATGCCTCAGAGTTGCTCCACCTGGGGACGAGGAAGCTAAGCCATAACCCCTGACTCATACCTGCCATTAGCTGAGAGCTGCTAGGTGGTAGGGAGAAGATCATTAATTCCCTAGCCCCACCTAGGGAAGAAGTTCCAATGGCCACAATGGCAGTCCAGCTGCATACAGTAGGGAGCTATGGGGGAGAGGGTGTGGGAGTGGAGGAGCAGCATGATTCCTGAGGAAATATGGGCAGCACTATGACTATGTGATATGCCAACAAATGTCCCTAATTATTTGCAACTATCTCTGGGATTTGCATAATAAAAAGGCATACACACAGCTACATGTACTCTACTAATCTCTCCCCCCTATTAAGGCCAAGAGAATATAGAAGTAATGTCCAGAGCATGGCTTTATGGTCAGGTTGTTTGGCTGCAAAAGCCTGTCCAAAATGCTGTGTTACTTCGAGCTGGTTGTTTAAACACTTTGAGTCTTGGATTACCCATCCTTTCTGTAAAACCTGAATGGTACTATTTTATTTCCAGGCATTGGGTTGATTATATGAAAATTATGCAAGAAACACTTGGTAAAAGGTATACATATCACAAAGGCAAATAGCTTTCCTTTGACCTCTTTCTTATTCTTCATAGCTTCTTGGTCTTCTCAAAAGTTTATTGTGTCATGCACAGCCACAGAAGAAAACATATATTTCAAGTCATTTAAGCAATGTATTTCTCCCTTTCTCTTCTCCAAATGACTCGCTTTTCTATCACTCTCTCTCAACACCTTGTTTGTAATTTTCTTCTCTCCAATCAAGTGGAAACATTTAGAAGAAGAATCTAACCTTAAAGATATAATGGAATAAGGTTTTTAAACATTCGACTCCCTCTTTTTACTCCATTCCTAATTCCTCTACACGGCACAAGTTGAATATCACCCTCAAAGGGGACCAGAGAGTAAAAGGATTGAAAAAAATAAACTCTCTTGGCCCTGGGTTTGGAAATCTTTCTAGGTCTTTCTCTGGGAATGGCTTCTTTGAACTCCCACTGTACCAATGTGGTAGGATAGCTTGGGGGTTTTCTTAGAGGCCCTAATGTACTTAGCAAGTAGGATCCTCATGAAGGACTCCAGGGACCTCACTGTTTTTTGTCCTGGCAGTCTGTTAATTCTGTGAAAGCAGGAGCATGTTGGTTCAGTCGACTATGGTTTCTCTAGAACATTTTGCTTAGCATGTGATTTTTGAATTAATGAATTAGGGATCTAAGTATATATCCTATGACTTGTCAAAGCTGTGAGATGTTGAGAAAGTTTCCAAAATCTTCATTTGTAAAGTGATTATGGTACCTACCTTGAAAACTTATTGCAAAATTCTAAGGGGATAGTGCAAAATGCCTGGCATAATACACAATAGCAAGTTTGTGATAAACATTAGTTTCTTTCCTACACAACTCTTCAGGCTGCTTCTAAAATAAGTAATGATATCGTTTTTTAAAAGTCACTTAAAATGTGGGAGAAACAAGAGCATCCCTGTAGGTGTGGAAGTGTTTTTGTTTGTTTCTTAAAACCTCCAGTGTTCTCTGATGAATTTTAGTATAAAAAAACAGAAATGTCTGAGTGGAAGCACCATATGCTCTGCTGGCTTTTATTTTATTTTTCAAAAGATATCTCTTATCACATTAGTGCAAAGCCCATTTCAAAATGCTGCACAGAGCCTTTTGCAGTCTATAATGAATTGTTCAAAAAAACATTTAAATGAGCTATTAAAGACAGAAGTTTTTTGAGTTGAATAAAAGCTATCCTTGGACATGTAGTTTGAACTGAAAAAAGTCTACATGGAAGTGTTTACTGGTAAATGATGTTTGATTATCCCCACCTGATGTGTCTCACCCCACGGTCACCGCAGGGTAGATTATATAATATACATTGGTTTTGAAAACATGTAATCCATTCTCCTTTGCTCCAGTGCTGTATTCTGTGTTGACACATTCAGCTAAAACCCCATCTGCTACATCAAGCTCTTTATTTTGGCATACATGATTGTCTGGGAAAGGAAAAAGGACATTAGTGTCTCCTTTTTTTGCTCGCTTAGATACCTTTTAGAGTAATCTCTTTTCAGTAATGGACAAATAACTTTAAAAAATATATGTGTGTGTGTGTGTGTGTGTGTGTGACGAATGTTTTATGTCTTTGATATCTATCCCAGGGAATATCCAACTAATAAAACGGTGTGCTGTATTCTCTCCTAAGGAATGAGGTGTTTGGTCTTATTTATAATAATATCTGATTGCTATCATTCCTAAATGTTTCTCACTTATGTTTGCTTTCCACATCCACACCTGGGCAAAAACTCTGCCTTTTACCAAACTTGTGTTACCCCAACAATACTTTTTTTGTAGGGACTTAGCAATTCAAGTTGTTCCTTGACTTATATTAAAGTAAAGGTTTAATATTGTAGAATACGTAGAGTAGAATCAGTTAAATTGCTGCTCAGTCAGTCAAAATACATTTGAGCATGTCATTAATTGTTCAAGACTGAGGTAGTATTGATGTAGTTTGGCATCTCAAGCCAATTGGAAAAGTTATAGACATAACTGTCAGAGATAGGATCCAGCCTTACTCAATGATATTACAGGCATGACAAAAAAATAATAAATTGTATACATAATAAAAACAACAATCTCAAATTAGTTGAATTAAGTAAAGATCTTGGAAATAAAGTTTATTTGTTTGGAGCCTTCAGCAAAAGGACTCATCCTCACATATAGCCTCACTTTAAGAATGAACGATCTTTATCTGGAAATTGATTGAGAATTGCAACTTTAGTAGGACACACATGAAGTGATGAAGAAGAAAAAGAATGCCTATGGAGCCGGCCTGATGAGCTATATCAACCATGGTGATCAGTGGTACTAAGATGTCATGGTGGATCATTTTCACTTCTGGAATTTATTGCAAGCGTGAGCAGTTGACCTGGGAAGGGAACAAAGCTCTATTTACAATTGATCAGCAAGGAGAGGGAAAGCGTCTCATGCTTGCTATTTTTACACAGTAAACTTTGCCAAATTCGTCTCCTCGATCTGTTTTAGAAGGACAGAAACGCATGATGGCCTATCCATGGGTTATTCTCTTTAGAATATCTAATTTCTTTTCAAAAAGAAAGTTTATATATAAAGCACATTGCTTTTGAGATTGATGGAGATGAGGGCTGCTTGTATTATTTATTCTGTTACTGGATTTTATGATAGTCTATTCTCTTTCTCCTGACAGTGTGTTAACCTGTATATCCTTCCTGTTAGATATAAAATTAATTTGAGGATAAGCACTTTATCAATTATTTTCTTTGTGTTTTCTTTCCTCCTTTTCCCAGTTCCCCAAGTTAGTAAAGTACTCTATATAGAGTAGATTCACATAATGTTGTTCACTGTACAAATCTATTCTGTTTGGATAGACATAATTTTACAAGTTTGAAATTGTCCAATAATACTTACAAAGGACCTCACTTTCACAATCACTGGTGTATCCACCAACCAAGAAATGCTTATTTTAAACATTAAGAAGTCTTTCTTGCTTGATGAGTATAGTTGTTATGTGCTGAAGGTTTTAGTTTGGGCATTTAGCATCTATTTGTATAAGAATCCTCTTTTCCAGTATGACTTTTTTAGAATATGTTACATCCCATAGTTATTCATTGCATTCCTTTAGTCCATAGTCGCTTTAGACTTCATATTACATACGTTATGAGCATTTGTGCAATAAGACCTTTTGCTTAAATACCATATCAGGCATTTCTGGCATACTCAAGCATATCACAAATGACTTTACATGAGTTCCTATAATTGTACTTTTTGTACAGTTCCTAGCTACAGAGTGCAAATTTTATGTGAACTTTCTGCAAATACATGAAGAACTTCAAAACCCTAAGTTTTCCCTTTAGAAGGAGGTTTTGTCAATATTCATTCAAGTTGGAAGAGAGAGTATATGAACAGATGGCTGTGGAAAACAGCACATTGCAGTTGGGAAGCAGCGTACAGGTACTAGTGAATATGACATTTGGTGTTCCATAATTGTCTTGAAAATTAATTTTAAGTCAGGCTTCAAAATCCTAATAAAGAGCAACTCATATATTATTCATTTCTTTATTCCGAGGGCTAATGTTCAGAGTGTTAAGCACAATATATGCTGGAAGAAGGTAAAGGAAATGTGATTTTCAATTAAACATATAAAGCGTGTTTAAAAACTGCTGGCATGACCTTAGCTATATTTCTAAGATCACTGAATAACTTTCGCAGCACCCTGAGATTTTTAGCCCCAAGGATTACTTAGAATTAAAAGAGAATATAAAGTTAGAGAATGCAAGGAAACTATCTTTAAAGTTTTAATTTTATATTTTAGCAGACTCTGGTTGAATATTTGAAGGTAATTAGTTGGTCAGATGCTAGAAGTGGTAAATATTTTATACTTGCTCATGGAAACAGGTAGCTGGAACGTCAAATTTGTACACAGCATCAGGAAGCAGGCAATTATCATCTATGCTAATGTATAGATGGCTGCCTCCATGGTTTGCAGGTAATCAGACCTTTTCTGAAGAGTTCAGCACATATTTCTATATCTATTTAAAATAAATATTGCCACCTGAATAAAACCCTTGATTTTTTTTTTTTTTTTTTGAAGAACTGCTGCTTGGGGAATGGTAGTATTATGACAGGAGGGGTGGTTTGCCGCAATGTTATTCCTTTTGGTTACCAGTTCTGATTATCTTAGGGGTATTGCAAACAGAACATTCTTTACATTAATAGAAACTTTCCTAACTGAAACATTCCAAATTACATCCATTTTTTCAAGATGATAATTATGTAGAGCAAAGAAATTAGAAAATGAGAAATAGCTCCGTGAATATAGACATTACAGCACAGACATGAACTATCTTCATGGCACTCATTAATATCATATGGATATATCTGTGTGTGTGTGTGTGTGCGCACGCGCGTGCATTTGCCTTTTAAAAATATATATTTATTTTATTTATTTAATTAATTTTTTTGCTGTGTCGGGTCTTACTTGTGGCACATGGTCTCTTTGTTGCAGTGCTCAGGCTCCTCTCTAGTTGTGGTGTGCGGGTTTTCTCTCTCTAGTTGTGGTGCTTGGGCTCCAGAGCGCATGGGCTCTGTAGTTTGCAGCACGCGGGCTCTCTTGTTGAGGTGTGCAAGCTCAGTAGTTGTGGTGTGCAGGCTCAGTTGCTCTGTGGCACGTGGGATATTAGTTCTCTGACCAGGGATAGAACCCACGTCCCCTGCATTGGAAAATGGATTCTTTACCATTGGACCACCAAGGAAGTCCCTGCATTTGTCTTTAAAACAGATTTGAATTTTGAGGGGACTTACTTTGTAATTGTGATCCTGTAGTGTATATGTTTTCTGCCCTAAGAATATCTCTTTTATGGACTCAGAGAGAATTGTATATTAAACAGAAGGATATTTCATGATGAAAGTGACATGGAATATTGGTATCCAGCAGATCTATGCTGAATCCTTTCTCTAGCACCTACCTGTTGTGACATTTTATAACCAGTTATGGAACCTCTGTAATGCTGTGGTGTGAAATGGGTTTAACAAGAACAGTAACCTCACAGTGTCGTTGTAAGAATTCAGTATTGTATATAGCATGGTTAATACATTTCACCTATTTTTATTGTTATACTTTTATGTATCAGAAGGGACACACATACGTGTCATTGAAATGTTAAAATGAAGGAACTTAATTTTGATCAGCAGATTTTTATGAAAGGCCTAATGTGCATAAGGTGTTGTGATCAACAATCAAATAACACTTTTTTTTAATATGGCAGAATTATTGTAGGGCTGTGACAACTTTATTGGAGTCTCACGATATTCCTGAAATGAGAAGGCTAAGGAAAGTCAAAATTTGCCTAAGATCATACAACCTCTTCCTGGCAGTTCAAGTACTAGAATGTAGTCTCTGATTACCACTCTAGGAGTCTTTTTACTATGCTCCGTTACCTCCCAATGAAAGTTGATTCTCTGCCTCTAACTGAAAGTAAAAATTCTTCTACATTCTCTCCATTGTCTAAAAATTATCTTATCTATCTTGATCATTCAGTCCACTGCAATAAACAGATTAACTGTTTATAATGACATCTTACTAGTTTGACTCCTTCCTATTATTTCCATCAAATTAAAGGCTAAACTTCACATGGGAAAAATCGTGTGTGATATAATTTAATTAAAGGAGACAGACATTTATTAGATATTCTGTGCAAAAACCGGCATGGTACATTGTTGGTAAACTTGCATTCATGTATAACCCCTAGGTTGAACCCCTCATGTCTGGGAAGAGAAGCAGGTCTCTTCTATCACCAGGAAGAAATTAATGTCGCTATTAGTTGATTACATGCACACATGGAGTTCAAAGGCTGTTGCAAAAACATTTCTTTATATTTCAAGCCAGAGTACAGCATAGTTGTGATGAGTGTCTACAAGACCTACTGCGATGATGTTCTTCCTTCTCCCCTCATCACTCCAAGTTTCCTTCACTTTTTCTCTAATTCTTCTTCCTCTTCATGGTCCTGCCTCCATCCCAGAAGCACACAGGTGTTTCATCTTCTGATGATGATGGCAATAAGTGACCAAGAACTTACAGATTTTTTCAAAGAGGTCTATCTAATAGTCAAGCAAACTTTCTTCTTATAAGTTTGATGGCCATAGTGATGACATCTTAAACCATGATCATATTATTAAAGATGGAAAATTAACTCTTTTTTAGGAAGTAAATTTTGAAGAATTTAAGAAGGGCTAAAAAGTTGTTACACATGGATCATGGCTCTGTCACTATCAGTTGTGTGACTGTAGCAAGTTACACAATCCCTTTGAGTCTCAGTTCTTTATCTACAAAATGGAGATAATAGGGCCTAGTTCTTGTGGTTAATGGGAGTGTTGTATAAGTTAATACATGTAAGACTCTTAAGATATTGCCTCGTGCTTAAGAAATGCTTGATGTAGCAGTATTATTAATAGTATATCTTTTAAATTTGCATATTTTACTAAAAATTTACTCACTACCATGTTGAGAAGGAAAGAAAAGAATGATGGAAAAGATCAACTTAGCCTGTACATACATACAACCATACACTAATTGATTAATTAAATGATTAAACACAGTTTTTTCTTTATTCAGAAATATTTCCAAGTTTTGAATTCCTTCTCAGCCATGACTCTCAATATCACACACAGGCACCAATACAACAAACTGCAGAGTCCCTGCAGTTGTAGATGAGAATATGCATTTTCTATTTCTTTTCTTTTGTTTCCTTTTTTTTTTTTTTACTTTTTACTATTTTATCACACACAATTAAAAAGAAGAATATAAAGAATCGCCATCATAGTGCTGTAGGATTGCAATTGATAGAATAACTAATTTTATTTCATTACACGAACACATTTGAATCTTGACCTTAAAGGATGAGTAGGAATTTGTCAGTTATGTTGGAAAAGAAATCTCAAGCTAAGAGAAGAAAACAGGATAAGGGAAGGCACAGGGATATGAAATACTTGTATTATAGAATGGATTCCACTAAATCATTGTATGCGTATTTTTTGGTTTGAGTTGTCTGGAAATACTCTGAAGCTGAGAGCTGCATACTGAAGTTTATTGGAGGGCACTTTCAGAAGAGACATCTATGAGGAAGTGGGGAATGCAGGACAGGGTTGAAAAAAGAATTGACCCTCAAAGCAATTATAACTGAGTCCTCAACCCATCTGCAGTGGGTACATCCTTCAGAGTTGTCCCTAATTGAGGGAAGAAGACCAGATATTTATGTCCCTGCATCAGCAATCTTAGCTGGGTGCTGTCTTTGGAAAGGGTAACCATGGATAAGACATCTTCTAAGCCTGCAGCAGGGATCTGATGAGCCATACTCCCTCTGTCACAACTATTTCACTCTGCTGATATAGTGTAAAAGCAACTATAGACAATATATATGTGAAACATTGCCAACACCTATGTGTGTCCTTTCTGGATGCCAATTCCATTCCTACAACTAAAGGTACCATTATCTATATTTTATGTTTACTTTGATTTTCTTTGTAGTTTTACCATATATATATATATATATATATATATATATATATATATATAACACTCACCTTTCTCGATGAACACATAAAAAATGCATCTATATGTGGAATACTTTTCACTGAAAACTAACTGGAAACTGGAAGAAAGACCCCTGTATAACTAAGGTTATCAGAAAGATCCACACAGAACTGGGTAGATGGTTCAAAGAAATGGAAGACTATCCTGTGCTCTTGGATTTGAAAAATTAATATTAAAATGGCCATACTACCCAAAGTAATCTACAGATTTAATGGAACCTCTATCAAAATACCCATGACATTTTTCATTAAACTATAACAAATAATCCTAAAATTTATATGGAACCAAAAAAGACCCTAAATTGCCAAAGCAATCTTGAGAAAAAACAAAACAAAACAAAACAAAGCTGGATGCATCATGTTCCCTGACTTCATATTATGATACAAAGCTACAGTCAGCAAGGCAACATGGCGTTGGCACAAAAACAGACACATAGATCAATGGAACAGAATAGAGAGCCCAGAAGTAAACCCACACATCTATGATCAATTAATCTAAAACAGAGGGGACAAGAATATACAATGGAGGATAGTCTCTTCAATTAGTGGTGCTGGGAAAACCAGACAGCTACATGTAAAAGAATGAAAGTAGAACAAATTTTCTCACACCATATACAAAAATAAGCTGGAAATGGATTACAGATCTAAATGTAAGACCAGAAACCATAAAACTCCTAGAAGAAAACATAGGCAGAACACTATCTGACATAAATTATAGCAATATTTTTTGGATCTGTCTCCTAAGGCAAAATAAAAGCAAAACTAAACAAATAGGACCTAATTAAACTTAAAAGCTTTGCACAGCAAAGGAAACTATCAACAACATTAAGACAACCTACTGATTGGGAGAAAATATCTACAAATAATATGATGGGTAAGGGGTTAATATCCAAGATTTATGAACAGCTCATACAACTCAAGATAAAAAAAAAAAAACCTGGGACTTCCCTGGTGGCGCAGTGGTTGAGAGTCTGCCTGCCGATGCAGGGGACATGGGTTCATGCCCCGGTCTGGGAAGATCCCACATGCCGCGGAGCAGCTGGGCCCGTGAGCCATGGCCGTTGAGCCTGCGCGTCTGGAGCCTGTGGTCCGCAACGGGAGAGGCCACAACAGTGAGAGGCCCACATACCGCAAAAAAAAACAAAAAAAAAAAACAAAAAAAAAACAACCTGATTAAAAAATGGGTAGAAGACCTGAATAGACATTTTTCCTAAGATGACACACAGGTGGGTAATTGACACATGAAAAGATACTCAACATTACTAATTATTAGAGAAATGCAAATCAAAACCACAATGAGTTATAACTTCACATCTGTCAGAGTGGCTAATATAAAAAGTCTATAAATAAAAAATGGTGAGGATGTGGAGAAAAGAGGACCCTCATACACTGCCGGTAGGAATGTAAATTGGTGCAGACACTATGGAAAACAGTATGGATGTTCCTCAAAAAATTGAAAGTAGAACTACTTTATGGTCCAGTAATTCCACTGCTGGGTATATATCCCCCCAAAATGAAAATACTAACTTGAAAAGATACATTCACCTCAGTGTTCATATTTTAGGTATTTTTTACAGCAGTCCCCCACTTCTTGGTACCAAAATCTGTATTGGTTTACAAGGATCATCATAATAAAGTACTGTGGACTGGGTGATTTAAACAACAGAAATTTATTTTCTCACAACTCTAGAGGCTAGAAGTCTAAAATCAAGTGTCAGCAGAAGTGTATTTTAACACTTGGTTTCTTGGCTTGTGGATGTCTGACTTCTGTTATCTTCACTTGGACTTCCCACTGTACCTGTGTCCTAACCTCTTCTTATAAGGACAGTTATACTGGATGAAGGCCCATCCTAGTGACTTATTTTAACTTAATTACCTCTTTAAAGACACTATATGCAAATAGTCACTTTATGAGGTACAGGGTGTTGGGACTTCAACATATGGATTTGGGGGGAGGGGGCACAATTCAGCCCAGAGCACCATCCATGAAACAAATTCAGAGATTTTCCTCTTCCTTTAGCTAATCATCCCCATATGGCTGTCAGCTGGGAGAGGTTTAATCAACCAAAACGCTAACTGCTTTAGTTGGGCATTTTAACTCTCTTTGAAGTTCAGCTACTCTGACTATTAAATCCTGGGCTTGCTCCTCAGTTTCTCCAACCCTACCAAGAGAGTTGATGAGAACTTCCTTGTGTGTAATGCATTGTACCACCTACCACTCTTGAGGGAGTTTCCATTGCCAGTTGGGCAGTGAATGAGCTAGCCTCAAATCCTAACTTCTCGGCTACTTTCTCAGACCATTCCTAACACCAGCTGTTACAGTTTGATTTCCCCAGAAGGCACATGCTAAGATGGAACGTAGGGTATGCAATGCTTTTAGGGACTAACACCTGTAAAGCAAAGGGGATTGAAGCAGAATTGGGCAAAGAAAGAAGCTGAGCTGAAGTATAGGCCTGACAGTGTCTTGGCAAATCTGGAAGGCATGTCTGGAGCAAGTACATAAGGCTCAAATGGCCAGGGCTTTGAGCTCTGTCTCACCCACTAACTGGTTGTGGATAGGAACTGCTACCCTGGAAAGGGAGGGGCTTGGCTTGATGAGCTCTCTCAGCTGAAGCCTATAATGAAGAAGCTGGAAGCTGGAGGCTGTTTGCTGAGTCACTGAATGCTTCTGGGCGGCAGCTCCTCCTTTGGAAGGTCTTGGCGGCAGATCTCCAAGTCCAGCAAAGGTATGTGTTTTCTGAGGGTACACCTCAAAATAGACTTTCTGGGGGAGAGAATATGTGTACCTTTTAACTTCAGCCCATAATGCCAAACTCTTTTCCAAGGCGGTTGTTCTGTTTACAGCTTTAAGAGAGTTTTTAGTTGCTTCATCTTTATGTTAACACTTGGTATTGTCTGTTGTGTTCATCTTAGCTGCTTTGGTGGGTCTGTAATGGTGTTATAATTGGATATGAATTGTGTTTCACTAATTTTTAATGAAGTTATGCTCTATTTCATATGTTTATCAGCCACTTGGATGGATAAACTCTTGGTGAAGTGGCTGTTTAGGATTTTGTCCATTTTTTTTTTTTTTTAATGTGATGTATTCTGTTTGAAAGCCCTTCATCAGTTGTATATGTTGCAATTTTTTTTTAACTCTGGAGTCTTTAATAGTATATTTTGATGAAGGGAAGTTTTAATGTTTATGTAGGCCAATTTATTAGTCTTTTCCTTTATAGATAAAGCTTTTTGTGTTTTTTTAAGAAAGCTTTTCACTATGCTAGCATCATAAATATATACTCCTAGATTATCTGCTAAAAGTATTTTGTTTTGCTGTAAACCTGCAATTCACATAGAATTAATTTGTGTGTATGATGTGGGTGAGATAGGGGAGGGTTCCTAAAGATTATTTTACATATGGAGCTATTTTTTATCTCAGGCTAATTAACTGAAAAGACTATAGATAATTTCTCTACTATTTTACAGCACAACTTCTATCGTTTAGAAAGGCTAGGTTTTCCTATAGCATCAAATAATCCCCAAGTCTTAGTAGTGGTAAACCACAAAGTTTAGTCCTCATTTATGCTCATCATGGCTGGGCTCTGGCTTTATGTTACAACCTCTATCTGGAACATTGCTTGTCTTTGTGGTAGAAGGGAGAGGAGGTGAAGCATGCATAGGCTCTTAAAGCTTTTGGCCTGGTATGATACTAACTTCTCGTATTTCATTGCCCAAAGCTAGTACATGGCCAGCAGTTCAACTATTTTGTGTACATATTATCTTCCTACTGGGAGGCCCAGCATATTTTAGTGAATACTCATGCATTCTGTTACCAAATTTGTCATATGCATCCCTACTTGGGCCCTAGCCTGTCCGAAGCCCCCTAACCCTGTGGGAAGGGTTCCTTTTCCTAGCTTGGGTTCCCACAGCCAATAAAGAAACCTATGCTGAGATAGAAACAACAGAAGTTTATTCAATGATTAGAGAATGGAGAAGTGGGAACTTAGTTCCGAAACCCAGCTTCACGTTGGGCGAGGGCCAGGGGATGGGGGAGATTAAGGCAATATTTTAAAGGTAAGGTTTAAGGGGGGGAGGCATATGTAATGGTTTTATGGGAAAAGGTGGTATTCTTCCTGGAACTGGGGTGCCATCTCTTTCCTGCCCTCGTAGGGTCCTTTGGCATCTGGGTCAGAAGCGGGTTGAACCATCATGGTGGGATGGCAGAGATCTTACTATTATAACGAGATGGTAATGACCTGCAGGGCAACCTTTGTCCCACTTTTCGAGCTGAACCAGTATGCTCCGGTTTTCTTGTGGTTAGATTCTCTTGTTTCTGTGATGTAAACACAGCTAGAGGATATGGTTAGTTCTGTTTTTCTGCAAGTTTACCCAGAGAGAGGGGCAATGATGTGGTTCTGGGGCAACAACCTTGGTAACACATTCTATCACACACCTTTGCAATAAAACAACATCTATCTGTGGACCTTACAGCATATTTATTATTTTCCATGTAATCCTTGCACCAATATCACACTGTCCTCATCACCAGAACTTTATAAGTTTCCATGATCAGTACAGTGGGCTTCTCACCTTGTTCTTCAAGAATGTCTTGTCTATCCTTGACCTTTTGCATTTGTATATTTTAATTTTTTCAGTTTCACAGGACAAACTTTTGGATTTTGATTGGAATTTTAATGGCTCTATTCCCTTATGAAGTGAAATTATTCATTGTTCTGTCTGGGCAAAATAATGAAAAGTTATCACATTCAAAACATATGTTATCACATTCAAAACATATATTATGTAGTAGTAAATAAACAGGACAGTATCCTAAGTACTGGGATTTACAATTGACATGGGATTCCATTTGTCTTGATGATCAGGGGATTGAGGGAAGGTTGTAAGATTTTGTCAAATAAGAACACAGGGTTTGATGGCAGAATATAGCAAATTATTCATTAGAGTCCAATAAATATTACTGACCATGTACACAAATCACTTTGCAAGGTGTTGTAGAAGTATCAGAGTTGAATTCTAAACTCTAGAAGGAACCTAATATAAAGTACAATGTGATAAATGCCTTGAAGAAGCAACAGATGCAGTTCTAAAAGAAGAGAGTGGGAACTATTGCTTCCTGCTATTGAAATCAAAGAAAGCATAATGGAGAAACAAGGATTTGATGAAGCCCCTGAAGTAAAAGGAAGAAATGGGTGAAAGGATATTCAAGGCTTTGTGCAATAATGATGCATCATCACTGTTTCCCATGGATTCACAGGGCTTCTTTCAGGAGTTCTGTACTAAATAGTCTGGCCCTTTAAATTGTGGAATTTATTTTTATTTAAAGGGAAAAGTATAACAGTTGCATTTATTATAATGAGAACACATTCATAAAAGTATACATAATTAGGCATTTAAAATTTTGTTCACTGAATTTAAAATCGCACATTCAGAGAAAACCCATTACAAGTGAATTATGAGTTTAAATTTTTTTTGCAGAGCCTTTTTATTTTATTTACTTTTTGTTTTGGGAATTAATTGCAAAATCTTATATTAATAGAACATTAAGGGCAAGCTTTCTAAATGTATAAGTCAAAAATTTCCAAGTTATGCTTCCCTTAGTAACTATAACTAATCTTTGTGTAAATAATAAAATCACATGAATATGATATACCAGTGTGAAAAATATAAAAGCTGATTTATAGTCATTGTATAATAAACATCATTGCATTTTTAAAGTCTGCTATTTTTAAAGTCATGACTTGAAATTTGAATGACTTTTTGGGAAATTTGAGAGTGGATTTTCATATGTAAATCATTTTACTTAACCTACTTAAAAATCACCTGTTTATTTCAATCTCACCTCAAAGATTTCATGTGTTTCCAAAATTTAATATATTATTGAATATCTAAACAATTATTTGCTTGTTTATCTAAACATAATTTTAGGGAGAATGAAATCAGTTTTTGCATTGGTCATAATGTTAAGTATTTGGGACAGTATTTGAGATGCATCTGTGGATAGCTCTCTTTGTAACGTAGGTATTAAAAACATCTTGATTCAAAACCAGAGCTATCTGCACTTAGATAGCAGGTTGAATCAGTCTTTGATAATATTGTAGACCTAGTTCCCACATATACTACTTGGATTGCTTTGGTTTTACAGCCATGCTTTGCACAGCTATCCTGGTCAAATACTTTACCAATGTTTGCCATTGATTTGAAAAGGAACTATCAAAAGACTGTAGTAAGTTTAGTAAAAACAAAATATTATTATGAATAAGCAAAACCCAATGTAAAGTACGTGGTCTAATGCAAGTTATCAATAGAAACACTTTTACACACAATTTATTAGTAATGAAAAATATTAGTAAAGCTAGAAATTGGGGGTACACACAAAGAAAGCATCCATCATACTAAAAGACTTGTGAAGCAATAATCCTTTGCTCAAAAAATATTTAAGCTTGGCTTTCTTGTCCTCTGTGTTCTTGCCTGTCCTCTGTTCTTGCCTGGTTTGGTATTGTTTGTTTTCTTTTTGTTTGTTTGTTTATTTTTAACTCCTTTCTGTTACTTCCATTTCTACTTTTACCATTAAATAGGATTATAGATGCCCTTAGGTTGAGGATGTACTTTTTATTTGTAATTTGTTGAGAATTTAAATCATGAATGAATATTAGACTTCTAAAAATGTTTTCTCTTTATCTATTGAGATGATTGAATGATTTTGTCTTTTATTCTATTAGCATGGTATATTAAATTAATTGATTTTCAGATGCTAAACAAATCTTGTGTCCTAGAGATAAATTCCACTGGGTCAGAGTGTATAATCTTTTTTTATATGTTACTACAATCTATTTTGCTAGGAATATATTTTGATGTCAGTATTCATAAAGAATATTGATGTCTAGTGTTCTTATTATTTGGCTGGCTTTTGGTATCAGGGCAATACTGAATTCATGGATTTGGAAAGTGTCGCCTCCTCTATTTTTTTGGAAGAGTTTATGAAGGATTGGTATCATTTCTTCTTTAACTATTTGACAGAATTGCTTGGTTAAGCCCCTTGGCCCTGAGCTTTTCTTTGTGAGAAGATTTGTAATTAATGATTCAATATCATTATTTATTTTAAGTGTATTCAGGCTTCTGCTTGAGTCAGTTTTGGTTAATTGTATCTTTCAAGAACTGTATCTAGTTCATTGAAGTTATCTAATCTGACAAAGTTATTCATGACATCCTTTAAAATCCTTTTAATTTCTCTAAGCTGTGTTATGTCTCCTCTTTCATTGCCAATTTTTTTTTTTTCCTCTTTTGTCTTGGTCTAACAAAAGGTTTGTCAGATTTTTTGATAGTTAAAAAAATATTGGTATTATTAATTTCCTCAATTGCTTTTCTGTTTTCTATTTCACTGATTTCCACACTAATATTTATTATTTTCTTCTGTTTGCTTTAGTTTAATATTCTTCTTTTTTAGGTTTTATAAGCAGATTATTATGTTATTGGGTTTTTTCTTGAGATGTAATTCACATAACAACATTTACTACTTTAAGGTATATAAATCAGTGGGTTTTAGCACATTCACTATAATATGTAACTATTAGTGCTATCTAATTCCAGAACATTTCTGTCATCCAAAAATAAGCACCAAATCTATTAGCAGTCAGTCCCAATTCCCTTCTCTACACAGTCCCTGGAAAATCACTAATCTTCTTTCTATCTTTATGGATTTTCCTGTTGTGCACATTTCATATAAATGGAATTATACAGTATGTGGCCTTTTGTGTCTGACTTTTTTCACTTAGCATAACATTTTCAAGGTTTGTCCATGTTGTCACAGGTATCTGTACTTCATTCCTTTGTATGGCTGAATAATATTCCACTGCATAGATATATCACATTTTGTTTATCCATCTGTCATTTGATGGATACTTGGGTTGTTTCTACCATTCTGCTGTTGTGAATATTGCTGCTTAAACATTTGTGTTAAAGCTTTACTGTAAACATATTATCAGTTCTCTTGGGTAAATATCTAGGAGTGGAATTGCTAGGTTATGTGTTAACTCTCTGTTTAAATTTTTGAGGAACTGAGAAACTGTTTTCACAGTAACACGTTATTGATTTTTGATCTTTTTTTTTCTTTTATAGACATTTAAATATATCAACTAAGTACAGTTTTAATTGCATATCATAATTGACATATTGTGTTTTTTATTTTCAGTCAGTTTGAGAAACTTTCTAATTTATTTTTTTATTTTTTCATTGATCCCTGGGTTCTTTATAAGTGTTTAGTTTAATTTCTTAGCACTTGTGAATATCCCCAATTTTTCTGCTGTTCTTTTACCTAATGTGTTCACATTATAGTTTAAGTATATACTTTGTATGATTTCAATCCTTCTATATTTATTTGGACTTGTTTTATGGCCTAACATATTGCTTACCTTGAGATGTTTATGTGTGCTTGGAAAGATGTGAATTTTATTTTTGAGTGAACTGTTCAATAGATATTGGTTAGGTCCAATTAATTGATAATGTCATTCAAGTCTTCTATATCTTTGACAGTTTTCTTTCTAGCTGTTCTATCAGTTATTGAGAATGAATATTGAAGTGTCCATCTATTCTTATATATTGTCTATTTCTCTCTTAAATTCAGTTTTTTCTTCATGCATTTTGGAGTTGTATTGTCAGATGTGTATATGTTTAATTGTTATATTCCTGATTAATTAATCTTTCTCTTGTCTCTAGAAACAATTTTGTCTTGAAATCTATATGTCTGATATTAGTATAGTCATTCCAAATCTCTTGCAGTTATTGTTTGCATGATATACCATTTTTGTCCCTTTTCTTTCAGCCTATTTATGTCACTGAATCTGAAGAGTGTCTCTTGTAGATTTCATATAATTGCTTATCTTATTTTATCCAGTCTGACAATCTGTCTTTTTGGGAAGATTTAATCCATTCATATTTATATCTGTTATTTGCCTTCTATATGTTTCATTCTTTTTTGTTCTGTTCTTTTACTGTTTTGTTATGTGTTAAATAGAAATTTTCTAGTATAGCATTTAAATTTCTTTTTTGGTTATCTTACTAAACATACTTACTTTCTTAGTGGTTTCTGTAGGGATCACAATATGAATCTTATTTTTCACATTCTGCTTTAGATTAATAATTTATCAATTTAATTAATGAAGTTTAATTCCAGTGAAATATAAAACTATACTCCAACATAGCTTATTCTCTCCCTTCCTTTATGATGGCCTTGTTATATACATTACATTTTTATATTTAGAGACCCAAAATGCCATTTGTAAAATAATTGTTTTACATAATTTTAAAAAAATTAAGAAAAATAAAACATATATTGCCTTTTATATTAAATGCATAGTTACCTTTACCAGTGTTGTTTTAAAAAAATTTCTTTGTGTCAATTCATGTTACTATGTAATACTATTTTCTTTCAGCCTGAAGGAATTTCATTAATTGTTTTTTTATAAGGCAGATCTACTAGCAAGAAATTTTCTTAGTCTTTGTATATCTTGCAGTGAGTTATTTCACTTCCATTTTTAAAGAATAGTCTTGCTCAATATGGAATTCTTAGTTTACAGACTTTTGTTTTGTTTTGTTTTTCTTTTAGTCCATGGAATATGTCATCACAGCACTTTCTGGTCTCTACTTTTTTCCTAAAGAAATGTCAGCTGTTAATCTCATTGCAGTTCCTCTCTATGTGATCAATTATTTTCCTTTTTCAGCTTTCAAGATTTTCTTTTTTTTTTTTTTTTTTTTTTTTTTTTTCCGTACGCGGGCCTCTCACTGTTGTGGCCTCTCCCGTTGCGGAGCACAGGCTCCGGACGCGCAGGCTCAGTGGCCATGGCTCACGGGCCCAGCCGCTCCGCGGCATATGGGATCCTCCCAGACCGGGGCACGAACCCGTATCCCCTGCATCGGCAGGCGGACTCTCAACCACTGCGCCACCAGGGAGGCCCTCTTTTTGTTTTTGACTTTGAACAGTGTGATTTCATATGTGTGGTATGGATCTTTTTAAATTTATCCAGCCTGGAGTTTGTTGAGCTTTTGGACAAGTAAATTTTCATGAAATATAAGCAGTTTTTGGACCTCATTTTTTCAGATATTCTTTCTGGCCCTTTTGGTCTTTTCCTTACATGACTCCCATTTTTCACATATTGATGTGTTTGCTGGCCTTGAACAGGTTTTTAAGGCTCTGTGTTTTATTTGTATTTTTTTTTCTGATTTTCGGATTAGATACTTTCTACTGACCTATTTTAATATTCGATTTCTTCTTCCACCTCACCTATGCTCTCGAATCTCTGTAGTAATTCTTTTTAATTTTGATTATTATGCTTTTCAGCTGAAGACTTTCCAATTAGTTTTTATAATTTCTACATTTATTGGCATTCTCTATTTGATGTGTCATTGTCATCATGGTTTTCTTTAGTTCTTTGAACATATTTATAGTAGCTGCTTTGGAGTCTCCTAAGTTAAACATCCTATTCAGAGACAGTTTCTATTGACTGTTATTTTTTTGTCTTGTGTATGTATCACACTTTCCTGTTTCTTTGCATGTCTCCCATTTTTGACTACAATCTTGGAAACTACATTGTAGCAAATCTAGATCAGATACCCCCTCTTCTCAGGGGTTGTTGATATTTTATTTTCTTTTTCTTTTTTTTTTTTTAGTTACTTGTATGGACTACTTGTGTACAGTCTTTCTTTTCCTAAGACTGTGGTCACTGATGTCTCTGCTCATATTTTTCTTTTATTTCTAAGCTTGACACCCTAGAGATGAATCAACATAGCTCAGTGATTGACATTGGTTGGTCAAATAAATCTTGAGTCTATAAATCTTCCATCCTTTGTCAGTGAATTCTGTGTGAATTAGGATATGCATTCAGAGGTTAGGTAGTTTACAAGTGTGCCTTAGCTTTTACTTTCTGCTAGTCTTTCTCATGTCTTCTCTCCCAAGCAGGTCTAACATTTAGTCATAGACAAAAGACAATTAGGCACCTCCCTGGTGTCTCCTTAGCATGTACGTACTCTTGGGTATATGTACAGCCTTCCAGACCATAAAGATATGTGAATGTATATCAAGACTCAATATAGTTGTCTCACTTTCTGGATATAACTACTGAAGTTCTGGCTAGTATGCCATTCTGTTGCTTGACACAACTGGTATTGAAACCTCTGACTATTGTGATGTTGGTTTCCTTGAATTTTTCCACTGGGAGTACTATTGTTTCAACAACCCCTGGGGATGGGCTTTGCTCCAAGTCAAGACAGTGCCCTCTGGCAGAAGAGGTGTTTTCACATCTTGCCTTATTCTGGTTAAACAACTGAACAGATGGAGTTGGAGGTGGGGCTGGGATAGGAGCAATTTCAGGCTAAAACAGCATAAAGTTCCATTGTTTTTATCTGCATTCCAGTAGCTTTTCTCGAATTAAAGTTTCCAATCTGGTGTATGCCCTTTGTTGATTTCCAGAGAACTGAAATTGTTCTTGACAATTTTGTCCAATTTTATCAACACACTTTGTGGAGAGAATTTGCTGAGCTTCTCCTCCACTATTCTGAGAATCCTGTTTCTCTATCATTTTTTTTTTTTACCAGAAAAAGTAAAAACATACCCAAAAGCTCATTGTAACTTCTAATTGTACATTATTGGACTAAACTGTGTCACGTGCTCTTTCTTTGTGTAAGGTAAACTGGAAGGGTGGTGGGGTAAGTAATTAGATTTGGCAGGTCTTATAGTGAAGACTGACAAGTGAGAAAATGTATATCTGGAAATGGATTTGTGGTTAGACAAACAATAATGCCTGTCATACCTATTCAACTGCTAATACCATAAGTAGGAAGTTTAAGTATTCTTTCTAACACCTTTATAGCACCATTCCAAAGGCAACTGGAAATTAATTTCATTAGGACTCAGGTTCAAAGTTCATAAAACAGTCTAGTTTTTCCATAAAACATACAGACAATGATGTTGAACTGCATGGGTTTTATACTACGTTTACCATGTACTAGTGTTATAACATTGGGCAAGTAACATAACCTCTGTATTCTTCAGTTTCTCCATATGTCAAATTTGGGTAATAATTATTCTTTCTTCAAGAATTGTAGTAAGGATTAAGTGCCTATAAAGCACTTTTCCCAGTATCTGGCTCACAGCTGGTGTTTAACAAATACTAGCTTCCTGTGCTCAGAGGGCACTTTCTAGGAAACCCAATTCAACATAATATGGAACTCTTCTTTTGTTCCCTTTGAGTATCTTCCAGTGATAAAACTGGAAGAAAGAATGCTTTAATTCTATGTCAGCCATAGAGTTCTCTAAGGACTGGCTATATAGGCTATTCTATTTGAAGAAATACATGGTTTTTATGTATGGCATTGAAACTAGGCAAGCTACCAACTGATGTTGCAGCTAAAGCTCTCTTTCCTTCTGGGATTGAGTCATTCAACCAATAACTATGATTTGGGAATGAAGGACGACAACATTGTGTGAGAATTGGAGAGATCTTAGTGGATTATTTATTATTTGGGCTATAAGATGAAGAGGAAGAATAAAGTACTGATACATGTTAGTTATTATATGTGTGTGTGTATGTGTATATATATATATATATATGTTGCATACATTTCTCATGGTGACCAAATACTAAATAGATTTCTGATATTACAAAATGACAGTTCACTTATGGATAACTGGAAAGGAAATGAAAAAATAAATGAGATCCCGTGAATATACTGAGAGTAACTTGTAGTCAGAAAAATAAATCAGCATGTAGCTATAGATACCAGAATGTAATTTCATTTTCAGTCAGCCAAAAGTAATTGATAAAATTAGTTATAGTGGGGACAAATGTCTTTTAAAGTTAATAACCTTAGTAACCTTTGTATTCACAATGAATTAATAATCATTGGAGATATCTATAAGTAATTATAAAAGTATCTTTTATAATAACATGTAGCAAAAGTTTTAGAAATGAAAAAAAATATATAGTGGAATGGTGCAGTTGAGAAATTGATCACAAGGAACCAGAACTTTTGTGATGAATCAGGAGTGGAAATAAAGTTACTTCCAGTATAGCTTCCTGGAAGAGCTATTAATTTCATCTATCATGTAGAGGATTCGTAGGGAGGGTAAGGAAATTAGAATTAAAATGATGGCTGGAAGGATGGTTCAAATGGTCTCTACCTGTTGGTAGAAGCAATGGGAACCATCTTCTGTTATGAATACTACAATTACCACAGTTCTTACCAAATTTTCCACCCACTGCTTATTATATCATTATTTCTCCAGAGAAGCAATGGCTGACTAGATCATTGTTGATGATACAGACAGTGTGAATAAATTTGCTCTGTTAAGTGGTGAGGGTGGGATGGGGGCTGGTGTAATGTGTGCATGCTGACTAGCTCTCCAGTGGGATGACAGTGAGGGTTTGTTACAGCTGTTCTCCTCTGAAATTTAGGTCACTCTTAGGGCTCTGTATCTTTTTCATTTCCTGAATTTCATTCCAGAAAATTGCTGACCTTTCCAATGCTTCTTTCTTACCTCTTAATAGGTGAACTATAAGTGCTCTGTTTCCTGATTATCTGAAACTAAGATTAGGACAGGTACCTAATAAATCCTCAAACTCTGTACTAGCACTGTGTAGCCATATGGCAATTTCAGAAAAGCTCGTTAAAACCTATGAGAGGTAAAAATGTACAGACTTTTCAGCAAAATTCATTTCAAGGAAAAGTCCTTAGTAAGACACTCATCAATTGTGTCATGTTGCTGCAGTTCCATTGTGTAGATGTGGCAAAGGTATAATTCTTTCTTAGACAAGTTGAGTGGGAAATTGAGAAAGGTCCAATTCACTCTTAGGTGACCCTTTAAGACTTAAAGGTGTTACACGGAAGCTATAAAGAAAACGCAAAGAGACGACAGCTGAGGTTGAAGTTACAGATTGAAATAGGAAGAATAGAAGTGATGAGAAAGGCTGAGGCAAAGAATTTTTAGATGTTAAGACAGTATTACACTGCAAGCACAAGATGTGCTGTTCAATAAATGCCTTCTTCCAAAGCATCTTGTATTGCTATGAAATTGAATCTGGTATTAAGACCTCTGCAGGTAGGAATACTCAGGGATTGGAGAAACCATCTGCAAATTTCTGCTACCCTGTGAATTCTGTATAGGTTATATTATTTCATGATTTGAACCTGAGATAAAGGAGGGATTAAAGAGTCTCTGCATATATCATGCACAGTAAGACAGCAGTGCACTAAGGGGCAGCAGAATATGGTGATTGTCAGAATCTGGAGGCTGTTTGAATTGAACTTCAGCTCCAGCATTTACTAGAGATGTGATCTGTGGATAAGTTACTTTGTGTCTCTCTGCTTCAGTGGCCTCATGATTCATTTAGGAATAATGATAGTAGAGTAGGGTCATCCTAGGATATGCTTCATCTCTAGTCCCACATTAAAAAAAGTAATAATAACCCTAGCAAAGGGCTCTAATTTTTTCAGTAGACAGGAAACAAATTTACTACTGTCAGGAATATGAAATAGATTCAATTTGGATCAAGCGTCTGCATCTAGATTAATCAACTAAGTAATGGTACAGTCTATAAATGCATGGCAACTCTAAATCAAATTCCAAGGTTGGGATGGGGGAATATTCTCCCTAATACTTGGGGTGCTGATTCTGTTATTAGACAGACAAAATAATGAGTTTCTCCTCCAAGGCTTTGGTATGATTATCTGAACGTTATAAAGAAATGTGCATTCCCTCTGCATCAAATTCCTCATGTGAGCCTGAGCATTTGGGTGGTTTAAGAGTCACAGTCAGTAGCATCCCTCATCTTAAGCCTGTCATTCTCTTTATTAGGCATCATTTGTTTCCTTCTACTTTGCCTATTAGAAATACAATTACAAAATGAATTTGGGAATGACATAATCACTTTTTTCAAGTAAATTGTTCTATTAACTCAACACAATAGGATAATGTTTGGTATAGATCTGTGTTCACCACAACAAAATTAGTTACTATTTTTAATGAATTAAATGTTCAGCTTTTACAGATTCAACATAAATAATCCAATTGCCACATTTTTTTCACAATGATTTTTAATAAAGCACACCTCAGAGTGCATCACCATAAAGCTGGTTGTATTTCCCCACAGACATGGTGTTATAATTGAGAGATAAGCTATTGATCAAAGACTTATGATCAAAAATATGTCATAAAAGCATATTATAGTTCATAAACCACTATTTTAAAGTATTATCTTTCCAATAATCCAATTTTCATGAGGCAGGCCTTTCTTATCTGAACTCACTGAATATTCAAGAGACTGATATATATATATATATATATATATATATATATATATATATTTACCACATACAACTGTAGTAAATTGTATCACAATTCTGACTTAAAACCAATATACCATATATAATATACGTAGATTTATGCTTAAATTAAATGTTGTTGTATCGTAAATCTAATAAATTAACTCTTCAAATATTTACTGGGTGACTGTTAAGTGTCAGGCACTTTTTAAGCGACCTGAAATAATAAAATGGAAAACATCATTCCTGTATTCCCTGTCCTAGAGGAACTCAGAGAAAATATACGGGCAAAAGTAGAATTCAAAGACAAGATATCAGCCATGATGGGAGATATACAGTGTATGCGTATATATATATACATGCATGTATAAATGCAAAATGTATACATATATACACAAACGCAAAATGTGTTTTTTTGTGGAGGGGAAGTCAGTGTCTTTGAACAAGTTTATCAGTGAAGTTTTATCTACTTTTTTCTCCCAGTATTTTCATGGTTAATAAACACATTTAAATATCTCACTGACTTAAGAAATATCTCACAGTTTTTCAACTTTCTTGTCATTTTGTTCACAGCTTTCATGGCTCTTACTGCTCAACAAAAAGTCATAAAAGTAATTGTTCCATCTTTAGCATGAGCATATAATAAGATAGCCAGCATTTTTCTGATAGCGTGGCTAATGCAAACAAAACACTGAATACTTTTGAGCCTTTGTGAACTAGGGAATTAAGGATGAAAAGATAAAAAGGGGCACCTAAGATTGGTATTAATTTTAAAAATGATGACATAAATGGAACAGAGAAAATGTGAGCCTCTATGTTCATTTATCTCTAAAAGGGTTAAATTTGTAAATAGATAATTTATAGAGATTTTTATTTCCATGGCTCACCACAGTATCATGCCTGGGTTTTGGGTAATCACATCAAAACATAAATGTCCACGGATGGGCCCTGTAGGAGGAAATGAAAATTATAATTGTTATATTGTTAAATTATAGCAGAATAGGCTATCGCTTTGAATTAGAAACAGTATTGACATCAGCTAACTTTTGAATTGTATGCATTTTTAAAAAATTATAAATTTCTGTATTATTGTGAGTTCAATAATCGAATTATTTTGTACAGATGATGTTATGCATGGATAGATACATTTCAGATAATTGAACACAATAAATATAAGCAGAAGGCTGTAGCTGACCACTCAGTGCATAGGCCAGCACTCATAGGAACTAGAAGACAATTATGTTTCCAGTTTGTCCATTTGGTGTTTAAAAACATAGTATTGCCAGGAGTGATGTTGGAAGAGTTTTTAAAATACTAAGAAATAATTTAGTTAAGCTGGACATGGTGTAGATTGTAAAAAGCAATATTCAAATTAGCTAACAGATTATCATCTCTGTAGAAACAATTTTGCCTCTAAAATTTGATAATTTTATGATTCATGCTGGTAGAAAAATCTTTCTCACTATTCATTCAACAATCTTTCACTGAGTGCTTACTATATTCCAAGGAACTGTACTCCTCATTGGAGATGAAAAGCCATCATTCTTATCTTTAACAACTTTACATTTATTACAGTGGAATATATAATATATTTTTAAATGTATATTTATTGTCATCTTTCATGAATTCCCCTAGGCAATTGGATTTGTGGAAATTTCCTGTACCACTTTACTTCTTCATCTGACTCTTCCTGACTGTCACTACTTTCTCTCACACTACTGGGAAGTTCTTGACAAGTATTTCTATACAAGCTTATAGTAAACATTTAAGAGTTCTTTTTTCAAGAAAAAAATATCTGAGAGTAGATATCTTGTTTTTCCAATTCTTCACTGGATATGCATGAGCAAAACTGGAAAAGGCTGGGCAGGCACTTTCAGCTCTATCTTGGGCTAATGTCTCTCTGGATCCTCTGTTGGCAGTGGTACTGCCTCCAACAGCTCAGGCCAAAATTGTTCTATTTTCTTTTTTCCAGAAGAACAGAGGCCTCCCAGAAACCTGCTTGGCATACTCTCTTTTCAATGTGCACATAGTAGGAATCCACTCTATTTTTGTCAGGGAGAGAGGAACTGAGTCAAATCATGTATATCAGCCTATTATTTCCTTCTTGATATAATTTTTGTTTCTTGGCTAGAGAGTAGTTCTCCCACTGGGTCCTCCATGGGCAATGATCTTTCAGGTCGTCATAATAGCATACTTCTACCTGCCATATTAAATCTCTAATTTTTAAACTTCTAGCAACAAATTTGCAGAGCAGCACATCAAACTTTGGTGAGCATGAGAATGATTTGGAGAGCTTATTAAAGCACCAAGTCCTAAGTTCTTCCTGATGGAGACTTTGATTCAGTACACTGGGGATGAATTGGATTTCTAACACCCTCCCAGGTCATGCTTGTCCATGGACCATGCCTTCAGCAGAACTGTTTAGAGTGATTGTGTTATACAGGCATACCTTCGAGATACTGTAGTCTATTAAGTTTGCAACAGCATTATGTCTAAAGAAATGTATGTACCTTAATTAAAAACTTTATTGTTAAAAATACTAACCATCACCTGTGCCTTTAGTGAGTCATAGTAGGAAAATCAAAGATCACTGATCACAGATCAACATAACAAATATAATAGTAATGAAAAAGTTTGAAATATTGCAAGAATTACCAAAATGTGACACAGAGATATGAAGAGAGTAAATGCTGTTAGAAAAATGCTGCCAATAGGTTTGTTCAATTCAGGGTTGCCACAAACCTTCAATTAATGAAAAATACAGTATCTGGGTCGCACAGTAAAATGAAGTGTAATAAAATAAAGTATGCTGTTATAGAAATATTCAGTGGGTCCCAATAAGAAATGATCAATTTTACCTAGTGCTTTCAGAAAGCAGTCAAAAAAAAGCATATCTTTAAGCAGAGTCATGCACAGTGATGAGGAATTTTTCAGGCACATGATATATAAAAGTGGACATGTCCAAGAAAAGGGATTTCCAGGAGGTTAAGTGGAGTAAACATGGGTATGAAGGGGATATAAAAACAAACAAACAAAAAATAAAACAAGAAAAAGGTGTATGGCTGGAGGGAAGAACATATGGGAATAAAGGTGGCAGGAGAGTGGAGGAAGATAAGGCCAGAACAGAAGGCAAGGGCCAGGTCATAAGTGATGTTCTGTTATAATATAAATAGTTCTTTAGGTAATATGTAAGCAATAATATAATATAAGCATTACGTTTTAGAAAGGTTATTTGGCAGTATTATACAAGATGAACCAAAGTGGTCCAAGACTGGATGCAGAAAAACACTTAGATGAAAATGACTGCAGTAATCCAGGTAGGTGATAATGAGGCCTTGAGCTAAGGTAGTAAGCAGCGGTGGAGAGTGATAAACTGGACAAGAAAATTATGAAGGTGATTAATTAGATGCAAACACTTTTTTATAGAATGTCTCCTTGGTCCTAAAAAAAATATTGGAATTGTTCATTGAGATGACAAGATAATGATTGCAGGGGGAATAACAGGTTTGATGGCAAGTAGGGAGGGGAAGCTGTGTTGATGAGTTCTGTTTTGGAGATGGGGAGTCTGAGCTTCCTGGGCCTATACAGGTCTAGACCTCAGTAGAGTAGCCTGAGCTGGAAATATAAATTTTGGAATTATCATATAATTATCATATAACTGTCTTTGGAATAATGGAATTAAATGAGAATCTTATGAAGGCATGCAGAATATATTGGTTTCTTAGGAGAGAACATCTAAGGCACATTAATAGTTTTAAAGAATAGGCTGAGAAAGAGAATCTTACCGTGGATATTGAGAAGGTTTAAAAAGATAAAAGGAGAACTAAGGCAGCAGTATCACTACGCCAAAGAAAGAAGCTCAGAGATGTCAAATAGCTCAGAGATGCAAATGGCTCAGACACCAAATACAATGGATATTGAAAGGAGTCTACTGGATTTGGCAATTAGATCATTGGTGCCTGGGGAGAGTTCTTTCAGGGAAGTGATGAATAGGGAAACCTTATTTGAATAATTAAAAACTTAATAGGGCTTCCCTGGTGGCGCAGTGGTTAAGAATCTGCCTGCCAATGCAGGGGACACAGGTTCGAGCCCTGGTCCAGGAAGATCCCATATGCCGTGGAGCAACTAAGCTCGTGAGCCACAACTACTGAGCCTGCGCGTCTGGAGCCTGTGCTCCGCAACGGGAGAGGCCGTGACAGTGAGAGGCCCGTGCACCGTGATGAAGAGTGGCTCCCGCTCGCCGCAACTGGAGAAAGCCCATGCACAGAAATGAAGACCCAACACAGCCAAAAAAATAAAAATAAAAATAAAAATAAATAAATAAATAAATAAAAACTTAATAGAAGGTAAGGAATCTGTCATAGAGTACAATCCTTTTCTCTAGGACAGAGCTGGATTTCTTCCTAAGCAAAGAAAGCGGAGGGTGTGTTTCTTTGCTTAAATAATACCTTGGATCAGCACAATAACCTATAAATTGATACCTGTAGATAACTAAGATTAGGGACCAATCAGAGGTCAACAAAAGGACACCATAAACCTGATGTAGGAGGTTCATAGGAAGGACTAAATCATGAAGGAGGAGGGGATGGCTGTCAGGGAGATGGAGAGGAACTCCCAGTAAGCAATGACTACTTCTCAAGCCATTCCAAACACATCCAGCTAAAAATATGTGATCAAAGCTTCTGAGAACCCTGTCTCAGAAGCCTAGTTTTGCAACCAAAACTTAGCAATTAGTATTTGAAAACCACATTAATTGTCTAAAAACCACCCACAGGCACTTTGACATTTATTATACATCAGAGAATACACAACCTTGATCTGAACCGAAATGAAGGGGAAACATAAGACATTTGCAATAATTTCAATCAAGTTTCTCCAAACATCAGACTACTGAGTGATATTGCCAAACCCAATATCCAGTGCATTTAAAAACATCACTGTTTCTCATTTTATATACACATGTTAATGTTTCCCCGTGAAGAAACCAGTGTTCTTAAGTGTTTAACATGGCTTTACTTCACTCTTCTTTGCATTTTATAATATTTAAACTAAATTTTATAGTTTTTTAAGAATTATGTTTTATGAAATATAAGGGATAAGGAAAGTAACTTTAGAAACTGCCTTGACATTGAGCATAGCTCTGAGAAATGGGTAATGGCAAATCCTTCAAGGGAAATAGGTTAAAGACCCAGTGAGCAAAGGAGAGTGAAAAAAAATATATCCTTATTGAGGAATATTATATCCTCATTGAGGATATAATTATTATATCTTTACTGAGGGGAAAAACAGAATACAGAGAAAATCGCCTAACTAGCTTTAATGGGCTGGTCAACAATTCATCACCTCTGTTCCCTACAACAATGTCCCTTAAACTGGGTTACTCAGATTATTAGTAGTCTTTCAAGTGGTAATAGATGTTCTTTAAAAAAGGGATGCTACCTAATATAACCCCTGCATATTAGTATGCTAGGCCTGCAGTAACAAAATACCACAAACAAGGTAGCTTAAACAACAAAAAATTAGTCTCGTAGTTCTGGATGCTTGAAGTCTAAGCAGGGTTGGCAAGTGTTGGCAAGTGTTGGCTCCTTTTGAGGCCTCTCTCCTTGTCTTGTGGGTGGCTGCCTTCTCCTTTTGTGTTCACATTATCTTCCCTCCTTCTTTTGTATTCACATTTTCTTCCCTCCTTATGTGTCTGAGACAAATTTCCTCCTCGTATTAGAACACCAGTCATATTGAATCAGGGTCCACCCTAATGACCTCCTTGTAACTTAATTACCCCTATAAAGACCCTGTCTCCAGAATATGGTCACATTTTGAGGCACTGGATATTAGGACTTCAACATATGAATTTTTTGAGTCGACAAAATTTATTCCATAACACCATGTACTAAGTATCCATTGCTGCATAACAATGTTTTGACAAACTTTGAGGCTTAAAACAATACACATTGATTATCTCACAGTTTCTGAGGATCAGGGATCTGGGCATAGTTCAGCTGGGTCTTCTACAAAACTGCAATCAAGGTATCACTCAGGACTGTGATATCATCTCAAGGCTCTCCCAGGGAAGGATCTGCTTCCAAGTGGTTGTCAGAATTCAGGCCTTGTGGCTTGTTGTATGGAGGGCCTCAGTTTCTTGCTGGCTGTCTCCAGGGGCCATTTTCAAAACTTGCCACATGAGTCTTCCTAACATGGTCAACTGGCTTTATCAAAACCAACAGGAGACAATGTCCCCTAGTAAGACTTACGCTACAGTCTTATGTAGAGTAACCATACAAGTCACATCCCATCACATTTGTTATGTTTTATTGGTTAGAAGCAAGAGGCATGTCCTGCCTACACTCAAGAAGAGGAAAATACACAAGGATTTGAATACCAGGAGGAGGGAGGTGGGGATCCTGGGGGCCACCTTAGATTCTTTCTACCACAATTCTCCCTTAGAGAGTTACAATGGTGTAGACACATTAAAGGCTCTGAGAACATCATATGGGAATACCCTATTAGACCATTAGGGTAAAATATACTCCTTATCTCAGCATATAAGACCTTCAATAATTTGCTTCGAACCTACTTCTTTAGGATGATGTCATTATATATCCTTTATATACCACATAACTCAGTACATCATATAACTCACTCTTCCCTAGATTTTTTCCATTTGAACTTTACTAATTTTCCTTTCTGAATTTTTCATGTTCTTCAAGGCTTATTGTAAAATTCACTAGCCCAATGAACATTTTCTTGAATATTTCCAGCTGGATTCATATGTTCATTTATTTCTTCATTCAACAAATATTTGAGAATAAAAGATGCTAGGTGTGGAACTTATAACAGTGAAGTAATTTACCTTCTAAAAGAAGAGATTGACATAAAGAATCAAACAATTATATAACTGCAGTTAGAGATATATGATATGCAGGAAAAAAAAATGGAGTGCTCTAATAGAGAAAAATAATAGGAACCTAACTTGTGAGGGTGCATGGTCAGAAAAGACCCAGAAGAAGTGACTCTGAGTCTTCAGCTGAAGATGAAGGAAAAGCAAGATGATCATTCCAGTCAGAGTAGAGCCTGTGCAGAGGTCCTGACTTGGACAGAGCTTGCAATTCAGGGAAATGAAGTAAGGCAGATACAGCTGGAATGTAATGAAGGTGCAGTAAAGGTGAAAAGGTTGGCAGGCCCCAGATGGTTACAGGCCTTGAAGGCCACTTAACAGTTTTGTTTTAATGCTAAGTAAGTGCAGTGAGCAACCAGTGAAAGTCTTTAGGCAGGAAAATGACACTATCAGATTTATGGTTTCAAAATACCACTCATGTTGTTCTATGCAAATGGACTGTTCTCTGCGAATGGACTGAATATGGATAAAGAAGCAGAGATTAATTAACATAAAGCTTTTAGTGTATATCTAGAAATTAGTTGATAGCAGCATGGACAAGACTGGAAGTCAGTAAATTATGGCCTGTGGATACAAACCTACCCATGACCTGCTTTGTATGACCCATAAGCTAGTAAGGTCTTTATATTTTTTAAGGTTGTGAAAAATAAAGAATATGTGACAGAGGCTGTATGTAGCCCACAAAGCTTAAAGTATTTACTATGTGGACTTTTACAAAACAGCTTGCTGACCCCTGATCTAGACAAATAATAACCGTGGAAATGTAGAGAAGTGAAGGATTTAAGATTTATTATCTGGATGGACAAAATTTGGTGATGGATTAGATGTGGGAGTGAAGAAGGAAATTTAAAGTAAAATGTTTAAGTTCTGACGAGCAACTGAGCCAATGGAAATAACATTATATAAAACATAAAAGACTAAAGGGGAGTGATTTGAGGGGAAGGAAAATGAAGAGCTCTGTTTTGGGTACTGTGGTACACAACAGGTCCTGTCTCTGTGTGCAGGGACACAGACACATGTCCCTTGTGACATTTGGGAAAGTTTTCTGCTTTATAGATTCTGCCTTCCCAAGGTAGAAACCAAGCAGTATTCTTCCCAGCTTTCTTTGCAACATGGTGTTATGTCCATGCATCACATAAGCTCACATGAGAGGCTAATTGACTTTTGAGGTTCCATTCTGCTAGCGGAACTTACTAGCTTCCAGCTATCAGGGTGTGGTCAGTGATGGCAACATCATCTTCCTGGGTTAGGACATTCAGCGCTGTTGGCCAGCTGTGGAAAACAGGTTTGTGGCAGTCATGCAAACAGTAGCTTCCAGAATGTAATAACAGCAATGACTGCAGTAGTTTTCTCAGTAGGCCAGCTCTGTTTTGTGGTTCTCATTATTTTCCCTAGAAATTTAGTCTTAAACCTGGTATTCCAGCCCTCTCAACCATTCTGTGAGCTTCTCAATATCCTTTTTGAAATTCCTTTTTGATTTTTCAGCCAGAATCAGTTTCTGTTGCTTGCAACTAAGAACATGACTGATAAAGACATTTAATTTGATATGCCTGTGGGATATTCAAGTGAAGACATTAAATAGAGGGTTAGCTATACAAGTCTGAAGCTCAGAGAAGTCTTGGCTGGAAAAAGAAATCTGGGAACTGTTGGACTATAAATGTTATTTAAAACTATGGGAATGTATAAGATTGTTTAGGAATAGTGTGTAAAATAGACTGAAAACAAAACAAATTCAACATAATAGAAATTGGGTTGAGAGGGAAGCTTAATTTTTCATCTTTCTGAGAGCCCATAGTATTTTATACCTACAGTACTTAATAGATTCTCTCATATTATAGCTATTTGTTTACCTGTATGAAAATAATTTACCTGATTTGAGTTCCTTGAAGGAAATGGCTGTGTAGTTTTCTTCATTGTTTCTTCCAGTAGAAGATACAATGCTTTCTGTGGAATAGGCACTCGTATATTTTTCCCACTTGAAATTACATTTTCAATCTTTGCTTCCCTTCTCAGGGTTTTTAAATATATATTTAAGAGCAAACTAATTTTGAAACAATTGCTTTCTATGTCCTGGGTTATCTTTGGTCTGTTGCAAGAAACTTTATTATTTTTTAATCATTGTTTTGTTCCCTTTAGGCATTTTCTTGACCATAGGGAGGGCAATTATTTGATTGTTTTTTTTCTTCTTCTCACAATGCTCTATAAAGGGCTTAACTGGGAAACCTTCAACTCTTAATTTTCTGTCATATGCATATAGAATCTTCTCTGTTCTAGAAAGATGCCAGAAATGATTTTTTTAAGGTATAAAATATTTTAAACTGATGCTTATTTAATCACTTTTACCCCCATTTTTACCTCCATTTTAAACAGTCATATAAACTAAGCTTAATGTCATTCATGTTTATTTTAAATTCTTATTGAAAACTGTATATCACAGTTTTTTTGCAGGATAGTAGGTTGATATACTTAGGTATAATATTGGAAAAATTGGATTCTTTTGTTTAGTTCACTTAGTATTTACGATACTTTACACCTGTGTCAGAAAGCTATCTTAAGTATTAATTTACTTAAAATCAATTACATAACTACTAAGAGCCAGGTACTATGCATTTTTAGGAATACAGAGATAAATAAAAGAAGGCTCACAAAGAACTCAGTCAATGTAAATAGCACAAAGAGAAGGTATTTTTAATTTCTGTGACTTATCCTGATTTCACCTCTAGTAGTCTTATTTATGAAATATATTTTATAAAGGCTCAATTGTGTATCCTTTGTTTGATATGAATTTATACATTGAAAAAAGTTTCTTTCATGAAACTCCATCACGTTGTTCTATAAGAGAGTGATTTTCAGCTGAGCTTCTGAAAGACACTGTAAAATATGCAGTTCACTTTTGACACCCAAATTTCTTTGCCATTGCTAGGTCCTGACCCCACTCACAGTTTTCTGAACACTTTGCACTTTGTGGCCCTTCTTCAATCAAACTGGGGAGTCCAGTTAAGCCTTGTCTGCTAAATCCTTTTGTCTGCTATGCTTACATGTTGTCAAATGGCTTTTATATTCATTGTCTCACGTGCTACTGGTAAAACCTGTAAAAGTTAGGCCTGGCAGGCACTATTATCTCAATTAACAGTCTCAAGGTAACATGGCTAGTAAGTTGCTTTGCTGAGAATAGAATTATGATCTTCAGCTTCAGTTTTTCATTCCTTGTCCTTTTCCCTCTATAATCAAGAAACTAAATAAAGCCAAGAAGATAAATGTGCCAAGGGATTGATAACTATTGATGATTTCAGTTGTGATATACAAACCAGAGATTGTAGGCTAGAAAATTTCTCTGAAGTTTTAGAATTTCTGGACATGAAGTTTGGATCATTTGTTAATATATATTTACTGTAACTATCTTTTCATATAGTACACATATACCTAATTATTATTAGGATCAAAAGCATTATTGGGAAATAAAAGCACACATTGAGGGCTTCCCTGGTGGCGCAGTGGTTGGGAGTCCGCCCGCTGATGCAGGGGACGCGGGTTCGTGCCCTGGTCTGGGAAGATCCCACATGCCGCAGAGCGGCTGGGCCCGTGAGCCATGGCCGGTGAGCCTGTGCGTCCGGAGCCTCTGCTCCGCAACGGGAGAGGCCACAGCAGTGGAAGGCCCAAGTAACGCCAAAAAAAAAAAAAAAAAAAGCACACATTGAAATTTTGAGAAGCACTGGAGACCAATCCAGAAAACATATTTGTGAAGGGGTACCCTCTACTATTGGAGGGATACAACTGTGCAAACAGTATTCTTCTTGTGTATTTAATTATAGAAGTATATAGGGTAAAGCACAGACCTGACAAGTGATTTGTCTGCTTAAAATCCTTAGATGGCTCCTATTGTCTTTTTAGATACACTTAAAGGTATTACAAATTGTCAGTTGAATCAATACTTGTGGCTGACTACAGTGAGTTGAGAATATGTGCAGTGGGGAAGAGGTTGGCCTGCTCTCAGTGTGACATGTCACATCCTCTATTGAGAATCACTGGTCGTCCAGATAGTATTCAGACTCCTCCCCAGAGCCGTCCTGACTGATGTTGGCTGGCCCATACTGTCGCTTCAGCCTCGTGTTCTGCCTTTCCCCTTCAAGGTCTTTATACTCTAGCCATAACTGACTGCACTTTCCTGAATTTATGGCTCAAATGAACCTCAGCCACCTCTATTACACCAAGACTCAACTGCTACCATCTGTGTGAGGTCCTGCCTGACTTCTCTCTCCCAGAATCCTGAAAATTTATATCTCCTTCTCCTGTACCCCTAAAATCTTGCACAGTGCTTAAAACAAAGTAGATATGCCTGTATATATTCTATGAATAAATGAACAAATGTATTTGACTAAAGTCAGAATGCTAGTTAATGTCGGCTGGAAAAAAAAAAAACAAAACTAGAGAGTTCTTTATTTTGTCCCTGCTTATGCCTCTCATTGCTAGAGTAAGAAATTCTGGCTGATGGCAGACGATATTAAAAGTAAATTCTTATTTAAACTTTTGCATTTCATACTAAATAGCCAAGGTCATGAAATAGCCTGGTGATAGGGGTTGGGGGAATGTACTTGTTAACACTCTTCTTTCTGGGGGAATAAACGTTTTCTAACCTCTATACACTATTTAGAAGATAATGATTCATTGCTTGGAAGCTTCCCTTGCTTACATATTAACTCCCAACATTCCACCCCAAAGAATCAGATGGACCACATTTTGACTGTCTATTCAGTAGCTGCTCACGTGAACCATTTACCATGTCTAAGTCACAATCTTGTCTTCTAGGTTCAAAACACAATTAACTTCTTGCTCTTTGGGGAGAGCAGATAAATAAATAAATAAACCTGTTCCCTATGTAATTATGCTACCCGAAGAGTCAGACTCCTCTACCCTTTACACATAAGTCAACTGGAATAATTATTAGTAATAATGCTTTTATAATATTTTAATGTCTTTCCCTCAGGAGATCAAATTGCTTTACACACATTATCTCATTAATCCCTACTCCAATTTTGTGAAATAGAAAGAAGCGGGCTCTTTTTTATGCTTCTATTAAAGTGTTATTCCTGCTCTCAGATGTTCATTGCATAGTATACTGACCCATATCAGTATGGAATTTTATTAAGTAACACAAGGTTAAGTCTTTACAAAAGAGGCCTTAGTCAACAGGGAGCGCATTGCATCTCTATTTTAGCCAAGGTCTTCTCCATATGAATGAACTGTCAGAATAATTCATTGTTCTTTTGGGTTAACGAATGGCATTCTCCTATTTACTGATGAGTGGTGAACACACAAAGTTTGCTCAGCCATAGCAATGAAAACTAGATCCTATGGTCAGCAGAGTTAATTTTTTTTTTCTAATTGCTTTACTGTACTACCCTGACACTCTGTCACTTTGATGCTAAGAATGTAAATGAAAGGGAACAAAATCTAAGCTGTTTGAATCTTCTAAATCAATAGCAAACATTATTTGAATGTTACACCAAACAGCTGTAATACTAGTGTAACTTTTCAGCCCTGGGGCCATTAAGCTTAAAGAATGACAGTTCTAAGCCAAAACAGTATTTTGAAAGGCATTTCACTGTTAGTTTGTTTCAAAAAATAATTCTTACTCTGATGAAATTTAATACAAATTGATGAAAGAATTAAACTCTCATCTGTAATGGAGAAACCAAGGACAGACATACTGTTGGGATATTTTTGTTTTATTCTGGACCAAAAAAAAAAAATTATATTTAGCTAGAGGCAAGTTAAAAAAAAACAAAACATGATTTCAGAACATTTTAGGGATAATAAGGTAACGTTGCTTGAATATGGTTTCAGCCAAAGGTTAGGTAAAATATAATATGGACAAGCCTCTCAACATGGAGTCTGTTTCTCAGCATTGTAACTCTATAGGAAAGCTTCCCAAAGTCTCTCATTCTGCTCCAAGCAATCTTTGACTCCGTGGGTAATTAATTCTTTTCACTGAAATATGCTGTTCAAGCCCTGCCATATATTTTTGCCTACATCTAGAACTCCTGGAGTGTAACAGAGAATAAGGCGATGTCTCAATGGTGAGAACCACTCTTCAAAGATAAATATCTCCTCTGTCTTACGTTTTGTTTAAATTGGAAAAGAACAGTCTAGCAAAGCCTGTACAGTGTCAGTGTTTAAGATCAAGTTGTTATGCTATTTACAAAAAAAAAAAAAAAAAGAAAAGTGGGGGAAGGAAAACCATGCACAGCAGAAACTATGAACCTTATGTGACTGCCTCCTATTTTACCAACTGATTTAAAATCTTCATAAAAGCATGTATTTTTAGAACTTGAAAGCTTGAAACAAATCGTAAGTAGATTGTATTGAACTCATGGAATATGAAGTCTTTAATGGAAATATCATCTGACTCTAAAATCCTACATTATAAGTATGTGAAGTTTAACACATGGTAGACTTTTAAAAAATCTAAGGTTTCATAGGAAAAGAATATGGAAATACAAATTATGACCTGTTAAAATTTTATTAGTGGACCATTTTCATTTATAGTCTCCTGATATTTTTCAGATCCCTCTATACATTTTTCCTATAATTAATTATATTTTATAACTGTCTTAAAAGTTCATTCGGATATTCATTTTTTCCTTTGCTTTTAAAATTCCATCTTTCTAACTAATGGTTTTTATGCTAACTTTCTGTAGTTTTATTTTAATAAATGGAAACTGTTTCCAGATTAGGTATAGCCAACTCTTCATCAGGAGTTTGTTGTAAATTATAGTGGTTAAGGGCATCATAAGCTTGGAGTACACAGGTAAGCTACAAACCACTCTATGCCTCAGTTTTCTCATTTGTACAATGGGAATATTAACCGTGCTTATGTCATAGAGCTGTTGTAGGAATTAAATGAGTTCATCTTAGGCAGGTGCTCTGTGCTTGACACATTTTAAGACCCATATGTGTTCGCTTTTATTTGTATCATTATCATCACCATTTTTCAAGCTTTCTCTTTTGTAATTGGCCTCTATTTAGTTTAGACTTTATTTTTGAAACAATCTACCTAGCTCTTTAAATGAATATTTATAGTAGAGTGAGCACTGGACTGGGAGTCAGGAAAAATATGTTTTCTGCACTAGTCCTGAATATGTCACTTAATTGTTATGTTTGCTTGGGAAGTTTGTTTTGTCACTTCAGGTTTTTAATTTTCATACTTAAAAGAAAATTAGGGTGCTAACCTATATTAATAATCTCAAGTCATCTACAAATCAACCTGTAAGTTAAAAATCAAATAAAGGGCCAACATAGTCAGTGGCCAAGTCTTTATTTTATCAAGGAAGCACATTATAAAAAGAACCACAGTACACTATCCCTAGGATTTCATTAAAAAGAAATTTTTCACACCACGAAAAAGCAAGAAAGATATAATCTTAAGGAGGAGTCTTTTTTATTAAATAAATTTAACTTTATGAAAAACTCATGTGATGGAGTAATAGAATGGAAATATTTTAGTGTCAGTTTCAACTGAGGACAATCGATGTCACGTTACAAGTTGAGTTATGAGATCACCATGAAGGATTTGTAGAAGAAATTATGGAGACCAGTTTTATGAACGTAAACATTCTCAGCCACTTTGAAAGTATAAAAATATTAAAAGTGGAGATAAGAAAGGGATTTTTGGAAAATGCTATGCTGTTAAGTCCCATCCCACTTCCTTGTGGGAGGTTTTTGAGAGTGTGTGGTGTCTGACCCTTATTTCAAATATGGGGAAAAATACTCAATTGAGCCATTCAGAGTTTGAAATGTGTACCCTGGAGCTTGGGAGACAATGTACTGCCAACTCTGAATGCCTGAACCATCAAAAAAACAGGACAAGGGCGAGATGCCTTACTTGGGCCATACGCATCCCTCAAAAAGTAAAGTGTAAGGCTTTCCCATGGACCAGATACAGGCTATATACACCAGCACACATATGAAAAAGAACCAACATAGAGCCATCCTAAGTCCTATCCAGGAGACTGCCTATGATTCCAACATCATGGAGTAAGTAAAGTAAGAAGCTAAGGAAAGAACGAAAAGAGCCAGAAGTGATAATTTGCCCTCATCCAGGGAAATGCCAGCAAAAACTTGTTAGGGATGGGAATGTCTCAGCTAATTATGACTGTTCTCCATTAAATAAAGAGGTCAGTTTAGACTTCTGGCTGGCCCAGAGAACATGACTCCAATCAGTGAATCATAGCAGATTTAACAAGAAATAACTTTTATTCCCCTTTACTCTTTCCTCCTCCTCCCAATAGGAATTAGAAAATATCAGTGAGCAAAATGGTGGAAGAACAAGGTAGGGGCTAGGGGAAGAAAATGCCAATCACACTCTCCTCCCTTAGTGCAGGTGCCTAGCATGAGTCATGCCCTAGATGTTAAGGGTAAGAGGACCCCTCTTTGAATAGCATGTAAAGTTTTTATTGTTACAAGTGTAGATAAAGTTATTGGATAACGATTATTTCACTAACTGAGAGTAAGCAGAAAATCATGGAACTTACCCTAAATTGCATCTGTATGCTAGAAAAGGATCAAGACCCAAAGAGTAAGTGTTAAAAGAATACGAGTTAGAAATAAAATGGCTGAAAAGATCTCGCAAGTCATGCTTTTCAATATAACTCGTGCACTTACTGCAATGCTGTCATTTGTTGGTTATTATTATTATTATTATTTTAGATTGTGCTGCCAGTTATCACAGTTGAATAATAGTGAACTAGGGAACCAGTTGACTAGATAAGATTTGTGATCTCTTCACCAGACATATATACAGGAGAAAATATTGAACACATATTGTAAATTTTAATTCATCTTTCAAGACACTAAGCTATCTCTGTTTAGTCTTTTATTAGATAGCAAGATAGTAACAATAGTACAAATAATTTCTATTGAGAAACAGAATAACATCTAGTCTGTATATCAATATACAAATAAATATATATAATCTAGCTAGAGTATTAGAAAACATTTTATAAAACTCACTTTGGTGTTTATTTGTAAGTTCTCCTAAAATTATGGGTGTCACTAGAGAAATCATTTTAATATTGCATGACAGGAGAGGAGGAGACAGTTTAGAGTAAGGAAGCTGTGCTTACCCCTGAGGGGTTCTTTGGTTAGCCTAAGAATTAGCAGAGGAAATTGACATTAGTTAAATAACTACTATGTCCCTGGAGGTATGCTAAGTGCTTTACACATGAAACATGTGGTAATCCTCACAAGGAACTCTGGGAATGAGAATTCTTAACCTGATTAATAAAATAAGTGAGGAAATGAATGCTAATCTATTTAAGTTAACATTCCCAAGTTCTTAGAGTTCTAAGTGGCAAAACTAGAATTTTTAAATCACCTTTAACCTAATCTGAAGTCTACTCCCTTTTTACTATACCCTCTGGAAACTTCCATGTATTTCTTTCTTTATAAAAGGTTAAATTGGATGTTGGAAATGTTTCTTCATTATATAAACCATTTCATCCAATTGAAGCACTGGTTTCATGACATTTTATTCTAGTATTCTGACCTCTAGTTTTAGACCTTCCAGAGATCTCAAGTCCTTTATAATTACTAACAGGTATTTAAAAAATAATTGTGAAAAAAAATAAGTGTGTGTACCTATGTTTAAACTAAAGTATTAGATTACATACCTTTTAAGGCAGTGACCACATCATCTCAAGGCCTAGCACAGTGTCTGGAACTTAGTAGATACTCCATAAATATTTCTTAATTTTAGAAATAAATGACAATGAGCAATGCCTCCATCCATTCACTCACCTAACACATATTTACTAAGTACCTACTAAATTCCAAGCACTGGGGAGTCCATCAATGGAGAGCGAGCTAAAGATGATTCCTGCCAAATGGATCTTTGTGGTCTAGTAAGGAAGAATTAGGGTTAAGCAAAAATAATAAAGGATGGTATATGCTCACAGTGGAGAGATTTTGAGTGCTGTGGGAACACCTAGCAGGGGTCTGTAGCATGGTCTGTGTGCTTATGTGGGGGGAGAGTGGGATGTGGTCAGGGTTGTTTTCTTCTGATGTTTGAACGTAATGTAGACTAAGACAGCATTATCATTATGTGGGGTGGGCCAGCTGGCCCTGGAATGGAGAGCAGGACCTTGAGCAAGTGGCTTTCTGCAGCAGACCCTGAGGTTGTTGACAGCTGGAGGCTATCTGCCACCCTCATTCCCTGCAGCCCATCTTAAAGAAGGATCCCAGAAATTAGACACACTAGTTGTCACTAGCACCAACACTACTGGAGCCTACATACTGTTCTGTGAATGAAAGAAACATTGCACTTAAATAATGAATTTCAGAGTTCTTTCAATTTGTTGAATCAAAATTCTAATATTTACTTTATTCACTTTTTTCCCTGGTATTTCTAGTTCTAGTACAGAGACATGTCTCTATAAAAGTCATTTCCAAAAAATCATAACTAACAAGAATCAAAAACAAGAATGTGTTTTTCATGCCTATCATTACCTGTGATGACATATGAAGTATTTTCAATGAACAAATATCCAAATAAAAATTAGCATTTTATTTCACTTATTTTGCTTACTTCTCCCCCAGATCCCTTCCCATTCTTCTTCCCTTCACTTTTTTCTTTTCTTTTGCCCCTTTCCTTCCTTCCTTTCTTCTCTCTCACACCCATTGTATCAATAATTCTATTTTGATTAGTTTCCAAGTTCTACAATTTCTTTTAGTTGATTTTCTCACAGAAACAAATATCAGAATGCCTCATTTTTGTTCCTAAGTTATGTTGGTTCTCAGTAAAATTCTATTTGTGTTATAATTTTCTTCGTTTACTGTTAAAGTTTGTCGTGGTTCTGCTTCAAGTGACCTTGGGACTTCTAGTAACTGAATTTGTTGCAAGGTTCCCTTCAGCAGCAGTAATTTTTTTTTTTTGGCCCAAAAATAAACCAAAGAAAAATTATGTACACAGAAATTAACAGACAGGTTTTGGAGACCAAATCGTTTTCTGTGTTGTACTGGTTTTTTTGAAAGTTCAGGTTAACTTATTCAAGGTTGCTTTCTACTTGGATCTAACTTCTTTTAATGTAGTCAAGATTTTTAGTAAATTTTTCTATAAAGTGTCCCAAAAATGTATTTTTAAAGGCTCTATTTGGATGTATGGTTTTGCTTGGATTGCATAGATTAAATCTAGAAACTATATTTTAGGGTAGAAATGTCGTGAAAGAGATTGCATTACCCCCAGAGGCTAAATATTTTTTTATAAAACTTGCAAGCTGAAAGTAAATTTCAAGTACATCCTTACCCCAGTTTCAATACTCTTCGCTGAAAACATAATATTTAGTGTATTTCTTTTGCAAATCAGACATATGGGACCCAACTTATAAATATTTTTCTTTAAAAATTAAATCATGGAAATTAAAAAAAAAATCAAAAGGAAAGATATAAAACCCCTTTCTCCCAAAAGAGCTGCAAAAGTTTACTCCTTGAAACATTGGACTACAGAAACATTTGCAATTAGTAAGCTGCATTATTTATAGATAGAGAACTGCAACGTCTCTTCCCCATTTAGAAGTTTATTTTAAATCTATAAGATTTATAAAACAAAAGTAAGAGAAGCATGTGTTGAGCAGTAAATTAATACTGCTAGTGAGCTTCTGTATTCTTTTAACATTACACTATTTTCATCATTTTTGACACAAAGATGTGTTTTGCAAGGAGGGAATAGCACATTTTGAAATGACTAGTTAAGCAGTGGGTGAAAAACTGGTAACAAAAAGAAGGGAAATGGTTTATACTTCCATTATACTTAAGGTCACATACAGGTCACATTTAACACTGATTCCATTTTCATATATTTTAATAAAATCTGTATAGGAAATTCAAGTAACGTTTGTGGAAAGAATTTGATCTAAAGGAGCAAAACTAAGTGTCACTTTAACATTAACCTTCTAGTGATAAATAAGCAAACAGAAGAAAAAAAAAATGTCTCCTCCAAATGCAAAAGCAGAAATACTTGCTCCCTAGCTACTGACATGAGAGAAATATTTGATAGTGGTGGCCTTGTAACAAGATATCCTGGGCTTGGCATTACACCAAGGGTTGTAAATTAAAAACCAATGCATGTATTTTATTTAGGAATGCTCAGAGTAGTTGGGGAGAAAGAGTTACTTATAAGGTTGTCTTGTTCTTGAAATTTTTTGAAAATCTTCTGGCAGGAATTGATGTTGTACTGATCACTACTCATTTCTTCTCTTCTTTCTGTTCATACTTTCCCAGAGAGAGGGTGTCTACTCCTTTAAAACTTTGCTATCATTCTTGGAATAAAATGCTGGTCTGGGTCTTACTTGGAAAGCTGCCTCCTGTCCTCATGCTTATTTAAGACACATATTGCATCTCGATCTATAATATCTTAGCATGCCAGGAAGAGTATACTGGCAACTTCAAACACAAATTCAAGTTTCAAAGATGAAATGGCTCACATTTTACTTAGACATAGCATTAAGAATCAGCTCCCCCCATCCCCACCCCCATGGGTGCTATTCTGCTTATTTCTCTAATTTACACAACTATTTTCTTTTGCATCTTGTAAAATGTAAAGTAATTCAGAAGAGGTTCTGAGTGAACAGCAGAAAGTCTGCAGCTCAACGGCATGAGTCAGTATGTAATAAGTTGCCTGAATCTATAGATAGACCATTATGGGACTTGTTAAGGTTTGTGTCAGGTCTCTGCAATAGTTATTGGAGGCCTAATTCAGACCAGCTTTCCTCCACAAAATTAAATAAAGGGGTACTGGATATACCATGCATCGGAGGGATTAGTCAGTTCTCTTTGCACAGCAGTGACCTCTGTATCCCTTCTATTAACGAGTGGGAAAGATTTAACTGCACTGCACATACCCTTGTATTTTTCGGCCATTATTTAAAACATGTCAAAATGAGTTCAGTAACTCTTCATTCATTTTTAACCTCACCTGTTCCTCAATCAAGCATTTCTAGCCCCACCTTTTCTTTCTTTCTTTCTTTCTTTTTTTAATCAAACCCAGAAGTACTTGGAGTTTGTATCATGCATAATTCTGTAGGAGTCTTGGAACTGAGCGCCACTTGAAGTTCCATAAAATGACTATACCCCTTGTCAACTAGGAAGTGAATATATACACTGATGCTTGCCATGGAGGTCACACTATGTCGAGTATTTTGTGGTTTAATTGCACACTGAATGTATGCTTGAATCTGTTATTAAAAAAAAAGACAGAGGCAGACTTGATGAGGTAATCTTTTACTCTCCACATCATATTTCACTTAAGTGGTAGTCAACATGCAACCCTAATTGACAGTCAAATCAGAGCTCTGTTGACTGTAGCTAAATACATATTGCCTAATTGTATAATTCCCATAACCTAATGCAAAATTCAAGGTATGAATGCATTTCCTAAGAATGGAATTGCTGAGCATAAATCAATGATTTGTTCACTCTTAAAAAGTTCATATATTCACTGGCTTGTGACTTCATAGGTTGGTTAATTACTAGATTTCAGAGTTATTAAGTTAATGGACATAAAAGCACTAGAACAGATATGGAACCCCTTATTTTTTTATTGATGTATAATTGACTTACAATATTGCATTAGTTTCAGGTGTACAACAGTGATTCGGTATTTTATACATGATGAAATGATCACCACTATAAGCTTAGTTACCATCTGTTACCATACAAAGTTATTATAATATTACTGACTATATTATCTATGCTGTATATTAGATCCCTTTGACATATTTATTTTTTAACTGGAAGTTTGTACCTCTTAATCCCCTTCACTTATTTCGCCCATCCTCCCACTCCCATCTCTGGCAACCACTAATTTCTTCTTGGTATCTATGAATCTTTTGTTTTATTATATTTGTCTTTTTGTTTTTTAGATTCCACACATAAGTGAAATTATATGGTATTTGTCTTTCTCTGTCTGACATTTCATTTAGCATAATACCCTCTAGGCCTATGCATGTTTTCACAAATGGCAAGATGTCATTTTTTTATGGCTAAGTAATATTCCATTGTGTATATATGTGTGTGTGTGCATCTGTGTGTGTGTCTGTATACATACAACATCTTGATTCACTCATCTGTTGATAGGCACTTAGGTTGCTTCTACATCTTGGCTATTGGAAGTAAAACTGCAATGAACAACAGGGTACATTTATCTCTTTGAATTAGTGTTTTCAGTTTTTTCAGATAAATACTCAGAAGTAGAATTGCTGAACTGTATGGTAGTTCTATTTTTACTTTTTTGAGGAACCTCCATACTGTTTCCATAGTGGCTATACCAATTTAAATTCTCACCAACAGTGCACCAGGGTTCCCTTTTCTTTACATTCATGCCAACACCTGTTATTTTTTGTCTTTTTGATAATAGCCATTCTGACAGATGTGAGGTGATATCTCATTGTGGTTTTGATTTGCATTTCCCTGATGACTAGTGATTTTGAGCATCTTTTCATGTGCCTGTTGGACATCTGTATGTCTTTGGGAAAATATCTATTCAGTCTGCCCACTTTTTTTTTTTTTCATAAAACCAATTTATGTTAATACAGATGCTTCATTTCAAATTCAAAATAATGTTACATGGCATCCAAAATGCAAGAAAATTCCTTAGTATAAGCCAAACTGCAATATGATAAGCTAAATTTGCTTCTTATTTCTATATGCCTTTTTAGTACAGTCCCTATTTTAAAGCATAATCCTATAGAAACAGTTGGATGTAAGGATAATAATGTATTTACAAGAATTCTTCTTTAGCCATTTGAAGTATATTTAATTTACAATGTTGTGTTAATTTCAGGTATACAACAGTGATTCAGTTATATATATATATATATATATACATACATATAATGTGTGTGTCTATGTTTGTGTATATATATATACACACACACATATATGTGTACACATACATATATTTTCAGATTCTTTTCCATTATAAGTTATTACAAGAATTGAAATGTGCTATACAGTTGGTCCTGTGCTATACAGTAGGTCCTTGTTGTGTATCTATTTTATATATAGTAGTGTGTATATATTAATCCCAAACTCTTAATTTATCTCTCCCCTCCACCCCACTATCCCCTTTGGTAACCATAAGTTTGTTTTCTATGTCTATTAGTCTATTTTTGTTGTGTAAATAAATTCATTTGTATCATTCTTTTAGATTCCCCATATAAGCGATATCATATAATATTTGTCTTTATCTGACTTCACTTAATATGATAATCTCTAAGTCCATCCATGTTGCTGCAAATGACATTATTTCATTCTTTTTTTATGGTGAGTAATATTCCATTGTGTATATATATTCAGCTTCTTATTTATCCATTTATCTATTGATGGACATTTAGGTTGCTGCCATGTCTTGGCTATTGTAAACAGTGCCACTATGAACATTGGGATGTATGTATCTTTTTGAATTAGAATTTTCTCCAGACATATGACCAGGAGTGGGATCCCTGGATCATATGGTTAACACTATTTTTAGTTTTATAAGCAACCTTCATACTGTTCTCCATAGTGGCTACACCAATTTATATTCCCACTAATAGTGCAGAAGGGTTCCTTTCTCTCCACACCTGCTCCAGCATTTATTATTTGTAGACTTTTTAATGATGGACATTCTGACGGGTGTGAGGTGCCACCACATTGTAATTTGAACCTCATTGTAGTTTTGATTTGCATTTCTCTAATAATTAGTGCTATTGTGAATCTTTTCATGTGCCTCTTGGCCATCTGTATGTCTTCTTTGGAGAAATGTGTATTTAGGTCTTTTTTTGTGCTATTAAGCTATATTGGCTGTTTGTGTGTTTTGGAAATTAATCCCTTATCAATAGCATTGTTTATAAATACTTTCTCCCAGTCCATGAGTTATCTTTTCATTTTGTTTATTGTTTCCTTTGTTGTGCAAAAACTTTTGAGTTTAATTAGGTCCCATTTGTTTATTTTTGTTTTTATTTATTTTACTCTAGGAGATAGATCTGAAAAAACATTGCTGTAATTTATGTCAAAGTGTGCTCTGCCTATGTTTTTCTCTAGGAGGTTTATAGTAGCTGGTCTTACATTTAGCTATCTAATCCACTTTGAGTTTATTTTTGGGTACGGTGTTAGGGAGTGTTCTAATTTCATTATTTTACATGTAGCTGTCCAGTTTTCCCAGCACCACTTATTGAAGAGGCTGTTTTTCTCCATTGTATATTCTTGCCTCCTTTGTCATAGATTAGGCGACCATAGGTGTGTGGATTTTTCTCTGGGCTTTCTATCCTTTTCTGTTGATCTATATGTCTGTCTGTGCACCAGTACCATACTGTTTTGATTACTGTAGCTTTGGAGTATAGTCTGAAATCAGGGCACATGATTCTTCCAGTTCTGTTCTTCTTTCTCAAAATTGTTTTGCTATTCAGTGTCTTTTTTGTGGTTCCATACTAATTTTAAAACATTTTGTTATAGTTCTGTGAAAAATGCCACTGGTAATTTGATGGGGATTGCATTGAATCTGTAGATTGCCTTGGGTAGTATGGTCAGTTTAACAATATTGATTCTTCCAACTCAAAAATACAGTATATCTTTCCATCTTTTTGTGTCATCTTCAGTTTCTCTCATCAGCTTCTCAAAGTTTTTGGAGCACAGGTCTTTTGCCTCCTTAGGTAGGTTTTTTCCTACTTATTTTATTCTTTTTGATGCAATGGTAAATGTGATTGTGTCCTTAATTTCTCTTTCTGATATTTCATTGTTAGTATATAGAAATGCAACTGATTTCTGTATATTAATTTTGTATCCAGCAACTTTACCAAATTCATTGATCCCTAGTAGTTTTCTGGTAGCATCTTTAGGATTTTCTATGTGTAGCATAACATCATCTGCAAACAGTGACAGTTTTTCTTCTTCTTTTCCAATTTGGATTCCTTTTATTTCATTTTCTTCTCTGATTGCTGTAGCTAGGACTTCCAAAAACTGTGTTGAATAAAATGGTGAGAGTGGGCATCCTTGTCTTTCCTGATCTTAGAGGAAATGCTTTCAGCTTTTCACCACTGAGTATGATGTTAGCTGTGTGTTTGTCATATATGGACTTTATTATGTTGAGGCATGTTCTCTCAATGTTCACTTTCTGGAGAGTTTTCATCATAAATGGATGCTGAATTTTATCAAAAGCTTTCTCTGCATCTATTGAGATGATCATATGGTTTTTATTCTTCAATATGTTAATGTGGTTATCACATTGATTGATTTGTGGATATTGAAAACTCCTTGCATCCCTGGGATAAATCCCACTTGATTATCCTTTTACTGTATTGTTGGAGTTGGTTTTCTAGTAGTTTGTTGAGGATATTTGTGTCTATGTTCATCAGTGATATTGGCCTATAATTTTCTTTTTTTATGATATCTTTGTCTGGATTTGGTATCACAGTGGTGGTGGCCTCATTGAATGAGTTTGAAAGGGTTTCTTCCTCTGCAATTTTTTGCAACAGTTTCAGAAGTGTAAGTGTTAACTCTTCTCTAAATTTTTGGTAGAATTCACCTGTGAAGTCATCTGGTCTCAGACTTTTGTTTGCTGGGAGTTTTGTAATTACTGATTCTATTTCAGTACTGGTTATTGGTCGGATTATATTTTCTATTTCTTCCTGCTTCATTCTTGGGAGGTTGTACCTTTGTAAGAGTTTGTCCATTCCTTCTAGGTTGTCCAATTTATTGGTGTGTAGTTGCTCATAGTAGTATCTTATGATCATTTGTACTTCTGTGGTGTCAGTTGTAACTTCTCCTTTTTCATTTCTAAATTTGTTGATTTGGGTCCTCTCCCTTTTCTTCTTGATTAATCTGGCTAAATGTTTATCAATTTTGTTTATCTTTTCAAAGAACCAGTTTTTAGTTTCATTGATCTTTTCTATTGTTTTTTCATCTCTATTTCATTTATTTCTGCTTTGATCTTTATGATTTCCTTCTATAACTCTGGGTTTTGTTTGTTTTTCTTCTTTAGTTGCTTTAGTTATCAGGATAGGTTTTTAATTTGAGATTTTTCTTGTTTCCTGAAGTAAGCTTATATCACTATAAACTTCCCTCTTAGAACTGCTTTTGCTCTGTCCCATTGATTTTAGATTCATTTTCATTTGTCTCTAGGTATTTTATGATTTCCTCTTTGACTTTTTCAGTAAGCCATTGTGTGTTTAGTAGGATATTGCTTAGTCTCCACATGTTTGAGCTTTTTGTGATTTATTTACAAAAAAACTTACAATTTACAATTACAATTTACAATTACTAATTACAAAAAAATACCAAATGCAAAAGACACCCATTATGTCTGTATATCCTTACATAGTTGGTGGGAAGAAAGATGTACTGAGTTTCTCTTGTATGTCATGTTTTACGTTTTCCTCTGGAGATAAAAAGAGAGATCATAAGATCACATTCTAGCGAAGATGGACAGAGATGGAGGGAGCTTGTTAATTCAAATAAAATGTGGTATCCATTAAAAACTGGTTATGTACAAATGCTAGGAAAGGGCTGAATTCAGTTACACATGAACAGTGTTTTGAACATGAGTCTAATAATCTGGAAGAAAGAGTTGAACATCTAGTAATAATGAACAATAGGAGCAAAAGCACATTGTGATGAAAAAGCATGTTGTAATGTATTATTGTCTGAGTGTGACTCATAAAGGGAAGTGTAGGAAAGTGTGGCAAGAGTCAGAAGGGCCAAGTAGAGGTTAGATCTCAGAAGGTCTTGGATGTCAAGTTTAAGAACTTAGATTTTGCCTTGTGACTGTGGGGAGGAAAGCAGGGGAACAATATATGATTTTAGATATATCACTTAATACTACAGTATTAATGTTGGATTTTGGGAGTGAGAGACTAGATAATGCCAAGATAGTGAGTATACTCTTGTTAAACGTATTTGCTTGTAAGATACAAAGTCTAGTTTAGATAATGGGGATTTGACATGGGTGCACATATAAAAACAGGAACTGTAATAGATGGTGTTGTAGACCTTAGTGTCAAGAATTCACAGAAATACCTCACTAATGATGTAACTCAACTTTTCTGCAGTGTCATATTCAATATGTATCTCAGTGTATCTAATCTTGGTTTCAGAGATTTTATCACCTGTTTTTTGTTTTGTTTTTTTATCCTCTGCTTCATGCTTTCTCTGTGCTTGTCACATTGGCCTACTCATAACTTCAGCTTAGTAATAGTCCATCCTGTCCTCTAGGTTGTTTCTACATTGGTAATCTTTTCTTTTTTTTTTTTTTTTTTTTTTTGTAGTACGTGGGACTCTCACTGTTGTGGCCTCTCCTGTTGTGGAGCACAGGCTCCGGACATGCAGGCTCAGCAGCCATGTCTCACAGGCACAGCCACTCTGCGACATGTGGGATCTTCCCGCACCGGGGCACGAACCCATGTCCCCTACATCAGCAGGTGGACTCCCAATCACTGCGCCACCAGGGAAGCCCAACATTGGTAATCTTTTAGTTTCTGCTCCTCTGGCTTACGGGCTGATTTTCTTCATATTCTACAATTTCTTCATTTTGGTAATCTAGTAATCTGGATGACCCAGTTTGACCTTGGGTCTTCATATTAGACCCCTTAAAAATGTGCTGTTTTCCTTAGGTTGTATATTCCCACCAAGTCCAATGAAACAGGGTTATATATATCCCTACATAGAGCTGCCCCATTATAAGGACAGTTTCACTTAGAAAAAGTGATGTATATGATAAATATTATAATTATCACCTCTGGAATATGTTGTAATAATGTAAGTAGTAAAGATAATATCAGGGAAGTGGTAATGATAATGTAGTCAAGACCTATTTAGAAGACAAATCTCTAAGTCTTTAGTTTAGTTGGTTTTATGATGAGAGAAAAAGAATACTCCACATAGATTCCAGTGATTCTAAATGGCTTGACTTATGTGATAACAGGCAAACAATTGAGATGGGAAAGATGGAGGAAAAGCAATTTTCTGAGTCAGAATGGGGAAAATCATGAGTAGAGTTTTGAACACAGTAAGTTTTTTGTTGTCTGTGGGGCATAGAGTTAGATGTATGAAGTTAAAACTCTTCCACGAGTTAAGTCCTAAAAAGAGAGATTTTGTTGTATAAACAGACCAGATAGACTATTGCTTAAACTAGGAGTGTGAATGATATTGCCATTGGAGAAGAAGAAAAGATATATGCTTTGAAGGCAATAACATTGAAAAGGCAGGCAGAGAGGGAATACAATACTGAACCTAGAAAGAACCATTAGCTATATTAAAAACAACAAAAACAGCAAGAAGAGCATAGTTTCAGCAAAACTTAAATAGTCTTAAGAAGATTACTCAACACTGTCAAAGAAGCAAAAAGACAAGTCAGATAACTGACAAGTGTCTATTTTACTTAGCAATTAGATGCCCTTGGTGTGTTAGCAGGAAGAGTTTTAGAGATGTGTCGGGGCCAGAGTAAGATTCTTGTTGTTTGATGAGCAGGTGGATGGTGAAGGTATAAGAACTTAAATCTGGGCTACTCTTCTGAGATTCTTGACGGGAAAGGAAGAGCACAATAATTAGATAGGAACGTGCCATCAAGACATATTATTTTTTATTTTTTATTTTATTTATTTTTTTTTTTGGGTGAGAGAAATTTGGACAAGTTTATAGGCTGAGAGGAAAGATCCAGATGCTGAGTACAATTCAAGTGATTAAGCTAGGATACAAAAGGAGAAAGTGTGAAGCCTAGTAAGGTTTGGGGGAAAGAAGGGGTCACAGAGCAGAGAAGGAGGGAGAGCCAGTATGAGAAGGTATTATCAGTTTAGCTATACAATGGGTGACAAATTCCTTGATTCTCTACAAAAGTATGAGAAGAAGACGAAATGTGAGTATTTGTCAGTCTGCTCCTAAGGCCCAGAGGTGAATGCTTTGCCCAGTAGGAGCTGGTCATTGCAGCCACTGCTGTAAGGAGGAACAGATAAACTCAAACATCTGAAGTCATGCATTACAAAGTTTAGAAAGAAAGACAGGGAGTTTTAGATGTTAACTTTTTTTTTTTTTTTTTGTGGTACGCGGGCCTCTCACTGTTGTGCCCTCTCCTGCTGCGGAGCACAGGCTCCGGACGTGCAGGCTCAGCGGCCATGGCTCACAGGCCCAGCCGCTCCGCGGCATGTGGGATCCTCCCGGACGGGAGCACAAACCCGTTTCCCCTGCATCGGCAGGCGGACTCTCAGCCACTGCGCCACCAGGGAAGCCCTAGATATTAACTTTTTTAATGACAGTTGTCATACAGCCTCAATTCTTTCTAATGTCTAAGAATAATAATAAGAAACAACAATAAGTTTCTTGTTGAAAGCAAAATAAATATTCTCCAGTATTGATTGGACTACCTACTAGTAACCCTGTCAAAAAGGAAATGCTATTAACTTAGCTTGACTTAACTCCTCTCCATGTCTCTTATTCTTAATGACCTCTTTACATTGTTAGTATATGCAAACAATTTGCTTAATAACTACATCATTGTTTTTCCACAAAAACATAGTAAGTATAGTTGTTCATAGTTTTCAGAATCCTCTATTCTCCTTTGTTTTGAAGAATTGAACATCTGCCTTTCTGTATTGTTTTTAATGCTATTCTCTATGATTCCTAGGTTCTCTGCAGTAGTTCTGGTAACTCTTGCTGATTCTAAGTCTCCTGGAAGTTTTCTGTATCTGAAAAATAAACTAATTGAAAATCATTAGGTGCTTTCTTCTGATCTTCCTGTGTATCCTGGGGTCCAATGTCTCCTTAAGCATCTCTGTGAACTATGTATTACAAAATAAATGATAGCAGCTGAATTAAACATACCATGTCTTCTTAGCTTCTAAATTAGTTTTTTACCTTTGTAGTTCTTATGAAAAATGTATTAATTTTCTTAGACTAAAATATATGCTTTCAAACTAAAATTATACCCTTGAAGGCTATTGTAATTAATATATATTAATCATATATGTTAATGCAAATTTATTAGTGAAAAGTATAAATAAGGAATAATGTTAAAGCAATTCAGTTTAGTTTTATTATGAGCATTATCTTGTTCTGGTCTGTTTTCTTGGGGCTCCTCCAAGAGCTATACTTTAAATGATTATTTTGCAATGGTGACTCTAATATCCTAAACAAACTAAGTTGTCTATGTGGGATCTGTTCTCTTTTCTGAGACGGTAAGTAAGCATAGATTTCCTTTCACGATCAGCTATATTTAAAGAGAGTGGATTCATTCAGGCACACTGTAGAAGATGCTAAGCAATGTAGTTTAAATGAAGGGAGGGGGAAGAGGGGTTATGATAAAATATTTTGTATTGTAGTCCAACTGTCATTGTCTGACCAAATCTGTGATGGGTGTTGACGTATATCCATCTATCTCTTCTTTGAGAAGAGACTAAGACCACTTTAGGACCAATGGATTGCTGAAAAGTAAGTTTTAAAAAGTGCATCTTGGTGCACAGAGGACTACAAATTAGAAAAAGTTTGTAAATGATGTTTCAAGTTTAAATTCCTATTCCAGAGCAGACTCTGCAGTCAGCATGTTTTAGAATATAAGCATTTAGGTACTAGCCAGTTTAGATTTATTATTCATCTCATTGTCTGCTGCAAAGACTTAGAGAATTGATGAAGCTATTTTATTAGCAGTGCTACATATTGAGTGCTCTTCCAAAACCTCCTTTTATCACATTTTCAAAATCATTCTCTAATTTAACAACAATATTAAGAGAGCTCTTTTATTCAGTCCAATTACGTGGAAGCACACTCATTTTTCTAAGGGGTTAATCTTTAGGGATGAAGCAGATTATCAGCTTTGAACCAATTTAAGTAGAATCTTCAGAAACAAAGCCAGGACAAATAATTATTGGCAGTTCACAGAAGGCATTCTATGCCCACTGCTCTGCTGGATTCCCTTAAAGTCAGCTTTTTTGTCTTAATGGGAAACACCTGTGGTCCAGAACGTAAGAAGACAAATCAAACTAACTGTGCTTTGAGACACTCAAACTAAATTATGGAAATAAAAATCTCCTCACCGCAGCATTGCCAATGTCCCTCTTTCCCTTGAAAGAGATATTAAAGGGAGGCTGTTTTGAAAGTATTCATTTCCCTGAGGCATTTCAGAGCTCTAAACATTGTCAATGAACATATCAGCCAGAAGACAGGTCCCCCAGACCCCACGGCCATTATTTCAGTGGCCCATTACATCATTTTAAAAGAGCAAGCTTGTAGAAATAAATGCAAATTCATTTCATCTCAAACTTGGAAAATCATTAGTATATCAAAGAGACATAGAAGGTATTTTCTTTCACTTATCCCAGACAAGTTGTTTTACATAATGTGACTTTTTTTTCCCCAAAGGACAAGTTTACTTATTTATTTTTGAAATGGCTAGAGAAGCATTCAAGTTGGGAGTGTGATCTGATGGAAAAGGGATGATGTCTGCAAGATAACTTACAATAAATGTGATCAAAATCAAAAGTTTCTGCATAAATAGAAACTCCAATGATGAAAAGGAGATCTTTGAAAAAACTACATGCAGAACCACGAGGAAAGAAGAGGTTTGCTTATTAGGGTAGAAGTAATGTTATCATTAGCCAGAGGGTAAAGTTGCTATCTTGCTTTCATGTTTTCCCAGAAGAATAGCATTCAAATTAGACATTGTACAACACAATTTTTTTCAGAGCAAGAACATTTTCCTGAGTCTAACATTTGCAAGATACTATTGTAGAAAGGAATAGTGGACACCGTAACTTGATTACCTTTCTGAGTAGGAACGAGAAAGAGGAAAGAGAAGGGAACATCATACATAAAGCAAGGTTTACGAACTCAAATGCCCATGGAGGAAGGTGGTGAGGGTGGCTGTTATGCAACATAAATTAAGTCATGCAGGTGTTTGAAAAACACTTTCTCCCAGTTTTTTTTCTCTGAATCATAGTACCATACTGCTATTATCCCCTTGCTTTTGAGAGGTATATTGGCACCTAACTCTGTAATACATAAACAGATAGTAAATGGCAATGATGAACATACAGTTTCAGCAATTAAAAAAATAAATAAATAAAAGGATATTTGGGTATCACGGCAAACTGGAGAATATGTTCTTTGTCTAATAGAGGCAGTTAAGGTACTTACCATCACTTAAGTATGTGACCCCAGAACTGCCCTGTCTTGCAAGAGAAACTGGAAATACAGATTTAATGAGGAATCTCATATTTTAAAAAATATTATCATTTGTTTTTTTAAATACATATTTTGATGAAGATAAATCTTTAAGTGTATTTGTTTATTTGTATGTTTGTTTATAGCACAGAATAGGTCAACACTGAGCACACCAAATAACATCTCTGTGGACCAGCTAATTTCTACAGGCCTTTGTCACCACTGGGTTTGTACAACTAAAGGGGGCGGGAGATATTCTGAAATAAAGACTGCCCATTGACCTGGCTCCAAAGACCTGACAATTATCCATTTGGGAAATTTCTAGAATGCCTGGATAATGAAGACTTGCACCTTAAGTAGTACAAAGAAATACAACAGTTGGATTAATAGGAAGCCTAATTTTTTCCCCTTTTACTGAATTTGTTCAGCTTTTACATAATCACTTAAACCTGTTCAGTAAAGAATAATTTAAATATTATTGGGGATCTAGTGTGCTTCCACTTTTGAGAAAGGCAAATGAGACAGGATGTAGAATATGGCACAACCTCTGTCCTTGGTCATGAAAGGGCATTAGCAGTAACCACTTGGTAGACTTCTAAGCTCTAAGGAGTATAATTTGAACAATGGCTCAGCTGAAGATACATCTTTTCTTAGATTTTCCACACTCCAGAATATATCTAGGGAGAAATAAGATACCACAGGGTAGAATTTCTCTCAAGAACACTATAGGATCTTACCATTCATACTACTCTGAGATGCTTATGTGCATCTCCTTTGGTCCTCTGAATGTTTAAAGCCATGCATAGCATGGCTTAACATGGCTTAATAAATTGCTCCCAATGACACTGCAAGGAACTGACATCCATATATCCCTTAGTGTTACTGATACATCAACCCAGCAGGATCATTCCTGGTAAAGATATTACCTTTTAAAATTGTATACTGGATAATGCAAAATAACATCAAAAGAGGTAGCATATATGCCAATAAAATGGACAACCTGGAAGAAATGGACAAATTCTTAGAAAAGCATGACCTTCCGAAACTGAACCAGGAAGAGATAGAAAATATAAACAGACCAATCACAAGCACAGAAATTGACACTGTGATTAAAAATCTTCCAACAAACAAAAACCAAGGACCAGATGGTTTCACAGGTGAATTCTATCAAACATTTAGAGAAGAGTTAACACCTATCCTTCTCAAACTCTTCCAAAATACAGCAAAGGTGGAACACTCCCAAACTCATTCTATGAGGTCACCACCACCCTGATAGCAAAACCAGATAAACATGTCACAAAGAAAGAAAACTACAGGCCAATATCACTGATGAACATAGATGCAAAAATCCTCAACAAAATACTAGCAAAGTGAATCCAACAGCACATCAAAAGGATCATACACCATGAAAAAGTGGGGTTTATTCCAGGAATGCAAGGATTCTTCAATATATGCAAATCAATCAATATGATAATCAATAGATGCAGAAAAAGCGTTTGACAAAATTTAACACCCATTTATGATAAAAACCCTGCAGAAAGTAGGCATAGAGGGAACTTACCTCAACGTAAAAAAGGCCATATATGACAAACCCACAGTCAACATCATTCTCAAAGGGGAAAAACTGAAATCATTTCCACTGAGATCAGGAACAAGACAAGGATGTCCACTCTCACCACTATTATTCAACATAGATTTGGAAGTTTTAAACACAGCAATCAGAGAAGAAAAAGAAATAATAGGAATTGAAATTGGAAAAGAAGAAATAAAGCTGTCACTGTTTGAAGATGACATGGTACTATACATAGAGAATCCTAAAGATGCTACCAGAAAACTACTAGAGCTAATCAATTAATTTGGTAAAGTAGCAGGATACAAAATTAATGCACAGAAATCTCTTGCATTCCTATACACTAATGATGAAATATCTGAAAGAGAAATTAAGGAAACACTCTCATTTACCATTGCAACAAAAAGAATAAAATACCTAGGAATAAACCTACCTAAGGAGAAAAAAGACCTGTATGCAGAAAACTATAAGACACTGATGAGAAATTAAAGACAATACAAACAGATGGAGAGAAATACCATGTTCTTGGATTGGAAGAATCAATATTGTGAAAATGGCTACACTCCCCAAAGCAGTTGACAGATTCAGTGTAATCCCTATCAAAGTACCACTGGCATTTTTCACAGAACTAGAACAAAAAAATTCACAATTTGTATGGAAACACAGAAGACCCCAAATAGCCAAAGCAATCTTGAGAAAGAAAAAGGGAGCTGGAGGAATCAGACTTAACTACAAAGCTACAGTAATCAGGACAGTATGGTACTGGCACAAAAACAGAAATATAGATCAATGGAACAAGATAGAAAGCCCAGAGATTAACCCATGAACATATGGTCACCTTATTTTTGATAAAGGAGGCAAGCATAAACAGTGGAGAAAAGACAGCCTCTTCAATAAGTGGTGCTGGGAAAACTGGACAGCTACATGGAAAAGAATGAAATTAGAGCACTCCCTAACACCATACACAAAAATAAACCCAAAATGGCTTAAAGACCTAAATGTAAGGCCAGACACTATCAAACTCTTAGAGGAAAACATAGGCAGAACACTCTATGACATAAATCACAGCAGGATGCTTTTTGGCCCACCTCTTAGAGAAATGGAAATAAAAACAAATATAAATAAATGGTACCTAATGAAACTTCAAAGCTTTTGCACAGCAAAGGAAACAGTAAACAAGACGAAAAGGCAGTCTCCGAATGGGAGAAAATATTTGCAGGTGAAGTAACTGACAAAGGATTAATCTCCAAAATTTACAAGCAGCACATGCAGTGCAATATCAAAAAAACAAACCACCCAATCCAAAAATGCGCAGAGGACCTAAATAGACATTTCTCCAAAGAAGATATACAGACTGCCACAAACACATGAAAGGATGCTTAACATCACTAATCATTAGAGAAATGCAAATCAAAACTACAATGAGGTCTCATCTCATACCAGTCAGAATGGGCAACATCAGAAAATCTACAAACAGTAAATTCTGGAGAGGGTGTGGAGAAAAGGGAACCACTTGCACTGTTGGTGGGAATGTAAATTGATACAGCCACTATGGAGAACAATATGGAGGTTCCTTAAAAAACTCCAAATAGAACTGCCATACGACCCAGCAATCCCACTACTGGGCATATACCCTGAGAAAACCATAATTCAAAAAGAGTCATGTACCAAAATGTTCATTGCAGCTCTATTTACAATAACCAGGAGATGGAAGCAACCTACGTGTCCATCAATAGGTGAATGGATGAAGAAAATGTGGCACATATATACAATGGAATATTACTCAGCCATAAAAAGAAAAAAAATTGAGTTTTTTGTAGTGAGGTGGATGGACCTAGGGACTGTCATACAGAGGGAAGTAAGTCAGAAAGAGAAAAATACCGTATGCTAACACATATATACAGAATCTTAAAAAAAAAAAATAATGGTTATGAAGAACCTAGGGTCAGGACAGGAATAAAGACGCAGGTGTAGAGAGTGGACTTGAGGACATGGGGAGGGGGAAGGGTAAACTGGGATGAAGTGAGAGAGTGTCTTGGACACATATACACTACCAAATGTAAAATAGATTGCTAGTGGGAAGCAGCCACATAGCACAGGGAGATCTGCTCGGTGCTTTGTGACCACCTAGAAGGGTGGGATAGGGAGGGTAGGAGGGAGATGCAAGAAGGAGGGGATATGGGGATATATGTAGACGTATAGCTGATTCAATTTGTTATACAGCAGAAACTAGCACAACATTGTAAAGCAATTATACTCCAGTAAAGATGTAAAAAAAAAAAAAAAGTCTCAAAGTATAAAAAAAAAGTAACAATAATCCCATTTATGGTGACTGACATTATGTATTATCCATATTTTAAATATTTTCCAATTTATGCATTAAAAATGGCATTTCATTTTTAAAAAACTTCCAGAGGTTGAGCATTTTTTTCCATATAAAATTGATTATTACAGATAGCTTGTAAGAATTAAAAAAATAATATAGTGACCACAAGGAACCAATTAATCCTCTCTTAACTTTTGTGATAAGATTACTAATTTACAAAATCAAGAAAATGAGCAATGTTTCCCCGCATTTAACAATTTTTTGCAGTATCTATGTTCAGTTTAATGGTAATGGTATGTAATTTGAATAACGTATTACACTGAATAGGCAGCTGTTAGTGAAAAACAAACAACCCATATCCTAGTGATCATTAGAGCTACACAAAATAGCAATACTGATAATTTGGCATTTATATTACACAGTGTGAAAGAAAGTGTTCAATGTTTATCTTAAAATATTTTTAAGATATTCGATATATTTTCAGTATAAAACATAAGCATTAAAATATAATGTAAAACAATAAATATTAAATGGTACATCCTCCTTTAAATTAATTTTAGCATATAATTAACAGAAACTAAAGTATTATTAAAAAGAAATTAAACACTTTATAAACAGAAAATTTAAGTAGCCATGAAAAATTGAAAAAAAATAAATATTATTTAACCTTATTTTAAAAGTCTTTTTCATTTCACTAAGTGCATCTACAGTATTATCATTGAGTCCCAAGTACACTTTTGTGTACATTTTTGATGCTGCAGATAAATTGTTTCCAAATCTATTCTTGCCTGGGGAATGTTGAAGGGATATTTATAAGCTAACTCCAAATAGTTTCTACTGATTTCTTTATCTTCAAATAATCCCATCTCTTATTTGATACATTGAAAAATCTTTTTGAAAAAGCCTTCTGCTTTTTTTGGCAGGGATGGATGTGTACTGTAGGCGTGGTTTCAAAGAAACCATTTCTAGTTTGTTCCAATCTTCTTTAGTGTCATGATGTATATGTGAAAATTCTGATGCAGAGCTACCTGTGTCATTTTCAAGATTGCCATGTTCATATTTCACTTATTTACGTAGCTTTGAAACATAGTAAGAACTATACTTGGCACGTAAACTGCTTTGTCATTTTCTTCCTCTTCTTGAGGATTTTGAGGTATAGAATAACTCCTCTACTCAATAAAAAAAAATTAATGCAGTGTATAAATCTCTAAGAATGTCTTAGAGATTCTTAGGATTTTAAAAAATCAAATTTTTTACACTTATATCTACAAATATCATCTTCAGTGCTTTTGAGTAGCTGGATTCTCTACTGGTAGATGGGTGTAACACTGGACAGCAGCCTTAATTGTTCTGAGAATGCTTTGTCCTGTCCTGGTGAACATTAAAAGAACATTAGGCTTTTATATAAGAACATTGAATTCTGCTGTTAAAAGTTGTGATGACCCAAACCTGGGAAAGAGAACAAATATATTTACTGTTTCTTTTTTTTTTTTTTGAATTTTATTTTATTTATTTTTTTATATAGCAGGTTCTTATAAGTTATCCATTTTATACATATTAGTGTATATATATCAATCCGAATCTCCCAATTCATCACACCACCACCGTCCCCCCACCACTTTCTCCCCTTGGTGTCCATACATATTTTCTCTACATCTGTGTCTAAATTTCTGCCCTGCAAACCGGGTCATCTGTACCATTTTTCTAGGCTACACATATATGCATTAATATATGATACTTGTTTTTCTCTTTCTGACTTACTTCACTATGACAGTTTCTGAAATGAGATTAAATGCAATCTCTCTAGGTTAGACTTTAAATCCCAAACCAAAGGGAAACAGGATAAGCTTAGATGTAAATAATCACTTGAGTTTAAAAATTAGTTTTATGAATGCATAATGGTGTCATCAATTGACATTAAAAATACCAAGACATACAAATGGATAAAACTAATCCAACAACTATTTAGTTACTGGAATATCATGGCCAATTGTAAAGAATCCCTTTGTATTTTTCACTGATCAGATTATATCACTTTGTTTTATGTTGTAATTGCTGACCCAAAATACACCAGGTTGGCAACTTCCTGAACAGCCAGTCTATGAGAGATGTTAAAAATCCATCCTTTGGAAGTAGCCAGAAATATGGTTCTAGTTAACTCTGGTTTGCACCAGCAAGTGCTAACATAACTGTCAAAGAGGAAAATGATACAGTGCCAGAACATGTAAGACATCTCTTATTTGAATCTGAACATGTGACAGGAAAAAAATATTATTTATAATCTTTCTAAGACTGGTGACTTGACTAACTCTGGTCTTTTGTTTGAGCATTCACCCACAGAATCATCATCTTCATCCTAATGGTCTCTGGCACTCTTAAAAACAGTAGTGGGGTGCGGTGTAGGGTGTTGGAAATTGAAGCAAAACAGAACTAAATTAGTTTGACAAAGAAAAGGGAGAGGGATTTGCGAGGTAGGAGGTATGAATGAAAAATCAGAGGTAGAGAAAGACAGGCATTAGCTTAGCAAGTTGAGTAAAGTAGGAGAAAGAGAGGAAAACTGGTATCAGCAAGGCCGAGAGAAGACTTGTCTAACTGGGCAACTGCGAGGGAAATACTGTGATGTGTTCAGGTTATATTCTCTTTAATTTCAACAACTCTTTGAATCATTAAACACCACTCTTTAGTGAGTGGAGGTTACTTTGGGGAGAACTCAAAGAAAAGAACAAGGGGACCACTGACGTTATTTCCAAATATCAAGAAAAATGATATATAACTTATACTAATTAATAATGTTTTTCCCTGTCTCACAAAGTAAATATTAGCCAATACTTTTAAAATATCAGAGAGATGACAAATAATAGGTGTGCCTGGAGCAACTTGTTCTGATGGTGACATGGCAACAGGTAGAATATTGATAAGCTAAAACACTCTTAAAAGAAGGCTACCCCACTAGTAGAGGGTCTTAAAATCATGAGAGGTAAGGGAATGAAGCAAAACACTTCCTGGTCTGAGGTTAAAAACTGGAAGCTTGGGCTTCCCTGGTGGCTCGGTGGTTTAGAATCCGCCTGCCGATGCAGGGGGCACGGGTTCGTGCCCCGGTCTGGGAGGATCCCACATGCCGCGGAGTGGCTGGGCCCGTGAGCCATGGCCGCTGAGCCTGCGCATCCCGAGCCTGTGCTCCGCAGCAGGAGAGGCCACAGCAGAGAGAGGCCCGCGTACCGTAAAAAACAAACAAACAAAAAAAACAAAAACTGGAAGCTTATATTCAGCGTGCTGGCTTTGTGTCACCTTGAATTTCTGCAGAGGACAGAACTGGGACGAATGGAGCTCAGTGGTGGGAAAGTGAGACTGGTTTTAATATAAGAAATAACTTTCTATTGTGGTATGGTCAACAATAGAAGTTACTTTTGGAAATCACTGAAATCATTCAGGTAAATATTGGGTATTGATTTCTTGATTGTTATGTTAGACCCACAGAGCCCACAGAGCTCTCTTATATCTGGCCCACAGAGCCTCATTGTACAGTTAGAATCCTATGTTTATAACCTTTAGTTTTCCTTTCATCAAATAGTGAATTTGATCAATTCCTTCAAACTGTGGTTCAATTAAGAGAAAATAAATCATGCATTATTGGGTTCTATAAAGGAAAAAAATTCTTATGTGTCAACCAGTTATCTTAGCACCATTTTGATAATGAAGCATTTCCAATATTTAATTGCTTACATGATTTGAACACACAACTCATAATAAAATAGAAATGAAATATGATCTAATTAACTATTCATCAGCAAGCATAACTAAGAAGAAGGAACCAAAAATTTTATTTTGAAATATAACTTCAGAGCTTTGAAAATGAAGTTTATTCTTAGAATGGATGTGAGAGAGAAATAGCATGAGAGAAAGTAAGAGATAAAGAAAAGAGGAGAGAGGAAAGAGAAGAGGGAGAAGGGACAGGGAAGAGATAAATAGAAAGGAAGAGGATGGGGCAGGGTCAAGTGTGAATATGTGTGTGTTCAACTTCTCACTCCAATGCCTTTCATCAGGAGGACTGGAAGAACAGTGAGGAAAAAAAGATTTATTTTTTAAACATGTGCAATTATGGAGAAAAGACCACGACATGCCAAAATGTTGACAAAAAGCAGCCCCAAAACTCTGGCTAGGAGGATTATGAAACTCTAAAAATACACCAGACTGTGAGAACTACCACCTACATTTGCAATGTTTTACAAGTTAAAAATGTCACAACACATAAAAATAGCTTTTTCACCCCTGCGGACTGGTGTTTGGTGGTTTAACTTGAGAAGCAGATTGCTACTGTAGTTTGAATAGCCTGAATATTCATTCACAGCACGGAAACAAAATGAAAAATGGCTTTCATCAGACTTTCCTTGTGTCCAGGAAACATATTTAGTCTCCTGTTTCCCTCAGTCTTTTTAGGGAGGGAAAAAAAAAAAAAAAGGAAATATCTCTGTTTTCAGAAATGATTGTAATTAGTCCTCTCAAATCCAAAGTAATTGTGTCAGTTTTTGTCATGATTACCTAAAGGTCTTTTCATGTTTTCTGTTTCTTTTCTTTCTTTCTTTCTTTTTTTTTTTTTTTTTAAACTAAGCTGGCTAGGAAAAGTAAAATATGAAACAATGTCACACAATTACTTAAGAATAGACCGATTCCTAAAATGTACTGTGAAACCTGAACGGGCTTACTTTAAAGGGTTTAGTTTTTCTGTGTTCAGCACAGTAGCTCACTGTTGAAAAGCTTCCAGCTTTGATCACTTATCCACAAACAAAAAGGGCTCTCTTCCAATCTCCTTGCGTTCTCTCTAAAGAGGGCTCGTGCTTTCTCGTGTGGATCTTCTGCTTCACAGTCCTGGGGCATTAGTAAACACCAAAGGTGTCCCAAACATATGGCTAACCACAAGGTTTCTGTGTGGGGTCTGGCTTTGAGTGTATCTGATGATTACACATTTCAAATACAAACCCAGCTGGTGATTCCCTGAGCCTAGCAGGTTTCCATTTGGCTCCAAATGGTCTGGGAATGGATTTCCCTGTTTGAGGACTACCCATTTCTGTAATGGCCCAGTTTCTGTTCCTTTGACCCTTTGTCACCTCCGGATCCTGGGGACCAAACTGCAATGACAGTTCATTCCAATGAGCTGCAGCAGCCCAGCCAAGGCCAGGTGGGCCCTCAGGAGCAGGTGAAAATGACCCATTATTAGAAACAGAAACATGTTTTTAAATAGGCTTATATGTTCAATACACCACTGAAGGTTTTTATTTCCTTCTTGGACTTTTTTTTAACCTGTGGTTTTCCTTTTAACCCTGATGTTGGTTCACATAATCACAAAATTATTGATAGTGGAGAGTGGAAGGACTCATTTTTTATTTTGCATTTTATCAGAGGGAAAAGCTAAGAAACTCTTTGAAGTCTGTAAAACATCTGGGGTCTCATAAATGTTTCCACACAGTGAAACTTGGTAACAAGTTATCTTTCTTTATCCCTCTTTTTTTCTCCCTATCAAAACAGATGCCCTAAGAGTAGATTGTGTCCCTCCTATTTGCCTCATAGACCTTTCTAATTTTAATACATAGATCCTATTACAATTGTAATTATTAGGTGTGCAATAATAAGCAGGGATTATCTGTTTAATATTTGTCTTCTCCACTGAGCAACACTTTAAGTGGGTTGGGATGGTGTCAGTTGTGTCTTATGTGTATTAGTTGTTAGCAGCATCCTGGTTATGTTGAAAGCACTCAATAAATATTTGATGAATGAAAAAATGATTGAATATATGAATGAATGAATAAAAACCTCAGTAACCTTTTCCTTAACTTTCTAAAATATGACAAGGCGTATTTTCAAGTGACTTTCTGGATCAATTCAATAAATCTTTCTTACTTAACATAACTAGGTTAGGCAATCCACATTGGAAGATCAAGAGACATCAGATATTGTTCCTCTCTGAGTTCCTTCTTTTCCTTTAACTTTGGTAGCTCTGAGTAAGCACAAAAAAGGGAAAACTGAAAGGAAATGGCAGTGACGATTAGGAGAAGAGCCTCAAGGTTTGGAGAGAGGAAAGTGAGCAGAGGTGGCTTTCAAGGTTGAAAAGCCAGGCTTGGCTTTAAAGAAGTTGGAACTGGTTGAAGTGTAGACCTTTAAATCTCCCCATTTTCAACAGAAGTCTCCTCTCTGTGGGACTTTTCCTTTCTACAAAGCTCTCTAAACCTTCAGCTTCAATAATTGTCTGGGTACCTTCCTAAAAAATCAATTCATCCTCTGGGCTATTGTTCCTGCCTTCAAAACATCTCTGCTCTGTGTCTGAATACCGAAAGGCCTTACTCTTTCTAGAAGGCATAGACAGCATAGAGAAAAGAACTTAGGCTCTAGAATCTGAGCATCTGGATTTGAGCCTCTGCTTATTGGTAATTATCTCATTTTTCTTGCCTCCCTTTTCACATCTGAATGCCCACCCAGTCCACTTTTTTTTTTTTTTTTTTTTTTGGTGGAGATAAGGTACTGAAATACTTCATAAATCTCTATACAAATCTGTTTTTCCTCCTCCTCCTAATAAGTCACTTGGCAAATAAATATGCCCTAAAATATTACTGGATGGCTATGCTTTATTCCATCCACAATCTTCTAAGGCTTAAAAGCTTTGCCAAGTTATTTTAAACAAAAAACAACAAAAGCTGCTGTTTACTAAATGCCAGCTGTGGCTAGGTGATTGAAATAGTGTTAATTAAATTTGAATAATTGTTTTCTATTTTATAGATTTGGAAACTGAAACTAGTAGGTCATGTGGCTGCATTTCAAATCTAGATCTGAGTATAAACATCATCTTCTTAAATCCCCATCCAAAATGAAATCTCACTATTTTTTTAAGAAATTCATTGGTTTAAGAATTTTAGATACTTTAACAGTCTTGTGGGGTAAAACAGTAAAAGACATATGAGTCTTGTGGACAGGCTTCCAAAATGTTTTTAACCTTAGAATTGCATTTAAAAAACTGCACATATGAACAAAATTTGCATATAATTTCATGGGCTTTATGAACTGTATTAAGCCAATCCATGGATTTTTGGCTTAATAACCCCAGCATTAGTTATTCTGAGCCCTATGACATAAAATTCCTTTATACTACACAGCTAGCTTGAGGTTCCCAGGTCAGACGGAAGGCAGCTCATTGCGGCTCATGTATAGTTAACCAGGAGTTTTCATCAGCAGTACTGTTGACATTTTGAAGCTGTATGATTCTTTGTTGAGTCTGTTTTCTGCATTGTAAGTTACCAGCATCTATGTCTCCTCCACCCACTAGATGCCAGTAATTACTGACCATCTCTTTTAAGACTATAGATGTCTCCAGAGTTGCCTAATTTCTCCTGGGGGAAAAATCTCCCCCAATTGCAAACCACTGAACTTAAACCTGGGTATCAAGGCAGTATGATTAAGCAGCAATCACCCACCATTGACTTTTGGAGTTTCTGGATTTATGAATGTTTCTGTTTACTGAAACTTTAAGGCTTAACTTGCCAAAGGTGTGGGTCCTTGGAACTGCCAATTTGATTTCTTTTATTTTTCTCTCCAGTGGCAGACTAGGTAAGGACGAGTGAGGGCTTAGGTGTAACCATGCTCACAACTACTTCCAGCTAACATTTCACCATTCAAAGATCCATTTTAGTTAGCAAACTCATTTTTAGAATGTAATCCCCTCCCCAGGGGAAGATTAAACCATATTGCACCTAACTATGATTACCTAACTAGGCCTTGAAAAAAAATTTGTCTTTGAAAGCACTAGTTTTAGTTCAAGCCATGAAGGTAAAAGTTAGATGTGTTGTATCCTAGAACCTAAGGTCTTTGTGTATCTGATGTGATGGGATGTGGAAGGCCACTGAAATGGACATCACTGATTTTGCAATTGCGGGTAGTATACTGCCTAAAGGAATGACTGATAGGAGGATAGTAGTGATTAGTTCCAGCATCTCTGTCCCCCCCTTCCCCTGCACCCCTCCATTTTCTATTCCTTCTAAGTAGAGAATGCAGGGGTGTCGTGGGCAGGGGAGAATGGGAGTGTGTAGCAGAAATAACTAAATATGTTGTATGAATTAATCTCATTTACTTCTTACCCCAAAACTTGAAGTAAAATTCTCATTTTTCAGTTGAGAACACAGAGTCTTAGAGATGTTAAAGAACCAGACTAATTTCAAACATTCATTCATCATTAGAATCAGGATCTGAGCTGAGGTCTGATGCTGCAGCTCCTGCTTTTCTCCTTGTTTCCTCTCTCTCCCTCCGATTGTTGTCCCTCCTTTTCTCTCTCCATTTTTCCCCTATCCTCCTCCTCTTCCACCTCTTCTTCCTCCTCCTTTTGTTCCTTCCTTGGCAATCTTTTTGAAGGTAATATTTGATAAATAAAAATACAAATTTATATATAAAATATAATAAAGCCCCACGAACCACTACTCAATAATTAAGGCATTGCCAAGGTAATTGTAACTACTTCCCTTTTTCTACCTCTCCTCTAGAGATGCTCTTGTTTCAATTTAGTGCTTGTCATTGCCTTGCCTTAAAATATATATATTTTTAATATATCAAAACCAGCTAGAAATCTTGGGCAGAAACTATTCAAACACATGGGTAGGTTAAGTAGAATCACCAACTGTTTTAAGTGAAATTTGTTCAGCCCTAAATTTCCCATCCTCAAGCATGTACCAGAAAATGTCATACAATATGATATCATTTTTTTAAAGTTCACAAATAAGAAAACTCAATATTGTGTTCCTAGGAGTCATCCAGGCTTAACATGCAGCTAAAGGTCATTTCATTGTTACTCCTCTAAAACACACTGGTCTTTGAATATGCCATGTTAATTTTTCCCATCCATGAGCATTTGTGTGTATGTTTCTGGGCTCAAGAAATCTGCATCTAGGTATATTTTCTAGTGTGCAGAACATCGAACTAGAAGTAGTATTTGTGAGTTACAGAGTATGAGAACGTACAACTCTACATGATGCTGCCAAACCGTTTTCCACGAGAATTTTTCAAATTTATACTCCCACCAAGAATGTCTAAGACTCTGTATTGATGTGCATTCTCTCCTCCACTTAATGTTTCATACACTTTGCCAATATAGTGGGTGTGCAGTGGTATCTCATGATGCCCTTAGTTTGGATTTTTCTGATTACAAATGAAGTTGAACATCTTTTCATACATTTATTTGCCATTTGAGATCACTTTTCTGTGAAAACACTGCCAATAGTTCCAGCCATTGCTACTTTTATTCTTTTTTTCTTATTGATTAGTAAAATATGTTGGATTGTAACACTTTGTCTGGTTTATATTTTACAAATATCTTATCCCAGTATGTGGCTTGTCTTCAGTTTTCAGTAGTGGCCATTAATTCTGCTTCTCATACTACATCTTACCTTCTCAGGAAGAACAGCACTTCTGTTCAAATTCATCATGTCTAATTGTTTTTCTCTATCCTTAACAATTTTAGAGCACTGATTAGTATATTTCTATTTGAGGTTTTTTCTTACCTTCATTTGTACTCAGTTATAATCTATAGTAAGTACAGAAACAATTTCACTTTATCAAGCAGTTGGAAATAAAGATGAGCTGGAAATATGTGCATTTCAGGGAATGAAAAGTAGGAGGTGGGGGCCAGAGTCCTTGGTTTATAGAGCCAGATGGTAACAACTGGACCATTAATTTTTAGAGGCAAGACCAGGTGTAAGAGGTAGAAATTGGTCTCTTTTGTCAAATGCAATATACAATAGGTAAGTTGTTTGCTCCTGGTCCTATAACTCCTTATTTCAGAGACCAAGTCAACTGGATTTATCTCCTTCAAATCTATGTTTATCTCCCCTCACAGTGTTGGAATTCTAATAATTCAAAATTGATTAGAGTTAGTAAACAAAATCCCCAGGTAACCAGTTTTTGTGGCCTTTGCTTACTTACTTCCAAATGCCAAGTCTGAGGAGAGGAGTCTGGTTAATTTACACCTTAGGAATAGGAGCTTTACTTGGGGCTTGAAGAATTCCACTTAAATGGAATTCCACTGAAATGTGTGAGTGACATCTGGGAATGAAAGAAGAAGCAACATTTTATAATCCTAACCAGACAGAAGACTTGGGCTATAACTACGGTTTATTGAAGAAGTGGAGGCACATATGTCTTCCTTGAAATTTGAAAAAGTGTTTGTTCTGGCCAACTTTTTCTGTTATTTCAGATTAGGCTAGGAATACTTTAATTGACTGGGTAAAATAAAAGTGATTATAGTTATTTACATGGCTGTTTAACATTTATCTAATAACCATGTAACAGAAAAATGATTTTTAGATATTGTTAAACATGCATCAAATTATCTTCTTGTCTGTTTCATTTGGTTATGATATTAACATGTGAGCAGTATATTTGGGTTTTAGTTGAACCCAGTGATATAGGTGAATGGCCCACAGGCAGTGCAGCAGGGTTAAAAAAAATTATATAGATTTGGGGAGAAAATGTTAAACTGCAAGGTCAGGAAGAACTGGGTTGCAAACCAGTCTGTAACAACCTCCAGCTTTGTGAGTAGGGACAACTTAGTCTTTTAAGAGTCAGTTCCGTAGTGTTTAAAGTGGGTCTAGCATGTAGCTTCCAGTGGTTCTGTGAAGCTAAGGAGAGATTTGTATGTAAAGTATGACATCAAGTAGATGCTCAAAAAGGTAATTATAATTTATTTATTACTGATTTCCTTATTTTTAATCTAAATATTTAGGTTCTGTTAAGGTTTTTTCCTTCATTAAATAAAGCAGTAACCATCTAATTCTCCTGCCCTGATTATGAGAATGTGGCATTTTTCAGGTGAACTTGTAGACCCTTTTAAAGCCAGGATAGGATTATAGCTCTTTAAGATGTAAAGTAGCATTTTTTTTTCTTTCACTAATCTCTGTGGGAAAGATTACTGACAGTGTGTGCTGAGGAAAAATAAAGCATTTTTTAATAGATCCTTTAAGGTTTACAGAAATGACTGATGATTGTTTAATTGCTGAATCTTAGAGAATTAGCTAGAATATAATGCAATCAATCATTTAACCAACATTTATTGAAATACCATGGGAAGAGCATGGGCTTTAGAATCAGATAGGACTGGGTTTGAATCCTGGTTCTGTTATTTTCTGTTTGTTCTAACTTGAACATATGATTTTACCCTTTGAGGGTAAAATACATTTCCTTGTTTGTGACATGGAACCTACTGGGAATTTTTAAAATAACGCATGTGAAAGTCATAGTATAAAACTTGAAAAAAATGTAGGCTCTTGATTATATGGTAGATATCATGAGAATAATAATGATGGTAATTGGTTAAATGTGGAAGTATAATATCACGAAGATAAATAAAAGGCAGGTTTTCCTCAAGCAATTCGAGATATTATTCTGGTAAAGAAATAGTCAAAGTATAATTGAACATGTGCTAGAATAAGCCTATCTATCTATGTACAGAATGTTGTAAATTCATGGGGGAGAGAGTTATAAACTGATGAATTGGGTATAAAAGAGTGGTAATTTGATGGACAGAAGAAAGTAAGGATATTATTGGCAGTGGAATTACATTTTTAAAGGCAGTAAGGCAAGGAATGGTAGGAATGGTAACTATAGGAAACAGCAAACCACATTATATGGCTTTGCATACTCTAATATTTTACCTCTCAAAATTTAGTATACATAAAATTACATAGAATAATTCTTAAGAATGAAGTTATCCATGCATATATCCATCCATCCATCCATTTATAGTCTTCTAAATCTATGTTTAACTCATTCAGTCTAATATGAAAACATAATTGGTAGTTCAGTAATCATGTATAAACTAAGAAAGGACTGGAATAAACTTTATTTTATTAAAAGTAGTATTAATTCCTTTCTTTACAGAGGAGCCATAATTGTCATTTTGAATGATTTTGTTATCTTCTAATAGATACAAGTATATGGAGGGCAACTAGGAGAAGGTGAAGTCCCCCTGGTTAATCATTCTCTCCTATTTATGTGTTTGTTTTTAACATATAACTCCTCATTTGTATTTCTTCTTCTTTACCTCTCATCTTTCCTTCTTTTAAGGAAAACTTAAAAGCCTTTACTACACTGATGCTACACAGAGAAATGCTTTCTCTAGCATTTCATTTCTATGGATCATTCCCTTTTGAAATGCAAATATAACTGCAAATCATCATACATTAAAGATTCATTACCAATTCATACCTAGGTTGGATGAATTTATAAAATCCTTTTCTGTAGGCTATCCAGATAAACTCCCTACATGTGGTGTGTTAAGGACCAAGTGAAAAAAAAAATAGTAAAAGAGTGTCTAGAGTTGCTCTTTGTCAAGGAAGCGGTGATAATTCTGCTAGTCCTCTGTATAGGGTTCTAGTGTGATTATCACTAGAAACCATGATGGACATTAAACATATTAAAAATATACCAACCTTCCTAGTTAGGGAAAAGCAAATTGAAATAATAGCATGCCATTTTATAAAAATAAACCAAAAACACATCAGATAAGAAAAGTTAGCAGTATTAATATATTTTCAGCGCTGTTTAGAGGAGCATTAGAAATGCTTGCTTAAATAGAGCTCGTGAGAATGTAGTATAGGGGAGAAAAATTCTTCCTTTACAGTTTTTGGTTCACTTGGTTGGACTATTAATTAAATTGACATAAAACAGAGTAACAGGAGAAAAACAAATTTAATTACGTATATACGGGAGTCTCATAAGAATATGAGGCCCGAGGTCAAGTGGGGCAATTGAGGCTTATATGCCATTCTGAGATAAGGAATGGAATGGGGGCCTGGGACTTCAAAGGGGAAGAAGGTAATTCACAGGACAATGAGAAGAGCAGATGTTTAATAGTTAGATGTTTGCCCTGCCATACAGATAGGTCATTCAGATAAAAATAATCTCTGGTAATAGGTCTCTTTCTCTGAGTCAGGTCCTCTCTCTAAATTCTTTAAGGCAGTTAATGGAAAAGATAAAAGTTTTTGAGTCTGTTAGGTCTTAATTTCTTTCAGCTCAAAATAATCCGCATGCCAAGTGGAACATTTGGGGGTCATGATTCTGCTCCCCTTCAGCAGAATGCTACAAGCATTTTAGAAAGTAATTTACTTGCATCTATTAAAATTTAAGTATGAACACATCTGTGAAACAGCATCCCTACATTTAGGAGCTGTTAATGAAAATATAAATCACCAATATAGAAGATTATATATGTGAAGGTATTTAATACATTGTTGTTTCTAGTGGCTCCCAATCTAGAAGCATGTTGGGAGTCTATTGATAGGAGAGTGATTAAAAAGTTAACAGTTGGGCTTCCCTGGTGGCGCAGTGGTTGAGAGTCCACCTGCCGATGCAGGGGACATGGGTTCATGCCCCGGTCCGGGAAGATCCCACATGCTGCAGAGTGGCTGGGCCCGTGAGTCATGGTCACTGAGCCTGCGTGTCCGGAGCCTGTGCTCCACAACAGGAAAGGCCACAACAGTGAGACCCGTGTACCACACACACACACACACACACACACACACACACACACACACACACACAAAACGTTAACAGTACATGTCCGTGAAGAAATATTAGTCACCTATTAAAAGGATGAGTTGGATCTACATGTATTGCCCCAAAGGAATGTCTGTGACATAACTGAAAAGAGCAAGATGTGTAATTCAGGATATTGAATGTTGTGATCTTTAGATAAACAAGTTCTGGAGAGATAGCTACTAAGCTCTCATAACTTTGGTTACTTCAGAGTAGTGGGGTTGAGAGTATGTCTGTGTACTATTAGTATTTTTATGCAATTGTATATTGCTAAGGTTGATATGAAAAAGTGTAACAGTATAATACAGAGGGTGAGTTTTGGTAAGGAAGGTGAAACCTACTGATGATACAGTTCAGGATAGCCTGTTACAGATGACACACATTTGAAGAGTTAAGACTCAACTGCATGTCAAAAATTGGCAATTTTATTTTGGCCCAATCAATATTTGTTGGCACCCAGAACTAGAAATACATTTTTGACTAATTTCTTACAATATTTATTTTTCTTTAAAATTAAAGCCTTTCTTACAAAAACAGGGGGTTTTTGCCAAGAAATTTGAAATTTTCAACAGAAATTCCGGGAAGCTAGAAGTCTCTGGGTAATGTATGAGTCACAGGGAAGGAATCTATCACTATCTGGACAAAGCTTTTCTCTAAAAACATAAGCAGGGCAATAGGTCATGGGCAGTCGATTACTTTATTTGTAATGACATAAGTAAATATTAACAGGACTTCTCTCTTCACAATAATTGATGACTAGCTAAAAAGAAATAATTATACATTTATCATTCAGAGCTTTAAGGGGTCGAGTTTACCCTCTCCTTTTATTCTTTCACCATGCCTTTCTCAGAGGTAATCTTATAGAAAATGTTTTCTGGGAACTCAAGAAAGTGAGAGGCTTCCTAATAAGGAGTCACTTTTTTTTTTTTTTTTTTTTTTTTTTTTTTGCTGTACGCGGGCCTCTCACTGCTGTGGCCTCTCCCGTTGCGGAGCACAGGCTCCGGACACACAGGCTCCGCGGCCATGGCTCGCGGGCCCAGCCGCTCCGCGGCATGTGGGATCCTCCGGGATCGGGGCACGAACCCGTGTCCCCTGCATCGGCAGGCGGACTCTCAACCACTGCGCCACCAGGGAAGCCCAGGAGTCACTTTTTATATTCAGGGAAGAGAAAGATACTTTGCACTGAGAAATTCTTAGTTTTATCATTTAATTTAATAGTTAACACTTAAATCAGAATCTTTTTCCACAAAATCTCGATATTAATTTAATCACATTAATTTTTCTTGTTCATCATGTCATACTTTTTCACTCATTTGTATATTCCATTCAGCATATATTTGTGGATCACCATATCTAGGAAAAGGTATTTGGAATAAAATAAAGAAAAATAAGTCCCTGTCCTCATGGAACTTGCCTCTTCTCAAAATGTTTATCCAACTAATATATTTATATATCACATGGCATCTGCATTCAGACTCAATGACATGACTTCAGAATATCTGCCCTTTATTAATTCACTATATTGTTTCCCTCTAGCTGATATTTTACCATATTGAACATAATTTTTAATCTGGAATTTTGATGTATTTAATAATGCCTCATTTAATCATTTTATCTGCCTATTTTCTTTTTAAATTCCTGTTTGCTAATGAAGAAACTGAAGCTTTGATGGGTTAAGCATCATTCATTTATTACTTCATTTGAATTATGAGTGCTTACTAAGGCACTGGGCTTGCCATTGGGATGATAATTCAATGTAAAAGTTATAGCCCACTATGGAGACAGGGCCAGCTTCATTCATATGCACCCTGTGCAGTCCCACAAGGCCATGTGCTCAGAAGACCCTGTGCTGGGTTTAATATTCTGTTCTCACTGTCTGGAAATTCTTAATTTTATTTTCAACTTTGTATTTTTTATGTGAAGTGTATCAGAACAATGGAGGATGCATGTGAGTATAGGAGATACATGCAATATGCCTGTCTGCTGTCATTTCTTGCCTCTCCATTGGCATGTAGCATTTATGATGCCCCGAGCACAGAATCCTGTGGTGGGTCTATTATGCATGATAGTTCAAGACTCAGAGAGTACAAGATAACTGTGTTACATCATGACTAAGTAAGTAAGCACACATAGAGTCCTGCAAAGCCACAGGAACTTGCCTCAAACACAGAAAGGACATTATCTTAGAATCATGTTCTAAGAAACACGAATGATTAAGGGACCCTATCATATTCTTTTTCTCCTGTTACTTCCCTGTATTAACCAACCACTTGCTTGAATTGTGATGACAAAGAAGTGAAGAGAAAGTAGGGCAACTCATAGTTCCTTCCTCTGTCAGTCCTTCCTTACTCATCAGTAAGATGGAGGTAGAGAATATTAAAAGAATTTGTGTGTACCAAAAAGTGTAATAAAACAGATTTGTGTGGTGTTTCCATTTTAAGAACAAAATACACAAGCATGTATAAGCTATGAAATACAAAATGTAATTTCAGTGATTCTACATATGAGTTAAATCCTATATTTTCATTTAAAACTGGCATAGTACAACATAAAGTAGGGTAAAATTTATGCTAATAATTTAAATATTTATATTAAAAATTAGAATGACATTAAGTAGCAAATTTTAAAAAAATGACAAGTCTAGAGAGAAACAGCATGAAATAAAGAAAAAAGTCTTGTGTTTTTGTGTCTTTAGTGACAATTTTTTCCTGTTTTGAATGACGGTTCCCACAGTTTTATATTTTACTGGGTCCCACAAGTTATATAACTAGATTTGGATAGAGGAGTAGAAGGTTTAAATTTTCCTGATAACACTCAGCCAGAGCGACAGAGCTAGTATTCAAGTCTAGACCTATCTAATTTTAATGCCTTAACCACAATAATATAGTATACATAAGCTTAGCCATGCTCTTACAATGATAATGGATCAGAATGAGGAGGCAGAGAAGAAAGTGGGTCATAGATCATGAAGGAAGATACCTATTTTTCCCCCTTGACAGCACTGGTACAAAGCTAACCCTAGATAAATGGCGTTAGGGACTTCACTTTCACCAATTTACATGTGACTGCTGTAACTGGCCCTGCGGCAAGAAAGAGATCTTTGCATAAAAGTACACTTGTTTCTCAAACTGTATCTTACAGGCCATCTTCTCAGACTGTTTGCAAAGAAATCAGGTTCTGGAAGATAATTATGGTTTATACTCTGGATGGATCATCTGTTAATAATCCCCTTATAATAATATAATATTCCATAAATATATTTATAGAAAACAAATGTATAAAGAAATATTAATAAAGGAAACTTCAGGATATTTTGATGACTTTATTTCCTTCACCTCTCATTGAAGGAGTCCATTATGAATTTCATTTGCACTTACTTCTACTCTTTTGCTTATAATATTAAGAGAAATGATGCGTGGTACTACATCCACGGTGTGACATACACAAAAGTAGACGTAGAAAAAAAAGTGGTTTGAACACAAGATATGGAATCTGGAATTCAGATGAAAAGTCAGAGAAGAAAGAGAAGAATGCCATTCCAAATGTAACTAAAAGGAAAGTTTAAGTGGCATATAGTTTACTGAAGTGGAATTAAATCAGAATAGAGTACGTCTTAGTATTCTGTTTTGTTTTGTTTTGTTTTTATAGCAACAATGCTTTCCTTTAATCTCCCCAAATGGTAGCACATTAAAAAGAACAACAGCCCCCATACCGTCCTAGATACTATTCCAACATAATCCCCTGGGTACACAACTTCTAGATATTAAAGTTGTGCAACTTTTGACAAGTCTAATTGCATTTTATTAATAAATAAATAAATAAATAAAATGAAATAAAATAAATATTATTAGTTTTAATAAGCTAAGGTACATGATACAGAGTTTGAAATACTCAGTGTATACCTGGGTTATTTTCATATTAATTATTTTTCAAAGAGAATTAACCACTCAAGTAAAGAATACAAAGAAAGCTATATATAGTTAAGAATGAAAATAGAAAATGTATGTAATATCATTTTACCTCTTGAATGGCTGAAAGATTTAAAAATGGTTTGTACACTGAATCAGGAAGCAAAACACCAAATCCCAAAACTTTGCTTTTTAAAGTCATTTATTTTTAATAGGTATATCAGATTGGTAGATCAGAGGGAAGCTAGAGATTTAGCAATATCTCACATATTGTTTCCTAAATATGACAGAGAAGTATGAGCTTGTTAATAAAACAAATGGTTGATTTAGTAAGTGCTTAAACTGTACTCCCAGGGGACTGATGAATAAATAGATGTCAACCATTAGAACGTCAGTGGTGTGCCAAGACTGCTGTCTGTAGACACTGCTGACATGCTACTGAGCAGTTTTAGCATGTGACAGTCAAGGCTGAAAGAGATCTCAACAGGCTGAAAGAATGGAATGAAATTAATGAGATAAAATCCTAGAGGGATAATTGTAAAGTCTGGTGACTTGGTTCAAAATATTTATTGTGTAAGTATAGGATATAAAAAAAAAATGTTCCACATTGTCATACGTAGTGGCTTCACTGAGTGTGAGCCTAATATTTGTCAACAGTGAGTTGTTATGCCAAAAAAAGCAATCCAATCATAGGCTTCATTAATAATAGGGAGCCTAAAACAAGAGAGGGAATTATCCCAGATCAAAGAACAGTGGGGGGCTTCCCTGGTGGCGCAGTGGTTGAGAGTCTGCCTGCCGATGCAGGGGACACGGGTTCGTGCCCCGGTCCGGGAAGATCCCACATGCCGCCGAGCGGCTGGGCCCGTGAGCCATGGTCACTGAGCCTGTGCGTCCGGAGCCTGTGCTCCGCAACGGGAGAGACCACAACAGTGAGAGGCCCACGTACCGCAAAAGAAAAGAAAAAAAAAGAACAGTGGGGCTGAGCACACCAGTCGCATTACATGGGGAGCATTATACTAAAAACATGTCAAATAAACATTTGAAGAAAATGGGAACATTTTGTCTGTAGAAAGATAGATATTGGGGCTGCATGATAGCCACCTTAGCTATTTAAAGGGATCATGTATGGAAAATAGATAAAATTTGACCCACATAGGTATATGACTTCTGAAAGGAAGTCAGGGAGAAGCCACTTTTGATCCAATAAAAGGGGCACATTAACTGGAACTCTTAAAAAGCAGACTAGCCACTTTTCCAGGCAGTGAATCTACTTGCACTGAAAGTATATAAGAAGGTAGTGGAAATTCAAGTTACCATTGTAAAAGAGTCTTTCACCAAGTGACAGATTGAACTAGATAACCTCTCAGCTTCCTTCCAAGTTGCAACATTATCTCAAGAATCAAATTAAGACCAGGAGTTAGGCACCATGGATGTGAATACACAGCTAATATGGCAGTAGCCTTTGCCATAATACAAGTTTTATTACCTAAATATACCATTCAGATATGTCTTTTTTTCCTGCGGTGGTACCTATAAGCTATTATTCACTGTCTGCCATGTATTTTAACTATGAAATATCTATTTGAGAAATATTTTACAAAACTGAATTCACAATAAAAATCTTGTTTACAAAATAATTGAAACATACATGCAGACATTATGATGTTTAAACTGTGTTTCCTGTCCAGATATTAGTATCATTTCTCCTTTTTTGTAGCCCTGACATTATTTTACACCATAAAAATATATCTTCCGATTAATATTTTTAAAGCCTACATACAATTTTATGTGTTTAATTGGGAAAATACTAATAAAATAAAGTGCCTTTTCCTACTTTTTTCTCTTCAGAGTTTGTTAGTGTGCTATGATATTAGACTCTGGTATAAATGCTAAAGCTGACTGGATTTAATCAAAGATCTTTTGTTATTTTCATCTCTTAAAAAACTCACCAAACAGATATGGTCAAAGATTAGGCAGGCGAGTTTATCTGTTATGTTCCAGCATCTTTTGCACAGAAAGCTGTATGCTTTAAAAATCAAACAGTAGAAAACAAGAATATGATTTATCTTAGTATAAATGTAATTTTGATTTGTAGTATCCAATATTGGAAACTAAAAATCACAGATGTATTCAGTCATATTGGACCAAATTATAAGGTAAACTTTAATTTTATAAGGTAAATGGGGATGCTAAATCTCTCTAGAGCTTATGCACCAGCTTCAGGCAGGTATTTGAATGCTGGCACTAATCTAGGAACAAAAAAGCAAAGCAAAACAAACCAAAAAAACAAAAAGTTTATGAAATGGAGTCTATACTATACTTGCTGCTTTATAATTGTAAACCTTAGTAATACATGTGCCTATGTGTGATTACTAAGTTTTATTTTTCTCAGATGACGAGTTACAAGAAATATCTATGCAAGGCAGTTAACTCTTTCCAACAGAGGCAGGATATCAAGGCAACTAGTGGAATGAAAGCATTTAGCCTGAGGCCTAGTGCTAGTGGTAAACCACAGTTTCTTGCATTGCCACTATAATTTAAATTAAGTAGAAGCCAGGCTTATAAACTCAAATTATGACCCAAAGTTTATGTCCCTTTTATTTCTCCTGGGTTCTGATCACAATGAAACTTTCTCCATCTGAAGCAATTTAATACAGACATTCCTTTGGCAGACTATAAAACATGAGTTTTCAGT